>NW_012267302.1:5037194-5059958 GCF_000151885.1 Dipodomys ordii
ATCCACAGTCCCTAGTATGAACAAACCAGCAGCAAAGTGCCTTGGATTGAGTATTGCAGATTAACACGGTTGCATATTACAATCTTACAGTATTTCCATGTTGCATTGTTTCCTTGAAGAACCAAAGCAAGGGCTTTCTGGCATCGATTCAGCAGCCTAAGGACCTAAGAGCCAAAACCACAGCAGTTTTGTCTTGGCTTCATGGGTCCACGTTAGCTGCTGAGGCTCATGATATCTCATCTTAATTACAAACAGAAAGAAGAAAAGGCAAATGTCTATGTGTTTCAGTGGCAACATTCTCTGCTCTGGTTTGGATATGGTTGGAGTGTGTTACTGGGGATGCATGTATTGAAATTTAATCTTCATTAAAAAAATTATATAAAGCTGGGTACAGGTGGTTCTCACCCTTAATCCTAACTACTCAGGAGAATAAAATCTGAGGATCAAGGTTCAAAGCCAACCTGGGCAAGAAAGTCTGTAAAATTCCTATTTGTAATAACTTACCAAAAAAAAAGCTGAAAATAGAGCTATATAGTTCAAGTGGTAGAGCAGTAGCCTTGAACAATGCAAACAAAAAACACTAGCAACAACAACAAAACCACTCAGGGATAGCACCCAGGCCCTAAGCCCCAGGAAAACACACACACACACACACATACACACATATGCCACCAGTCACTTTTAGTGCACACCTGTAATCTTAGCTACTAGGAAAGCTGAGCTCTTAGGATCACACTTCAAAAACAGCCCAGGCAGGAAAATCTGTAAGACCCTTATCTCTAGCTATCAAAAGGCCGGAAATGGAGCTTGCTGCTCAAAGTGCTCAAAAAGCAAAAAGCTCAGGGTCTGAGTTCAAGCCCTGGGACCAGTATGTGTGTGTGTGTGTGTGTGTGTGTGTGCGTGCGTGCATGCATGACACACACACACTTACACACGCACACACACACACACACACACACACACATACACTAAGGCGTTTTTGCTACCCTGAATAACACTAGGATTATAAAGAAGAGCAGGCTGCATAATGAAATGAATAGTTCCAGGTTCCAGGCTCTGCTCTCCCCTTACACAGACCCAGAAATTGACTCTTCAAGAACTTAAACAATTGACTCTCCCACTGTCCCACAGAATAACGGCTGCCACATGCTAACCACACTGTAGATAAAAGATAAACCCAAGTTGCTGCAGCTGGGTAGCTTGCCATGCCATCACCCACCATGTTTTCGTTCAAGCCCCAGCCCTGGGTGTTGTATCACACTGTAGGCTTACCTTCAGCAGCTGTGTCTGAAGTTATTTGGGGCCGAAGGTGACAAACACTAGGAAACACTAAGAGAGCAGGTTTCTCTCTATCCTCCCAAGGATCCAGCCCAGGGTCTCAAGCCAAACCAGTCTTCATGGATGTCTGATATTTGTTTCAAGCATGCAGACTATCTGGCTGCTGTCTTAAGACTCTTTAATGGGGTTCACACCCGTCATTTTATTTATTTTTTTATTTTCTTGTAAAGATGCTATACAGAGGGGTTACAGTTACATGAGTAAGGTAATGAGTACATTTCTTGTGGAGAATTGTTACTCCCTCCTTTGTTATTCTCCCATTATCCCTTCCCTCTCCTATCTCCCTCACTCCTCCCCGACACTGAAGTTGTAGAGTTCATTTCCAATATAAAAATTATGGAACACTTCACAAATTCGTGGATCACATCCATCATTTATTGTCTTATTGTAAAGCTTCTTGGCCTTGCGAGTGCTTCTATCTCCTGGGAATGTCCTGAACAACTTCAGATGTGATTTAGATGCTTAGGGCAGGAAGGGGGTGGGGGAAGTAGTTGAGATGAGGCCTGAGTATCTCAGTAAAGGAGTGGAGAATCCCAGCCTTGGTGAAATTGTAGGAGATGGTTACCTGAGTTAAGTCACCTACATAGGTAAGTTGGAAAGGTCATTTCTATTTCTAGTCAAGGCTTCTATAGGAGATTCTCTGCCTTTCAACACACACACACACACACACACACACACACACACACACACACACAGAGTTCCCAACTCTGGAACCCCATTTAATCCCCATGTCCTAAGCTAGGGTCATGTCATCTTGGGAAGTTTAAAGTATAAGCAAATCCAATGATGGACTCAAATGGAACCAGTCAGCCTCCTTTGCCATTCCACTTATAAACTCTGGGAAGGGTATTTCTCTTCCTGGAGATGCCAACATCCTTGATTCCCTGTACTGGAGAGCTTGTTTGGGAATGGCACAGATGCAAAGAGGGAAGAAGCTAGACAGCAAGCTCGTCAAAGCCCTAATGTCATTTCAGCACTTGAAACAAGATCGTCTAAAACTATCTGTGTTTTCCCATTTCCAACTAGGTTACACAATCAAAAAATATTTTCTGATCTAACCAGGAAATACATATCAAATTCTTCCCTCTCTTCCTTCCTTCCTTCCTTTCTTCCTTCCTTCCTTCCTTCCTTCCTTTCTTCCTTCCTTCCTTCCTTACTTCCTTTCTTCTTCTTTCTTTCTTTCTTTCTTCTTTCTTTCTTCCTTTCTTTCTTTTTCATTATTAAGTAGTTATACAGGTTATGAATCTTTATGAATGTTACCACTTACCTCGCTTTTCCACATTTTTCACCCCCATCCTACCTTCAAGTTACGAAGTTCAATTTTTTTACATTATGTACGTTGAATATAATGACTGTATTTGTTCACTCTTCCTCCTTCAGTCACTTTCAACAAAAGTGATTATAATACTCTAGAAATCAGGTGTCATTGAAGAGGAATCAAAGCTAACTGAAAAGTTTAAAGAAATGTACACAAGGCTGTCATCTAAGCATGTTTAAGGGCAGAGTGGGGATGAACGGAAAAAGTGATTTAAACAAGATCAAGAAGGGGCAGGCCAGGCTGGGAAGGTGGCTCAGTGGTAGAGTGCTTGCCTCGTATGCATGAGGTCCTGGGCTCAATTCCTCAGCACCACAAAAGCAGAAAAAGCTGGAAGTGGTGCTGTGGTTCAAATGGTAGAGTGCTAGCCTTGAGCTGAAGAGCTGAAGGACAGTGCTCAGGCCGAGTTCGAGCCCCATGGCAGACAAAAAAAGTGGGTGGGGGAGTGGGAAGGAGGGGGTTTGCAGGCCTGTAATCCTGGCTATGTGACAGTGACAGATGTAGGTAGAGGATTATAATAGCAGTCCAAAACTGATAAAAAAAAATGAGACCCTATCTGAAAAAGGGTTGGAGGCAGGACTCAAATGGTAGAGAGCCTATCTTGTCCTGAGTTCAAACCCTAGTACTGCCATAAATAAACAAATGCATACATTCATATATATACATAAAAATAAATATACTGAGAACATAGATAATAAGATCTAGCTTTCTGTTATATCTATATCTATTTATATATCTGTCTAGAATCAATAGTATGTATGGTATGATCCTTAAGAAACAGATAGACATATGGCTACAGAGACACTGATCACAGAAATATGTAGACATTTTGCTTTTACTACATGATTGTGTGTGTGTGTGATGTTTACATATTACATGGTTATTTTTTAAATCTTGTTTTTGTATGTGCGCTGGTACTAAGGCTTGAACTCAGGTCTTGGGCACTGTTTCTAAGCTGCTACAAACAGAATGCTAGCTCATTTAAGAAAGAGGTTAATAATGGCATGCTTCTGCAGTGTCTACAACCACCAGTTCATATGAATCCAGCTTAGCTTCTTCCTAAGGAATGAATCTTCACCCATGAACATGGTAAAAATGGTTTGCATTTGGTACTCCATGGCTGCCCTATTGTTCTGTTGTCTATTTCTCCTCTCTCTCTCTCTCTCCCTCTCCCTCTCTCTGTCTCTGTCTCTCTCTCTCTTTTTGTCGGTCATGGGGCTTGAACTCTGGGCCTGGATGCTGTCCCTCAGCTCTTCAGCTCAAGGCAAGCGCTTTACCACTTGAGCCACTGTGCCACTTCCAGTTTTCTGAATGGTTTACTGGAGATAAGAGTCTCATGGATTTTCCTGCCTGGGCTGGCTCTGAACTGCAATCCTCAGATCTCAGCCTCCTGAGTAGCTAGGATTACAGGCGTGAGCCACCAGCACCCGGCTTTGTGTCTCTCTTTCATTTCACATTCCCCTCTTCCCTTCCTCATTCTATATTTTTACTTATTCTTACTGACCACACATTTAGGTACAACTCTCACATACAATGATTAAGATATGGTTTCTAAATGTATATTTTCCATGTCTGGCCAGATTCATTGAGGAATTCTAGAGAAAATGCATATGCAACTATTTATGGCAACTATCACATGGTTTAAAACAAACTGGCCCATGAATATCAAGTCAGACATGTGTGCTGATAATCCTGGACATAGCTGTGCATTCATGTCTGCACAGTCTAAGTGACCAAAAACATAGCTAGTCTCCATGTGTATAATGCCCTCATCAGAGAATGCTAAGACAGAGTCTCTTCTCTCCCAGCCCCCAATAATAAGATAATCTGATAAATTTCTCCCTAAACCTAGATTCACTAGGATTATAATAGCACTGAATGTACACATTTGAGTATTAATAGGAGTCATGGAGTGATCCAATAGTTTCACACAAATGAATGCAACCAGTAGTGGACATTGGAATTTCTTGAGTTGGTAGTTGAAACTTTTCAATTCTTCTTAGGCCATAGCATCAACTTCCACATGTTTCTAAGTCTCAGTTGATTAGTATGAAACAATTATAGCAAGAGACATTAAAGATTGGGCCAGTCGAGAGCAGATCCTCCAAGAAAGATGAGGGAACAACAAATGATTGGAAAATTAATTTGCCATAACATTCAATGTACATATGTGAAAATGGAACTAGGAAAATGGAGGGAATGGGTGGAGTTGGGAGAGATAGGGGAGAATGAGGGAAAGGGTGACAATGATCAAGAAGCATTGCTCTCAGAAATTGACATGTTGAATTGAAACCCCTTTGTACTTCTACTTACATATAGATAACAGAATAAATTAAAAATAAATATAAACACAGTGAGGAAAAAAATAAATCAGAACTGATTTTTACATCAAACGATGGCTTCTGCCTCTCAGGAACAATTGACCCTGTTTAGTTCTCCAGTGAGAGCTTAAGAAAAACATGGCTCTCTCTGGGGCTGGATGAAGACTTTGAAATCTGCTGCAAAGGTACCTCTCCATGCCACTTTTTTTTTTTGGTTGGTCATGGGGCTTGAACTCTGGGACTGGGCGCTGTCCCTCAGCTCTTCAGCTCAAGGCAAGTGCTCTACCACTTGAGCCACAACCAGTTTTCTGGTTGATTGGAGATAAGAGTCTGATGGACATTCCTGCCCAGGCTGGCTTGGAATCATGCTCCTCAGATCTCAGCCTCCCGAGTAGCTAGGATTACAGGTGTGAGCCACTGGCACCCGGCCCCATACCACTTCATGGTCCTCATTAATTTTAAACTTCATACTCCAGTCATGCACCATTTCCTGCATTCCTCAGGGTCAAGTTTGCCTGCCTGTCACCTGCAGACCTGTAGATATGTCCTTTCTTTTCTCTTCATCAGAAAGCCTTTCAGCCTCCTGCTGAAACAGAAATGGCAATGAGCCCAATTGCATAAGCTTAGCATATGAGTTGGAGGTTGAGCTGGAAAAGCACTTTGAACAATGCACGACATCTAGTTAGCACCCTGTAATGCTAGTATGGAAAAGAATTCAGAAGATCTTGAATCCTTGAGATGGCTATCAGTGAGAGTTTCACTGAGGATACTTGGAACCAGAATTAGAAATGAATATATGGAATGAATATATGTATATATGTATACATATATACATTTGCATATGTGTGTATCCTGATTCTGATCCTATATCTTGGAGCTTTTCAACACAGTGTCTAAGGAAGAACTCCTTCTCATGATGTTGTTTCCCACCCAATTAACAGTGTTTATAAATTTGGAACACTGCTGATGAAAGCAGGGATTTGCTGACTAGTCTCTCATTTCTTCTTCTCCTCCTCCTCCTTCCCTGTTCTTTTCCCATCCTCCCCCCGCCCCACCTCTCTATGGTGTTTCTCCCTATACTCTTCTCTGTGCCCCTCCTTATGTCTTTTTCTGTATGTCTCCTTCCTTCTCTCTGTGTATATCTCTCTCTATGTGTATCTCTCTTTCTTTGTGTTTCTGTCACTCTGTGTCTCTCTGTATGTGTGCTGGTACTAAGGCTTGAACTCAGGTCTTGGGCACTGTTCCTAAGCTGCTGCAAACAGAATGTTAGCTCATTTAAGAAAGAGGTCAATAATGTCATGCCTCTGCAGTGCCTACAACCACCAGTCCATATGAATCCAGCTTAGCTTCTTCCTAAGGAATGAATCTTCACCCATGAACATATTCACTCTCTTTCCCTCTCTCTATCCTCTATCCTTTTTCTTTCTTTCCACCCCCTCTATGCCCACCATTATTCTCCACTCCTCCCCTCATGACTCCCTTACTTCTCTTCCCTTCTCTCCCCAAATGCCTCTAGAGTGATTACAGTGGGTTTCTGCCCAAACTTTTAAAGGCCGCAAAGACCCTGAGATATACAAAAGTTATAAATCATTCTCAACTACCCACTGCTGGGAGCCCAAATGAACAGGCTAGTAAAATGTCAGGAGGGGAAAAAAAAGGAAAGTTAATGCAAATGCAGCTCTTAACATGATTTTGTTCACCAGAACTTAGATTGAGTTTCTTTCCTGGGACTTTGGCTGAGGCTCTTTAGGAGACTGCCTTTGGTGCTATGGGTTTCCTGGCACCTGCCATAAGGTACACTGGGGCTCCTGACTTGTACTGTGGGCTTCTACCACCCAGGAAGCCTTTGAATTGGTGATCTCACTGTGCCAAGGGTGAATGAAGTAATTCTTATGTTCTGTGGTGGTTGACCAAAATGACCTCAGAGATGTCTTTTTTTTTAATTTTATTTTATTTTATTTGTGAACATACTGTACAGAGGGGTTACAATTGCATGAGCAGGATAATGCGTACATTTCTTACCAAGCATTGCAGCCTCCTCCTTTGTTTACCCTTCCCATCCCTTCCCAGCCTCCCCCCTCCCCCCCATCCCAATCCTTCTCCTTCCCCCCCTCCCCCCCCCCCCCCCCCCGCACCGACGTTGTAAAGCTCGTTTTGGACATGACAACTTGTACTTCTCATTGTTGCATCAGATCCACCTGTATCCTTAAACAACTGGTTTTTCCCCATCTCCTCCACAAGTTATACTGACATCAAATATAGTGAAAGCAGGGGTTATACTGTGGGGGAGGGACATACAAAGCAACAAAGAGATAATCTTATAAATGCATTAGAAACACATGCATGAAAGAAAAAACATTAAAATACATATCTAAGGGTTCATTTTCCTGACATCGCATTATCTGACCTTTTCCGCTTGACTCATACATATACTAGATATTGCAAATAAGGGAAACCATGGGACCTATGTTTCTTTGGGCCTGGCTTACTTCACTTAATATAATTTTTTCCAAGTTTTTCCATTTCCTAACAAATGGGGCAATGTCATTCTTTCTGATGGAGGCATAGAATTCCATTGTGTATATATACCACATTTTCTTGATCCATTCATCTACTGAGGGGCATCTGGGTTGATTCCATATCTTAGCTATGGTAAATAATGTTGCAATAAACATAGTTGTGCTGGTAGCTTTAGTGTGGTCTTGTTTGTAAGCATTTGGGTAAATGCCCAAAAGTGGGATTGCTGGGTCATAGGGGAGCTCTATGTGAAGTCTTTTCAGGAACCTCCATACTGCTTTCCAAAGTGGTTGGACAAGTTTACATTCCCACCAACAATGAAGTAAGGTTCCTTTTTGTCCACATCCCCTCCAGCATCTGTTGTTGTTAGAGTTCTTGATTTTTGCCGTTCTAACTGGAGTGAGTGATATCTCAATGTTGTTTTGATTTGCATTTCTTTTATGGCTAGGGGTGTTGAACATTTCTTCATGTGTCTATTGGCCATCCTTCTTTCTTCTTCAGAGAAGTTTCTCTTTAAGTCTTTCGCCCACTTATTTATTGGGCAGTTGTTTCTTTGGGGATTTGTTGTTGGGGGGTTTAATTTTTGAAGTCCAAAGAAAATTTAAAAAAGAGACCCTTGTCCGTTGTATGGCTAGTAAAGATCTTCTCCCAATCTGTGGGCTTTCTATTGATCTTGCTAGCTATGTCATTTCCCTGCAGAAGCTCTGCAATTTTATGCAATCCCATTTGTCCAACCTTTCTTTGATTTGTTGTGTTTCCGGGTCTCTATTCAAAAAATTTCGGCCCACAGAGATGTCTTTAAAATGTGTTATCTAGTGACTAGTGACTTTTTGCAGGGGGAGGAGATGTCTGTCTTGGGCTTGAACTCAGGGCCTTGTACTCTCACTTAGCTTTTCCTGCTTATGGCTGGTGTGCTACCCTTTGAACCACACCTCTGCTCTACTTCTGACTGGTTAACTGGAGATAAAGTCTCTTGGATTTGCCTGCTCAGGCTGGCTTTGAAAGGTGATCCTCAGATTTCAGCCTCCTGAGTATCCAGGATTATAGCCATGAGCCACTGGCACCTGACATTACAAACTCTTGTTGGAGGGACCGGAGTTCTGCTGTGTTCCTAACTTCCCTGGCCTCGGAAGTCCCTTTTGACAATCATTGTCTTCTCAGTCATCTAGAAACAAACAAGCCTCCTCTGGATTCCAGTTGAACTCTGGACACCTCCTAACATAGACCTGCCTGGAGTGAGCAAGAAGATGGATAGGAGGCTTTGCCTACCTGGGCCAAATGACAGTTTGCAGGCTTAGATGAGGCTGTGGCTGTGCAGAGGATAGAAGTTACAATGACAAAGGGTCATGTCTTTCTTTGTCTCTCCTCTCATCAGAGGACTTCTCTGTGGCTCTTGAGATGTATCCCCCCTCCTCCTTCCTTCAGAGTAGAATTAAATGTATTTTCCTCCCCCCAACCCTCTGCCCCTGTCTCACAGGTCAAACAAGTGACTTCTGCCAGGGCAGAAAGAGAAAAGAGGGCCATTGTCTGCTTCTACCTCTGGGTCCCCTTCATTTCACTGAGCACACGCTTTCCCTCTTCATGTCACTGAGGGGTTATTTATCGATCCCGCTGACAGCGGCAGTAAATAGAGCCGGAGCTGTTTTACATGGCTGATGAGAAGGCAAGCCCCATAACTCATCAGACCCAATCAGTCTTCTTCCTCTTTTTCTCTCTCCTGTATCTCATTACTGAAGCAGGAATTAATACACATGGACGGGAGAGAAATGAGTTTAGCTGCTTTCAGGTCTTTTGTGGGGAGACAAGCTATCCTTGGTAGTTCCTTAAGAAATATTGACAAGTGGGTCAGCTGGCTGCCAGCTGGCATGCCCTCACCAAGGCCCGTTAGCTGTGCCCTGATGATGAAGGACCGGGGGGTCATCCCACACTCAGGCATGAGGTGAGATTCAGAGACTAATGGTGGGAAAGAAAATCTCGTCAATCTGGGAGTTCTCAGAACTCTAAGACAAGCACCATACATTTTGGGGGGGATGCCTGTTGAACCAAAGATTTAAAAGGTAAATGTGTATTAAAATAAGCATGGACAAGCCAGGTGCTGGTGGTGGCTCACGCCTATAATCCTAGCTACTCAAGAGGCTGAGAGCTGAGGATCCTGGTTCAAAGCCACCCCAGGCAGGAAAGTCCATGAGACTCTTATCTCCAATTAAACACCAGCAAAACAGCAGTGAAACTGGGGCTCAAAGTGGAAGAGTGTTAGCCTTGAGTAAAAAAAGTCCAGCGAGAGCGCCCAGACCCTGAGTTCAAGTCCCACAACCAACACAAAAAATAAAATAAATAAGCATGGACATACCTTAAACTTGAATGGAAATGGTGTCAATTTGAATGGGAAACATTAGAGAAATTTCATTCTCCCATGTGATGGAGCCTCGTTGGCTATGCATCACAGCCTTGGTAGCAGACAAATTGCTTTACTCCTGATTTGGGAGTAGACTGGCCAACCTACTCATAGCTTAAAAGTACTATTTTTAAGCTAAGGTCTGCTCCCAGGTGGATCTAATGTCAGAGTTCCCAGTTCTCATGGTGCACAAATTAGGCATCGCATGCATGCATGTATGAGACATGTACACATTCATACAAACTCATGTTTCCACCAACATTTATATGTCTTTGAGTCTTGCAAATCCCAGCCCCACACCACAGGGTATATTTTAGCTTTTTTCCCCTCTGCATTTGTGTCTAGTCCTCAACATTCTTATTTCTTGGCTTTTCTTGGAAAGCATGTCCACTCTGGAGTTCAACCCCAAACAATGGAGAGGAATGGGTGTACACATGTCTCCTAGAAAGATGCAAGATGAATACCTTGACTTTCCTTTCCAGCTCCAGCCCTTTGTTGGCTGGCCTTCAAAGCTCACCACTCCCATTCCCCAGAGTCCATTTCTCCTCTATTGAAAGGAAAGGTGGGACCTGCTTGCCTGGGTCCTTGTGAACTTGACCTGAAACAAAATGGGAGAACCTGGCTTGTCATTATTCTAATACATGGGATTTTCTGCACCATGAAATCATGAAACTGGCTCTGGTTTCTTTTTTCTTTTTTGTAGGTCGTGGGGCTTGAACTCTGGGCTTGGGCACTCTCCCTGAGCTCTTCAGCTCAAAGCTAGCTCTACCACTTGAGCCACAGAGCCACCTCTGGTTTTCTGAGTGGTTTATTGGAGATAAGAGTCTCATGAACTTTTCCTGCCTGGGCTGGCTTTGAACTGTGATCCTCATATCTCAGCCTCCTGAGTAGCTAGGATTATAGGCGTAAGCCACCGGCTCCTGGTTGGCTCTGGTTTCTGATGGCAGATATGCCACCACCAATCATGTGAAAAGACTGTATATTGTTAATGGTTCAAACACATGAAGTCCTGAGCACCTATTGCCTGAATTAGGGCTGGGAAATATAAAATATAAACGTAAATGTAATGTAAGGATGGGGCTGGGGACGTGGTAAAGTGCTTGCTTTGCATACATGAGGCCCTGAGTTCAATTCCTCAGCACCACATAAGCAGAAAAAGCCGGAAGTGGCTCTGTGGCTCAAGTGATATAGCACTAGCCTTGGGCTGAAGAGCTGAAGGACAGTGCTCAGGCCCAGAGTTCAGGCCCCACGACAGACAAAAAAAAAGTATATATATAGTAAGAAGTTGAATCTCACATAAGCAACACAGTGTTTAATAGAGAAGTTAGCAAAATGTCCTCAGTGCACAAAATGAATGTGATAGCAAGACTATCCTGTGAGCTGTGTGTTCAGGCTCTATAATTCAATAAGGACACATGATACTCATGGTGGTTTATGCCTGCAATTCCAGCTACTCAAGGAGGCAAAGATCAGGAGGGTAGAGATTCAAAGCCAGTCCAGGCAAAAACATAGGGAGACTCTATTCCAACAAATGATCCAGGTATGGTTGTGCATGCCAGTCTTCCAGCTACACACAATTATTGTCATCTGGGTCACCAACAGGTAAAAAAAAGTGAAACCCTATCTGAAAAATAATAAAGTAAAACCAAACAAAGGCACAGTCGTGAAAATGGTAGTCTAGTGCATACTAGATTCTGGTTTAGGCTAGCCTGGAATTACCTGCTCAAAACCTTATAACAAATGTACATGATTTATCTTCATTTTATAATTGAAGAATTTGAAAAATGAAGAGCTTGCCTTCTTATTTGAATTGAAGAATTGAAACAGCATGGTGAAGAAAGTAGCTCATGGTTCTATAATGTTTGGACCCAGAGCTGTTTGACTTCATAGCCAAATTTCTGGTTTTCCCAGAGATCTGTGGCCATGGCAGGTCAGGGTAGGCCATGATAATCGCCTAGTTTTCTCCAGTGCCCATTGGCAGGCCCTTCAGGAATCCTAGCTCATTCACAGTACCTCCATTTTCTTCATTTCTAGAACAAAGCACATGACTTAGGTCATCTTATTTCAGGGAT
Organism: Dipodomys ordii; assembly: GCF_000151885.1. Taxonomy (NCBI): domain Eukaryota; kingdom Metazoa; phylum Chordata; class Mammalia; order Rodentia; family Heteromyidae; genus Dipodomys; species Dipodomys ordii. The sequence continues at coordinate 5,049,153 of NW_012267302.1, forward strand.
TCTAGATACACCCATGGAAAGGGAAACAAGGAAAGGAAAACAAGATAGGATTCAAGCTCAAGTCCACAAAAGTTTCTAGTAGATTTTGAAGTCTATTCTAAATGCAGTAAAGAACAATACCATAGAGCCAAAAACTAGGGCCCTTAGAGGGGTCTCTTTCAGACAATGATGACTTTTATTTTGAAAACTAGAGAGTCAAATGAAATACCCCATAACTACCCAGGGTTTCAAAGTAAATATTGAGCATATATATATATATATATATATATATATATCCATATGTGATCTACATTCATATGTTCATATGTAATATATACTCATATAGAATATTTGCAGGCATACACAAATAACCCACATTTATCAATATGACTATTTCTGTTTGAATTTCAAGGTGACTCTTCCTCTCTTATGTTCAGAGCTTGAAAATTTTCACCTCTTCTTTCCTCTCCCTGTTCAAGTTTCTCAGATACTTGCACAGTCCCTAACTTTGCTAAAAAAGCATTTCTAATTTCTCACATTGAAAAGTGGATTACAAGTGAAGTTCAATACAGAATGTTTTGTACCAAGAAAACGAATGCCTCGTTTTTCCCCCCCTAATGAATGCCAAAAATCATCATGGACTCAAGGCTTATGAATAATGTATATCATCCAATTAAGTGCAAATGCTGTTAGGTTCTCGCAACTAGTATGTGATGCCAGTTCTGGCCTTTGCATGGGCACCAAGGCTGGGGGTTAGGAGGAGGGCTTGAGAGGCGAGTATGTGCATATATGAGTGTGTGTGTGTGTGTGTGTGTGTGTGTGTGTGTGTGCGTGTGTGTGTGTGAGAGAGAGAGAGAGAGAGAGAGGCTTTCACATCCTATAGATACTCATTATGTCCTGGAAGTTAAACTTCCTATGCTTGAGACCAGAGAGATGTGAGAATTTTTCAAACATAAATAGAACTCATTTTAAATTTCTAAGTCCCCAAACCTACTCCTTAATAGCTCAGGAGCTCTAGTTGGTCACCCTCTCTTCTGCTTGCCAACAAGTCATGTCTAATTGGCCTGCAGTCTTTCCCAGCCCCCAAAGGCTGCATTGCTTCTGATGGAGGCTTCCATTCCAAGGGCTACAGCAGTGACTCTGTGGGTGACTCTCTTTTCTCCTTTTGCCTCTTGATTAAGGCACTCCTTTTCATTAGGAAGCCCTCACAGGCTCTGTGTGTGTGTGTGTGTGTGTATGTGTGTGTGTGTGATCCTGGAGCTTGAACTCAGGGCCTCACATGCTCAGTAGCTTTTTCACCTCAAGGTTGAATTTGTGTCACACCTCCACTTCTGGCTTTTTTTGCTGGTTAATTGGAAATTAAAATCTCATGGATTTGCCCTACCTGAGCTGCCTTTGAGACTCTATCTTTAGATTTCAGTATCCTGAGGAGCTAGAATGGTAGATGTGATTCACCTGCACCTGGCTTAAATGTCTTTTGAGGCTGCTCAATTGTGTGCATTCTTGATCTTCCACTACCAAAACCACAGGGTTAGGAAGACCCTCATACCAAGATACAGTTGCTATCCAACCAGGAAAGAGGGTCATTGCATATATCTGAGTCAGTTTCCTCATCAGAATTAAAGGATGGTAAATAATTGGTGAACCCAGGATGGATGCATAACTAAAAGTGGTAGTTTCTATACATAGGAAACCCCACACACATGCTGGTGATTAATGTTTTTGCTCTGAGTATAGGGACATCTTCACTTACAGCTTCGTAAGTGGACATGACAAATCCCCAGGGCTTGGACTGGCCTGATCCTGATTAACATTGTTCATAAAAATATTCATCCATCAGGGTTTCCATTTGTAGCAGTTAGTTGTGCCAAATAACAGAGCCAGCTAGCGGTTTCTTAAAATTATGCCATCTAATAATGAATGCTGGAGACGGAATGTATATATATATATTTTTTTCAGGCTGGAATCTCTTCTTATAACTCAGGGCTGATGAGTGCTGCCCCACAATTTCTCGATGGATCCAATTTAACACCAGACGAAGCAGTGACTCAGACTAACTTAAATATCTCAAGACGAGTTTCACCTTTTCCTTGGAGGCCGTATCAGTTCAATTGCATAAGTGCAAATTTATTGAAAGTGGTTTGGTGCTTAGCTTTTCTCTATTGGCAGTAATGGAGTTTAAATTTATAGCAGGCTGATGAATTTCAGATAAGAGAACCATTACCTTACAACAACATTAAGGAAAAATATATAACTCCGATTGCTGAACCTCGAATACATATTGTTTGAATGAGGGTAGATGGATGAGGTAGGCTGACATTTGCAAATGCAATTCCGTTCTATCCTAGCCCAAGAATTTGAAAGCATGGAAGATTCCAGAAAGGGCTAGGGATAGTGATGCATTACAAATGCTTTATAATCAAGTAGCAGGAGTCAGATATGATCTACAGGAGGGGACTCTTCTTTTTCCTCAGTACTGTAATTGGAGGTGTCTTTGGCAATGTACCAAGGCTGTTCTGGGGTGTAGGTCATTCACTTGGTACGAGTAATGTGCCTCTCTCATAGGTTATTTTCCTTTTACTACAAGGGCTTTGTCTTCCAACAGGGTGGGACTCCAGCAACACAGAGATTAAAATGAAGAATGCACAGTGTGAGTATGCCAGGCCTGAGGGCCCCTGAGCTTCTCCATTATCTTGAGGCTAGATAGAAAAATCACAAAGAAGAAATAGTGACACAGGGTTATGAAAGTCCTGTGAGCTTTTTCAAGTGGTTACACTCAACAAATGAGCTCTCTCAGTTAAACAATAGACTATTATTTCACTGGGCACACATAGTCACAGAACTGATAAGACAAGGCTTTCATAATGGAATGCAAGTGTCTGGCTTTATTTTCCTCCTTTCATTCTTTCTTTCATGCATTATGGAAATAATTTCATTTGGAAGTAAAGCCTACAATGTGAGGTCCCTCATGGGTTAGGGTTTTTAGTGTCCTTTCTGCTTTCCCATATCTACTCCATCACCCAATAAGCCAAAGCTAAGTAAATATGTGTTTTTTAAATCTTAGTATGTGTTGTGACTGGTATGTTAATTAGCTTGATAATCATACCAACATGTGTACATGTCTCAAAGTATATCCCCAAAACATATGCAATTATTGTTTGTCAATTAACTTTTTTCTTTCTAAAGAATAATAATTGAAAAAAGTTTCGAGCAACGTGCTTTCTTCCACATCTTATTCTTTTTATAAACTGTGTATATGTGGGTGGCAGGTATAGAAATGGGGGAACTCTCAGAGCTGCTGTGAGCTAAAGCTGAAATCTCTTCTTGTAACTCAGGGCTGATGAGTGCTCCCCTATACTTTTTTTTTACTCAGCATAACTCCTGTCCTATATCTTTTGTATGTACTACTCCTGGGACTTGAACTCAGGACCTTATACTCTTACTTAGCTATTTGGCTCATAGTTGGCTCTCTACCACTTGAGCCAAAGCTTTGTTTTTGCTATTGTTATTAATTGAGGGTAAGAGTTTCACACACTTTTCTGCCCAGGCTGATTTGAACTTGATTCTCAGATCTCAGTCACTACAGTAGCTAGGATTACAAGTGAGCCACCAGCGCCCAGAAGAAGGGTCCTTGTTGCTGACCAAAGGAAGCTCCACCCAAATTTCCCAGAAAAGTGCTGTTGAGAGGGTTTCTCCGTAGTTCCTCTCAGGCTGGGCCACACCTTCTCTGTAATATGGACTCTACAAGAGAATCTTGAAAAACAAGGGTCAGGGTGGGGGGAGAGAAGAAAACTTTATGGTCTATACATCTTCCTGACCTTCCTGAAAAGGGACTGCCTACGGGGATAACACTGTTAAAATGCCTCTGTCATTTTCCAACCCAGAACCTGGGACTACAGGCAGGCAATGAATTGAAGGACAGGATGTAGCCTACATTGAGTGATCACTTTTGTGTGGCTCATTCTCGGCTCTAGAAAATCAGAGGAGGCCCAGAACTTACAATGAAATTAGCTTTTAAGAAAGAAACCTCAGTTTGCTTTAAAATAACCACAGAGGAATTTGCATTGAATGAGACATTCAGTTTGTGGTTATACCCCCAGCAATTTTGAAAGAAAAGGGGCTGGATACAGTTGGTTAGTCATTTATTTGGAAAAAGAACTGACTACTAATTGAACTCAGAAAAATCGGAGTGAAATTAAATAAGCAAATGACTTGATGCTTTGCCAACTGTTTACTCAGTTAACAAATAGCTTTTGGTGAGGTCCAGACTTGGAAGGGCTGATACTGTCATTCTGGAATGAAGTAATCATCTTCGAGTTCTTGTTATTTAGCTGAGTAGAAGAGACCCAGACAACTTGGCCTTTAATGGAAAATAGAATTTCAAAAGCAAATTGCCGAACAGTGGCCAATGTGGCTCCAAGGACATCAATTACGTTGTAATGTGGAGTCTTTGAGGCTCTACCAGTGAACTTGTTTGGTTTTCTTTTAATGTAAAGATATGGGGCATACAATTGTATAATACAAATAGCACACTAGCACCATTTTTTTGTGTGCCAGTACTGGGGCTGGAACTCAGGGCCTGGACACTGTCCTTATATTGCTTATTTTGCTTTTCCATTTGAGCCACAGATCTACATTCAGCAATTTGGTGCTGAATTAAAGATGAGAGCCTCACAGACTTTCTTTCCTAGGTTGGCTTTGAACCTGTGATCCTCCAATCATAGCTTCCTGAGTAGCAAGGATTACAGGCATGAGCTACTGGTGCACAGCAACATATATTTTGCTGAACTGGCATCATTTCCAAGGTAAGAGAAGAGCAAGATTATTAAGTTCAATTATTAATTCAATTACCTTATTTTGCAGAGGAAAAAATGGAGGCCTGCAGTAGAGCCTATAATGTTATCCCCATGGTGGGCATTCCAGCCCATCTCTTTTTTGTGCATTTTAGCTTACAGACATTGGCATCATGGGGGTTCCAAATTAGGAAGAACAAATTACATTTTCTGGTTCCACTTTAATTTTTTCCCAAAACTCATAAAATATCATTAGAGTGCTTCTTAATTTTTTTTTCTGAAAAGCAGGAAATCGTAAGATTGATAAATAGTTTAATGCGAACCTGATGGCTTGATTAATTAATCACCAAGCTGAGGAACCACTACAATTCATATGTCAATTCAGACTATTTTCGGGAAATGATTTGAATCAATTGCTAATGAAATTGAGAAATTTAGGAGCTGCTTTCTGACTTCCAAATGACAAGGCTCATATTTAACTCAAGAGATGTGACAGTTAATGACAACATAAAAGTGCCATGAATTATTTTCCAGATCATGGGAAAATTACAGCATCTCTCCCATTGAAACATCTCTCCAGTCATCAGCATGAAAATAAACAGCCTTCTTCACATGGTAAGAAATCTATGATGCTGTTTTAAACCTCAGTTCTTTTTGAAATAAAGACCATAATCTTTTGGGAATCATTGCAATATTTCATAGCTTCCTCTTTAAAACAGAGTGATAGAGGAACTTATTGTAATTAAAGTTATAATTGAAAAATATTTGTGGGGAAATTTATTGTGGGTAGTTATTCTTCTGTCTAATTACTTAAAAACCTTAAAAGAGGTAGAGTTTAAGTTTTCTTCTTTTCTTTAATTTAGAGGCTGAGTTTTCCAGTCCTATTTGTTGTTGTAGTTGTTGTTACTGTTTCAAAGGGATTGCTTGGTATTTTTTTCCATAACTTTTCCTTTCAAGCCAGACTTAAGTTAATTTAAAGTTACACCTAGATATAACAAGACAGTTATTGTGTGTTAATGAAATATCAATGGAAAGTGAGCCGATCAATATTTAATCTAATTAAGGTGTACACAAGGCAATATTACTATGTAATTAACTCAAAACAGCGAAAGCGATACATGCATGTTTAAATTTTTATTAATATTATTTGTTAAGAATTTTTAGATCATGCTGTTTTATGGGCTTGCTTGAGAGATATAAAATTAAAATGTTTGTCAAGATGCCACTGGAACAGCCATTAAATGTGGATCTGAATCATCTTAACAGTCCTTCCGGCTTCTGAGCAGTGGCAATAGCCTCAATAAGGATGAAAGATGCTTTTGTTGCAGACAAGAGTGCACGTGTGAAACCTCCCTAAAACAAAATCTCTTGATTTTGTTTCATGCTACTTTGCAAAGACATTACCTAACAGGACTGATACTTGCAGGAAAATTTGAATAATCTTCAGTTCTTTTAAGAATAGCTTTTAAGAACTACCTGTGCTCTATGGTTTTCTCTAACATGCTTACGATGGGATTGTAATACCTCAACTTCACAAATTCTGGTGTAATTACAACTTGAAGGGTTAAACTTGAATAAGACACTTCTTACCTTACCCAAGGACCATCTTTGATTGGTAAGGTTCTAAGAGCTCCAACTATGCTATGTTCCAATATAGGAAAACATTTACATGTGGGTTTAAGTTTGCATAGTACATTAGCATGGATGATGCTATGGAACGTACATTTGTTTCAAGTAAGGGACCTTGAAGAATGACCTCAATGCTACAAAGTCAAAGTTCTTCGAGTCAGGTGTTGCTCTGAAAGTTTGTTTCTCTGGCTCATTCAGGAGATGGATGCTCTATTTAACCCACATTTACCCACAGTTTGTGACTACCTTAATCATTCACATTTTTGGAGACTTCCTTCCCTTAGTCATGTCTTACAATATTCCCTGGGGTCACCTCCCAAATAGACTACACTCACATCTTTGCCTCAGAACTTTGCTTCAAGTAGATTTTTATCCATCCTAGTCAATTCAAAAAGATAATGGATCAGTAGCTTAACAGTGCAAAAGAAAATATGTTGATCCTATAATACTGCCCCCAGATATATTGTATTTAAAGGTGAGTTTGGATTGAGAGTTCTATAAATGATAAGCTATGTATAACATAATGCGTCATAAAAGGACAGACTACTTCAAAAACAAAGAAATGATTCCAGAAAGAAGCAGGAGTCAGTGTGAAGAACTAGTTTGCAAAGAAACAAGAACCACTGTGGTTAGGTCTAAATAAGTATTATAAAAAAGAAAAGACCTTTAGCAATAATAATGTGAATGAAAAATCCAGGAGGTTGCTACATGGGTATTGATAGAGGTTAGGGGCAAAGTAGAGAGAAATTCCAGTTTGCTAGAATTTTAACACTGTTCTGGAGAAAAATATAATTGCTAATTAACTGGCCCCATAGTTTAAAAGAAATCAAGACTATAAAGAATGGCAGAATTGCTCTACATAAGGATTTCTTAATGATATTTTTCCATAATAACTCTTGAAAATATTACATGAGCATGTATGCATATGTGTGTATTTTGTGTGTGTACCATTTTCTGGACACAATTCCTTTCCTTTTCTCTATAAAGACCTTTTATGGTAAAGAGAAACATTAAGTCAATTCACTCTGTGATGAGTTATTGCAACATTACAGTTTCAAGAAAAGAAACATTTTACTAGACCAGTACATATGATATGGAAAAAAATCAAAGCTGCAGGTTGTAGTTCAGTGAACCAAAGCATTTTATTTGTGATTATTTGCCAAATGAGTAGGATGCAGAGGAGCTACACCCTCAGCTAAAGAGCCTATTCCAGGTAGGCTGTTTCTATGTGTTTCCATGGGCCTTTTGATTTAGCCTTTATTTCCTCAGATGGATGTTTTTCTCTTCTGCAATTTTATTCCATTTATGAGAGTTTGAGTACAGAAACAGCATAAAGTAAAAAATGTTAGCTGAGTGCATTATAATAAATGCAACTTTCCCAAGAGAAACATTTTTTTTCTACCAAACATCCCTCTGCAATCTCTTCATCTTTAGGCGAGTATAATAAACTTGCATTGCATATGGATTTATTGGTCTTTATTGCTTATATGTTATAGAAAGTTGTTTAATTGTTCAGTTAATACATCTTCCTGTTTGTGTCAAGTATGTAGGTCTCTGGATTGAAATAGAGCATATTAATTTTTCCTGTTCAAACTGACAGTTTAGTATTTTCAATTATAAATATGATATGTCAGGAGTTCAGAGGTCATCACCTCTGTAGTTACAAAAAAAATAAAGCTGACTATACTGAAAATCAACAGCTGGTCTTGAACCCACCAGAGAACTGCCACTGTGTAATCTGGAGGTAAGAGGGATGGTTGCATCCAGAGATAAACCAGGAAGAGATTGATTTGCCTGAAGTAGAAGCCAATGGAAGCCATTTGTAGAACCAATTACTTCATAAGTAATTTTGACAGGTAAGAATAGAGCAGACTATTCATAGTCCATGTAAGCAGGAAGAGGATACAGCGAAGATGTAAAGTGTTGGAGAAGAAAAATCACTGTCACAGAATTCTGTTTCTCAAAATCATCCTTCAAAAATAATCGAGATTTGGGCTCTGTTGGCTCACACCTGTAATCCTCATTACCCAAGAGGCTGATATCTGAGGATAGAGGTTTAAAGTCAGCCCAGGCAAGAAAGTTCAAGAGATTCTTAACTCCAATTAACCAACACAAAGCTAGACTGGAGAATTTGCTCAAGTGGTAAAGCCCCATCTGTGAGCAAGAAAGCTGAACAAGCATTCAAGATCCAGGTTTTCCCAGACACCAAGAACTGAGGAAATTTATGGTCAGTAGAATAGCTGTACAAAAACATTAAAGGTTTTCCAGGAGAATGAAAAATTATATACATCAAAAATATAGATCTTTAAAATTATTATTAGTTTTTGCATGTATATGTCAATCTTAGGGCTTAACCTGGGTACTGTCCTTGAGCTTTTATTCTTGATGATAGTGCCCTTGAGCCACAACTCCACTTATGGCTATATGGCTTTTTAAGTGATCAATTGGAGAGAAGAATCTCAAGGACTTTCCTGCCCAGGCTGGCTTTGATCTTTGATTCATAGATCTCAGCCTCCTGAGTAGCTAGGATTACAGGCATGAGTCACGGGTGCCTGGCATATTTTATTATTCTTAGTTCATCTAAAGTAAAATGCTTTTTTTTTTTTGTCGGTCATGGGGGCTGGGCCTGGGTGCTGTCTCTCAGCTCTTTAGCTCAAGACTAGTGCACTACCACCGGAGCCACAGAACCACTTCCCATTTTTTCTGCTTATGTGGTGCTGAGGAATTGAACCCAGAGCCTCATGTATCCAAGGTAAGTACTCTACCACTGAGCCACCTTCCCAGCCCTAAAAGTAAAAATTCTTTTTAAGTAATAGCAACAATGAATTGTGTAATTATAGTCTATGGATAGTATGATATATTACCCAAAGTTCATAAAGGATAGTGAGAGAAGCTTGAAATCCATTGTTTTAAGTCCTGATATTACATATAAATCAGTGTAGAGTTGTGTTAAAGGATAGATAATATTCCACTGATGCTTATATCAAGTTTTGTTTCTTTTTCTTTTTTTTTTTTGGGGTCCGGTAGTGGGGACTGAACTCTGGGCCTGGGCGCTGTCCCTCAGCTCTTCAGCTCAAGGCTAGTACTCTACCACTTGAGCTACAGTACCACTTCTGGCTTTTTTCTTTTTGCTTATGTGGTGCTGAGGAATCGAACCCAGGGCCTGGAGCATGCAAGGCAAGCGCTCTACCACTGAGCTACCTTCCCAGCCCAAGTTTTGTGTATTTTTCTGTTGCTAAAAACATATGTGTTTGTACTTCTTGGCAATTGTGCATAGTTACACTGTGAACACTGATGTTCAAACTTCTGTGCAAATTCTTACTTCGAATTCTTTCATCTTGGCATGTCCTTTTACAATGCTAAACATAGTCTCACCATACAATTCATCAATTATTCTCCTAGACATTTACCCAAATGATGTGATAATGTATGTCCACACAAAAACCATAACTACTAAAACTGGAAGCAATCAAAACGTCTTTCAAAAAGCAAGTGGCTAAACAAATGAGGTAAATCTCTACAGTGAAATGTTACTTAGCAATAAAAGGGAATAGATTGCAAACAGCTACATGGATGAATCTTAAATGCACATTGCTAAATGAAAGAAACAGATGCAAAGCACCATGTATTATCCTCATGCCTGTAATCCTATCTACTCAGGAAGCCAAGATCTGAGAACCTGAGATCCCAGTTCAAAGCCAGTCCAGGCAGGAAAGTCTGTGAAACTCTTATCCAATTTATCACCAGAAAACTGGAAATAGTGCTGTGGCTCAAAGTGGTAGAGCACTAACATTGAGCAAGAAAGCTCAGGGCTGGGAAGGTGGCTCAGTGGTAGAGCACTTGCCTTGCATGCATGAGGCCCTGGGTTCAATTCCCCAGCACCACATAAGCAAAAAGAAAAAAGCCAGAAGTGGCGCTGTGGCTCAAGTGGTAGAGTGCTAGCCTTGAGCTGAAGAGCTGAGGGACAGCGCCCAGGCCCAGAGTTCAGGCCCCATGACTGGAGGCCCCCCCCCCAAAAAAGAAAGCTCAAGGACAGTGCCCAGTCCCTCTGTTTAAGCCCCACCAGTGACAAAAAATAAAAATAAATAAATACAACTGTATTAGGAGAGTATATTACATAACTTTAGTGAAAGAGAGATGGTGAAAGAAGTACTGACTTTAGTAACTTTTCAAACAAATGAGGAGTCTACAATTAAAGACAAAAGAAACGGTCTCCCAGCACAGTGCTCTGGTTGGTAAAACTGTTTGTTACACAGGTATAGGTTAACAACTCAAAGCATATGCATACATAGTGAAATCATGCAAGTGACCAAAAGGATGGCAGATCTTGAGAGTCAGGTTTCTTTTTTTTTTAATACTGAACCCCTCTCCCCACTTCTTATATTTTATTTTTATTTATTTTTTT
>NW_012267302.1:5060468-5109255 GCF_000151885.1 Dipodomys ordii
TGTGGTATATATACACATGGAATTCTATGCCTCCATCAGAAAGAATGACATTGCCCCATTTGTTAGGAAATGGAAAGACTTGGAAAAAATTATATTAATTGAAGTAAGCCAGGCCCAGAGAGTCAGGTTTCTTAATGCTAGAGCTAGGGCTTCTAGATAGAGAGGGTGAGAGTATAAGAATCAATCAGGTTATATATCTAGTTAGAGTTAGAAATACCCATGTGAACTTAAACTTGAAATGGGTGTAGATGAATAAATGCCTAAATAATTATAGCAATGTGCATCCATACAGGTGGTACTAGAAATATATACTTCCAACCTCATTTCGCAGAGAGGGAATAAAAAAAATAAATACTTCTTAACAAAGAATACCCAGCTTCAACCCCACCCCCATCCCCCCCACTCCCTGCCCAGAAAATCCTTGATTTCAAGTACAATAATTCACTAAAAGAACCAGAACTTCTAGAGACATGGCAGATGACAGAATAGACAAGATGATCCTGGGGCATCTTGTGATTTCAGAAGGTAAAGAGCTGTTGAAAAGGAAACCAAACAATGGGGTTATGCCAGCAGAGCCCAGGAGTTAACTGAAAGAGCTCCCAGTTGCCAAAGCTAGAACATTTGAGCAGGAAAATAAATAGCCTGTTTTAGAATATGACCCAAAGTATAAAATAAATACCATTTTCCTGTGAGTCAATGTTTGTTTAAATAAAATGAATGGATGGGAGTGGACAATTCTATCATGTAGAATCATTCCAGACAATTTGTGTAGTCACACCGGGGCTGCCTATAATGTCCTTCTTCCAGGCAGTGCAGAAGGTGGGCAATGGAAAGGAGAGGGACAGGACAGCCATACAGTGGAGAAACCTGACAGACATTACCTCAGCCACACCATCAAGTTTAATATTACCAGTAATAAGTCATGTGGACAACATGGACACACTCAATATGATAAAATATAGCACTTTACAAACTCCGTGATATTTCAAGGACTCACAGTGACAATCTAATCATGAGGAAAAATATTGGAAAGACCCAATTAAGAAACCTATTGCCTAATCCCTGACCAGTAGAATTCTGAAGTGTCAAGGTCATCGAAGATAAGGGATATCTAAGAAATCATCACAGTCCAGAAAATCCTATGGAAAGAGATATGATAACCAAATGTAATCTTCTGTGCTGGGTGAAATCCTGAAACACTAATAAAAGATACTATGTTAACAACTGAGTAAATCTGACTGAAGTTTGGACTTTAATTGGCAATAATGAGTCATTGGTTAATTAGTCTTGACAAATATATTATTACAAGATAGCTATTTATCTCTGCACTAGCATAATCACTGTTTATTAAGGTCTATAGAATCTATTATCATTAGGCCCCCATAATTAACTCCTTGATGTTTAATAAATACAGGAAACTGTCAAAAATACACATGATCTCTTCCTTCTTTGTGATTCCTTGTCGTCAAAGTCTCACAGCCAGGGACATTTTAGAACAGTTCAAATTCATAGTTACATGTTTTGTGACCCAGTTAAGCAGAACTGTTAGTTTCCAGACTTTTTTTCCTGCTGCAGTTCTTTGTAAAAGCTTGAGCAACTGACTTCTCAATCTGCTACTGTCTCTTTACATTCAATACAGCCAGTTCAGTGAAAGAAGTATAGCCCTAGAGAGAACAGACAGAAAAAAATGACTACATCCTAAGTGTCCCTAAGCACTTCTCTTCAAAGCAAACTTTGTGAGGGAAAGCAAGGAATATTCCAAGAAGTCCTTCTTAATCAAATAGAAGAAATAAAACCAGGGTCCAGTGGTTTATGCCTGTAATCCTTGCTACCCAAGAGATCTGATGATCACAGTTCAATGCCAAGCCCTGGAAGAAAAGTCCCAAACTTTATCTCCAGTTAGCCAATCAAAAAGCATATTTGGAAGTGTGGTTCACATGGCAGAGTGTCATCCGTGAGGAAAAAAGGAAGCTCCAGTACACTACATGGGCATGCGCACGCGTTCATGCGCGCAAGCACACACACACACACACACACACACACACACACACAATGGAAGAATCATAAATTACTGGACTTGGGAAAAGCCATCTACAATATCCTTGGCCAAGATACAATGCTCCTAAGAGTTTAAATGACTTGCCCATGACTGTAGTTTGTTTGTAGTATCTGAGAAAAAAAAATAATACATCTTTTAAAAATAGCATGCTTCTCACATTTTAGAGCTCTCCTTCCTTAGTAAATTTAACCTTTTCCACATAGCTGTTGAGATAACTTACTGATCATACAAGCTAAATCAACACCAGGGACATATCTCAGAAAATGCCCCCAAACTGCCTCCCTTTTCATTATTGAAAACCACGAGATGAAAGTCTTTAATAACTCACAGCACAAGAGGGCCATTACTGTCAGCCTATACCACTCAGCTATATATTATAGCTTTTTACTTCTCCACACAAAATTGCTTTGAAATTTACATTTTCCATAAAGGATTCAAGTCCATCACTATTAATTTTCTTCTACAAATTATGTTTAATTATCACCTCTTTCCACCTAGGAAGAAACCCCTCTTGTACTCCTGTCTCTATATAGCTCTCAAGAAGAGTGTCCTCAGCATGAATCGTGGAGGGTGATTTTTACATCCCTTACTTGCTTTTCCTTGTCAAGCTCACACAGTCTGCTTAGAGACATGGAAATGAAGGGTTTGCTTGGCTCCTTGTTTCTTGCATACATATGAAATCCGGTCCCTCTAAGCATGGGGGACTTGGGGAGAGGGGCATTTTCTAGCCTATGCACAATTAGACTGGAAGTCTTCCACTTAAAGATTTCAACCAACTTTCAGAGTCAGCCAACCCATTCCATACCTCATGTACTATGTCTAGAAAAGAATCTTCTTGGAGATTCAGCTATCTTCATGACACTTTGAAAATTTTCTTTATTCAGCCTCTCAGTGTTGAAGCCCTGAATGAAATCATTTACAAGATATAAAATTGATGGAAAGGCTGATATCCATCAAGATGCTTTGTACTCATAAATACATATGTTGAAAGGTAATCCCTTTGGACAACTACCTAAAGATAATAAAAATATAGTTAGAAAAACAAAAGATATAGAGAAAGGAAAAATTTATATTTTATAGGTTTTAAGTTTAGTTTGTATGCTTCCTTGATTCGCCCAACTCCAAAACTCATTATATATACACATAAATATATACCTATACATATATGTCTATACATATGTGTATAATTCATGTGTATAATTGTATGCATACATATAGTCATATATTTGTATACATATATGATATATATTGATATGTATGCATATATACATATACATATATAGAGAATGGGTTTTTGGAGTCAGGGATTATATAATATATAATTTAATATATCTAATATATAATCAGTATGATTTTATTCTTCCATCTAGGAAATTTGTGACCATTAATGTAAGATTGTAAACCAATAAATAAGTTCAATGGTAGCTTCTGAAAAACTAAAAATGTAGTTATATGAGTAATTTGTACATCTAGACAAATATCTAGACCCCTTCTCAAACCAATAGATTTCTTATGGGTACAAATAGCTCATGTATCAAACTACTTTATTTGGCCAAGACTTGCTGAAAGTCCTGATTCTCACTATTTTATTATCATTATTACTTATCTTAAACTATTATATCACCAACTTTGCCCATTGTTAGTCAGACTCTTTATTGCAGTGACAAAATGCCTCATATAAATACTACAGGGAAGAAGGATTTATTTTGGCTTAGGATTTCAGAGTTCATGGTTTCAGAGTTGATAATGTTGATTCTGGGTGTAGGGTGAGGCCAAGCATCATAATGGTGGAAAATGTAGCAGAGGTTACTTACCTCATGGCAGGAGAGAGAGATAAGAGACAGAGACAGAGAGAAAAAGAGACAAAGACAGAAAGAGGTAGTAAGAGAGAGAAAAAGGGAATTTGGACCTTAAAAGGCATGTACCAAATTATTTACTTCTCTAACTAAGCCCCATCTACCAAAGTTTCCAGAATGTCCCCAGAAGGGCCACACCTGGGACCCAAGCAGTCAACATAAGCCTGTGGAGATGTTACATATCCAAATCACTCCATTCAGAGCTTCATATTGAAAGCCCCGCCCTAGGCCACTTGTGCCACTTAGCCATTCTGCAAAGGTATCTACCAATGATTGTTCTCTTCTGAGACATAATTTAGGTTTTATCAAATGAATGTTCTCTATTACAATGGTAGCTTTCATAAAATCAGTTTTGTTTTGGCAACAGTTTATTCTAGTGGCCTTTTGGGAAGTCAGCAGTTGAGATATCCAAGAAATATGTCAACTCTTCCTTTCTGGAAATTGCTAAACATTAGTGTTGCATTGTGATGAATAGGTGACACAATGTGTATAATCCTAGAAGGGAGAAGTGTATTATTTTAATGGTATAATGATAAATCGATAAGATTTAATTAGGATTATGATTAGTAAAAGTTGCAAAGTATGACAGCAAAATTAACAACAAATAATGGGAGGGGAAATTAGGAGACTCCATCTGAACAAGTGTTATTTAATCTGAGACTTCAAGGATGAGCAAGCCTCAAGAAGCCAAGTGGCTTGGAGAAGATGGAGAAGTAGAGGAGGGAGAATGAGAGGCATAGACGTGGCTGAAGGGAAGGAGTAAGGAAACGGGAGAGGATTTCAAAGAAGGAAGCAGGAAAAGGCAAAAGATGGAGATGAAGGGGCAAGTCAAGGGCTTTTCTAGGTGCATAGAAAAGACATGTGATATAAGACAACATGTCTCTGCTGAGGAACACAGAAATGGCAAAAGCAACCTGAGATGAGCCTGGAGAAATCAGTAGAGGTGACACTCCATGCAGGCCAGAAAAATGATACAACTTACCCTTCCTCTATCCACACACGTGGTATGTATAATCATCTGATTGTTAACACAGCATTAGCATATTTATATCTTTGCTAATTTGATAGATGAAAAATTATAACCTTTTATCTCAATTTCAAATTACTTGTTGACTAGTAAAGAAGGTAAATTAGTGTATTTATTTATCCCATTATGACTTAAAACTCTTCATTTCCTAAGACTCAATTTATCCATTCAGGTTCCTGTTTTTCTTGTCTATTAGAACAAGATTTTATACAATAAGTGATATTAATCCTCCAGCATAAGTCTTACAAGTATCAACAAATATTGGTTGTTGAATTTTCATCTCTATTTTATTTTATGCAAGCAATAAAAATATGGCACAATAAAAATACATTGTGTGTGTGTGTGTGCGCGCGCGTGTGCATGCGCGCACATGTCTGTCAGTCTTGAGGCTTGAATTCAGGTCCTAGGTGCTATCCCTGAACTTTTGTGCTTAAGACTAGTGCTCTATTACATGAACCATAGCTCCTCTTCCATTTTTTTGATGGTTAATTAGAGATAAGAGTTTCACAAAGTTTCCTGTCTGCACTAGTTTACAACCACAGTTCTCGTATCTTAGTCTTCTGAGTAGCTAGGATTATAGGTGTGAGCCACCAGGGTGCCCAGCTTAACACGACATTTTCATTGGTTGTTTTGACTTTGCTTTGAGTCTTATAGTCTTTTCCAAAGGCTTGAATAATCACTTAAAATGTTTTGCACATTTTTAGCATTTGGATTTTTACACAAATATTCAAATATTCAATTCTAATTTGGAACACAATGGAATATTGTTAAGGATGTATGTGTGATGTCCCTATACAAAGTTTACTTAACAATTGTTTAATTGCACCAGAGACACCTGCTATTTAATTCTTTCTATCCCTTCTCTTAGTTTTTATGTCTCTTTCTTTCATATTTTTTTATTGTGAAAATACTGTATAGAGGGGTTACAATTACATGGGCAAGATAATGAGTACATTTCTTATCAAGCATTGTAGCCTCCTCCTTTGTTTCCCCTTCCCATCCCTTCCCATCCTCCCCCTGTCTCCCCACCCAATCCTCCCCTCCCCATCAAAGGTGTAAAGTTCGTTTTTGACATAACGACTTGTGCTTCTCATTGTTGCAATGGGTCCACCTGTATCCCTATTTAAATGACTTACTACTTAGATAATAATAACACCACATTTTCTACTTTGCCTATCTTATTTACTCATCTTCTAGAGCCTACTGATTAGAACTTACCCTAAATTTTAATGTCTGGATAAAGTCTATCTGGTTTCTTTCCTGGTTGGTTATTCCTTCCTTTCAAAACAATAACAACAAAAACAATACTTCAGTTTGCTGGTATCAAGTTCTGAAGAAACGAATCTATCTGCAATGTTAATTTGGAGCCTAATACATTTTTTTTTCCAACACTGGAATGCCATTTCAGACAATTCATGGAGTACACCTATCTTTCTTTCGACTTCCTTTACTCAGTCTTCCAGAGCTCTTCTTAAAGATGCTATCATCTGGGCTGGGAAGGTGACTCAGTGGTAGAGTACTTGCCTTGCATGCATGAAGCCCTGGTTTCAATTCCCCAGCAACACATAAGCAGAAAAAAGCCAGAAGTGGTAGAGCACTTTAGCCTTGAGCTGAAGAGCTGAGGGACAGCGTCTGGGCCAAGAGTTCAGGCCCCATAACCAACAAAAAATGAAAGATGCTATTATCCAAAGTCCTGCATTTGAGGTCCTATCCTGCCACTTTCAGTATCATTTAATTCCTACTTTCTTAGAAATTAAAGAGCAGCCACATGTTTTTCAGTGAGCTATTTATCATAAAGTTAAAGCTATTTATTACCAAGCTATTTTGGGGTTGGGATGTTGCAGCCAAATGCCATAGGTCAGGATTTGCTCTGTAGTCCACTGTCAGGCTCAGCCTTTCTATTGGTAGTTGTGACCTGACCATGACCATGTTGGCCCCTTCAGATTTACCTCCTCCACTCGGACCTTACCTGTACAATTTGGCTACAATGTCTTAGTTTCCAAGGCTATTTTTTGAAATGGATATAAAAACGACATCTAAGCTATGGACCTGCCATGGGTTCAATTAATAGTAAAAATAAGAGAGGAATGGAGGGGTGAACCTTATAAAATTCAGCTCATTCCATCACTTAAGGGGCAGGGTTTTAAAGTAAATGGCAGAATAAAATTCCCACATCTTCTGCAGTGAGTTCTTCCTCTCTAGCCTATGTGTCCTGGGCCAGCCTTACAGGAAAAGCCAATCCCTGGAGCCACAGCTCCCTTGCCCTCCCCTCCTCCGAGGCCAGCCCCACGTTGTCACACACCCCAGCACACCCGAACAAGTTAATTTGTAATCTTAGGGGGAAAATGATGGTGGCGCCTCACGTGTCTGTCACTGAGCATTCTCCCTGCCAGTTTAAACAGCTGATTAGTTAGCGCCCCTGGAATCGATCCCCATCAGTTCCACCTGCATGCACCCACCAGGAACCACTTTATTGTAAATCAATCATTCTGAAAACATCTCACAAAGGGGCCAGGCTTTACTAACAAGCCGTCAAGTCCTGCTGCCTGTTGGCAGCACCCAGCAAATGAGGAGTGCAACCAACATTTACTCAAAAATTATCTCTTCAGGTTCTTCTGAGCCTGGGCAGGGGGTAGAGATGTGGAGATGCGCTGGGGTGTCCTAAAGCATGCACAGATGCACATGGCCTGTGTGGCCGTCTCCCTGGAAAGAAGGATCGAGGCTGTCACTTAGGAAACTGAAATGAGCAGAAGAGTGGAATGACTCACAAGAGAAGATACATTGATGGCCATGAGCAGCTTGTCATTTTGGAAATGTAAATTAACACCTCAGGAAGGTACTTGGCATTATCATCAGATGGCTAACATGGGAGGAAACCAGAACCAAAACCAAAAACAAATGACTGACAATGTCAAATGTGGGGGAGGAGGGCGACCAAACAGAATTTTCCAACATGGCTGGCAAGAGTGTAAATGGTACAATTACATCGAAACCTGGCTTAAAGCAAACCTATTGTTGCATCTCCCCTCCCTCCCCACTATGGGTAGATTTGTCCAAGGGAAATGAGAATAGATTTCTACACAGGTATTCATAGCTGTTCTAGTCATCATAGCCAAGGTCTAGAACCAGACCAATGCTCCTCTATAGGTGCAGGGTAACTAGATTGTATTGGGCCCACATCAAGGTGTCATCAAGGAAAAGGACTGACTTATGGACATGCACAACACCACCAGAATGGATATGTCTCAAAAGCATTATACTGAGGAAAGAAATCTTATACTCTGATTCCATTTCATATGCACACTTTACATTTACACTAGCAAACAAAACTCATCTGCAGTGGAGAAAAATCCCCAGACGGTGCTTGCCTCTAGGGAGATGAGCAGGGGTGATTGGTTGGGGTTGTAGCATAAAGAAATTTCTAGAGTGGTATCCCCATAGAGATTGGGATTATATGGATGGAGGCATGTATTAACATTCAGCGAAGACCTTGTTCAAGATCCTTGGGTTACAATGCATGGAAAACTTCACCACGAAACTAAAAAATAAGACAGTAGTGTAAATAAATACTGGATTTAATTAGTGATAGCATAATGAAGACCATAATGAAATCAGCAATTTACTTCAATGTACATTGTAAAATGAGATGAACCACTCGCTTGATATAGGGCTGGATGATGGGTAGTTATGAAATAAAACAAGGTCATAATAAAATATCAAACTGGGAAATTTAAGGGGCAAAATATAGATGCTCATTTAAAGGGCAGAATATAGATGGCTCAACTTTTATGCATGTTGGAATTTTTTCATAATGTACTGTATTAGGAGAAAAATTAAAATTATAGACATACACATACAACACATATCCTTACCCATATATATGTGTGCATATATATATATACATATATATATAATGGAGTCTATATATAATGGAATCTTCTTTATCTCCTCAGCATTAATAATCTACTGGAAATTTGTGCCCTGTCTAATTGTTCCACTGGTTTCTATTTTCTCTGCCTTATTCATCGACTACATAAAATGACCACATTTTAGCTCTTCCAAAAACAAGCAGGCCAGAAAGCATGAGGTAGGAACATACTCCTGGGCTGGGGGGGGGGGGGGGGATGGAAAATGCAATTGGTTTTAAAGAGACTTCCGCAAACACATTCCACTCTTTGTAGTTACAAGTATCAGACAATGGCATTTTTGTCTTGAGATCCTCTGTAGCTTTGATTGGAATCTCAGTATGTGGGTAGGAAAGCCAGAAATGAAAAACAAAACAAAACAAAAAAACATACTCATGCTAACTCAGAGCTCTATTGTTCCCCTCTAGTTAGAAGATGTGGTGCTAACAACCTGATTTGCTGTGTGGTCCAGAAGGCCCTTTGCAGGAGCCATTCAGGGCATTTGCTGACAGATGATTGCATTGTCCTCACTGTGTGGAGGAGGCTAATTGTGTGATTATGCCTCCCTGGTAAATCTTGCATCAGAAGGCAAAACTCCAAGAGTAGCTTAAGCAGTAGGGAGGAGTAAAATGGGACTGTGAAGAGAGAACAGCTGAATGCCTGTGGCCCAGAAGCTTCGATGGGAGATGGTGGAAATGCAGATGGGAGAGCCAGCTTACAGCCACTTGGGAGACAGTTACAGTAATGAAACAATGCCCAGGTAATGGTTATAACACATAATGTGGTTAGAAGGAACCAGGATTTATGAACACTTGGCAGTCAGAGAAGAGCAGGATTTAAGGAAACAGTAGGTACATGGAAGTCATTGGCATCCATGTAGGAGTTAAGCACTCCGAGGCTAAATCTAGTTTTGCCTGGGTTCAGGTAGGCTGCCTTGCACTTCTGTGTCTTTAGGCAAATTACCTCTGCTTTCTTAGGCATCTGTTTTATCTTTTTTGTAAATGACTTAAATAATTGGCACCCTTACGTAGATGCTGTGAGGGATGGTTGAGCAGAATGAGGTAAAAAAATAATCTAAAAATAATACTGGGAATTTGAAGTGTATCATGGCAATGCTCCTATGACTTTAGGCAAACTGCCTTTCTCTGGGGCCTTGGCTGGTCTCAGATGACAGGGTTTCAGTGTTAGGCTCCGCGTGTTGCACTCAGTTGCTTCGTGCTTATCTGCCCTGCCTCCAGGTTGGATTTTCTTGTTCTGGTTGTGGGCCATAACTCATCATAAAAATCAGGATAAATGCAAGATATGAGCAAGTCTGTTGGGAGCTGAGCAAGTATGTCTTGAGAATTCTTTCAAAGAATTCTGACTCAGGATTCCTATATTTCCAGGTGGCTAACATGACTGTAAGCCTTAGTCTCTTCCCCTTAGAATGGGGATAATAACACCAGTCTTGCAGGACTGTTGCCAGGATGAAAACTGGTTCTCACCATACGTGGTCCATAGGGATTTTACAGTGAATGATATGTGTTATTGCAATATGCGTGTGAATATATACTCATACATACAAGTATGCAATAAAAACATAAAAGTCACTGGATGCTAGTGGCTCGATACTGTAATTGTAGCTACTCTAAGAGGCTGGGATCTGAGGCTCACAGTTTGAAACCAGCCTGAGCAGAGTCCATGAAACTCTGCTTTCCAAATAACTAGTAAAAAGCCAGAAGTGGCTCAAGGCTGAGAGAAAAAGCTAGGGGACAATAATACCCAGGCCCTGAGTTCAAGCCCCAGGACTAGCACAAAAGAAGATAAAGAAAGGAAAAGACAGTTGAGAAAGTTATCATCAAACAACATGTCTTTCCATGGCCACAGGACTTCATGGGTACGATTGAAGTCACGGACTTCGTGGTAAAGGATTATCCCAGATCCGTCCTGGTGGCCCCAGTGTAACCATTCATTCTCACAAAGCTCACAATCACTGGCCATGGTCAGAGAGACACAACTGAAATTGAGCGAAACAGAAGGTGAGAAGTGTTCAACTCAGTTTGCTGCCTTTGAAGCTGGGGTGGTGAGACCATAGGAAAGGGATGGAACCAGTTTGTAGGAACTAGAATGGAATGAGGAAGCACTTCCTACTGAAACCTCTGGAAATGTGTGCAGGCCTGCTGCTGTCTTGATTTTAGCTCAGGCTGCTCCATGTCAGCCTTACAACTCTATGTTGTCTTCAAGCTGCTGAGTTTATGGTCATTTAGATACTGAATTATCAGAATTATGGGAGCCTTAAAGGTCAAATGCAAACTGGCAACATAGGAGCTCAGGCTGGGCTCACATTCTTCAACATGCATTACCTTAATCTTAGCTTCATATGGTGCAACATGAAGGACAGATCATCGTTAAAGTAGTTAATAGAGGTGAAGAACTTCTGGTCTGAATTCCATCAATAATGGGTTTAGAGTAAGCATTTATTCCTCAAATATGATTAAGTGCCTAGTACCATGGTTGGTACTTGAGTACACCTAGATCTGAGACCTAACACCTGCAGCCAGGCTGCTGACCCTCTGGCATAGGTGATGGAAAATATACAAACAAATGAGTCAGCGCATGGTTATAAGTTGTGACAAGAGCTATGGGAAAAGTGGATGATGAAATGTGATGGAAATCAAAATGAGCCCAGAGGGCAGTGACAAGGTCATTAGTGTGGACTGAAAAGGCTTCATTGAAGAAGTTATCAGATTGACACAGATATCTGAAGGACGAACAGGATCCAGCCTGGGGAGTGAGCATCCCAAAGAGAGAGGAGAGGTGGTGGTGGCAGGCTTGGTTGCTTATGAAGCATGATGAAGACTGTGGAGAGGAAATGAAGGCAAACTGGCATAGCTGCAGGGGAGTGTAAGGAGAAAGCTTCAGTAGAGATTGGGAAGATGAGTCATACCCAGTAATGGTGGGCCCGACAGGGCCGTGTGTGTGTGTGTGTGTGTGTGTGTGTATTTAAACAACTTTGTCGAGATATAATTCACGTACCACACAATTCACCAAAGTGTGCCATCCAAAGATTCTTAGTGTGTTCAGCAACTTGAACAAGCAACACCACCATCAATTGTGAAGTTTATATCAACTTCTATAAGGGAAAAGGAGGCTGAACAGAAATGTCTAAGATAATCCTAGCGTGTAAGCAGAATAGCTTAATAGCTATGTACATAAGACCATATAAGATGAGACTAAGTGAAATGAACTCCAAGACATGGACACAAGAGGTTTTCTGTGTTGTGGTTGTTTTTAAGGTACTATGTGATTTCTTGTTTCTTTTGTATTTTTCCCCCTATGGTTTATCCCCTGCTGTCACTGTATTTGATTTTGGTACCCTGGATATTGTTTGTATGTTTATCTGAATTAGGGAAGGGAAGGGGAACAACAAAATGGTGAGAAAGCCAGGTGCCGGTGGCTTGAGCCTGTAATCCTAGCTACTCAGGAGGCTGAGATCTGAGGATCGAGGTTCAAAGCCAGCCCAGGCAGGAAAGTCCTTGAGACTCTTATCTCCAATAAACTACCAGAAAACCGGAAATGGCTCTGTAGTTCAAGCAGTAGGGTGCTAGCCTTGAGCTGAAGAGCTGAGGGACAGTGCTCAGGCCCAGAGTTCAAACCACACGACCAAAAAAAACAAAAAGTGAGACAAAAGACAAAGAGAGAACCAATGTAACAGTGATACTCACAAGATAATATGCAGGCAATGATCTGTACAACTGGAGGGGGGGTTGGAGGGAATGTGGGAGAAAAAGGTGGGAAGAGTAACAAGTTTGATAAGAAATGTACTTACTACCTTAACTGTAACCCCTTTTTACATCACCTTTAAATTCTTTTTAAAGGAAAGTAGATGATTGTTCAGCCTTGAGGGGCAATGTAAATAGATTCAGAGATTGTGTGTGTGTGTGTTGAACTCTGGCCTTGTTCATCATTAGCTTTTCCACTCAAGTCTTGGCATTCTACCATTGGAGCCACAGCTCTACTTCTAGCTCTTTGTTGCTGGTTAATTGGAGATAAGAATCTCACAGACTTCCTTGCCCATGCTAGCTTTGAATTTGATCCTCAGATCTTAGCCTCAACAGTCTCTAGGATTACAGACTTAAGCCACCATCACTTGATAAATCGGAGACTATTTTGAAGGCACATTTGTTAGAAAGACTTGAATGCAAGGATAGTGATATAGCAAGAGACATTATAAAAGACCCCTAAATTTCTAACTTGAAAAATATGGTAATTTAGAGAACATTTTCATACAGGTTTCACTAATAATATAATGACAACATTATCTTTAATTAAAATAGTAATTTCTGGACAAGTCACTCACTAGTAGAGTGCTGAGAAAGAATGGATGAGGCTACTCTGAATCAGTTAATTCTTAAAGATATTCAAAGCTTCCTAAAACATTAACTTATGCATAGTCTTCTGCATTTTAGTAATATTAAAGCCAATGATGCAGAAACAAATTCAATGCAGAACTTGCTGTGAGGTTAAAGTTTTACATAATTAATGATAACTAAGATTTAGTTCCAACAAAACCAATCTTGTTTACCACACTGAATTTACATTATACACTTTTCCATTATTTTTCTTGAAACTGAGTAATTTTCACATTTTTATAGTTAAATGAGAGCTATATGCATGAAGACCTTCATACTTAGTTTTCTGAGTGTGAATTTATATTTAAAGAATTGTATTTAACACAAAATAGTACCCTTTGTCTACCACGTATATGTTTTAAGTACTTTGCAAATATTGAATCATTTAATTTTCATAATAATGCATGATTATGAGCATTATTAACCTCATTTTAGAGTGGAGAAAACTCAAGCAGAGAGTGAGATTTAGTGATCTAGCTAAGAGCATATAAACAGGAAGTGGCAAATCCAAGAATCTAACCCAGGCCATGTGGTCCCTAAGTCTATGTTTTAAATAGCATTGGTAATTTAAAGTAGTATGAGAATGACCAGTGAGCATTTATTCAAATGGTGGTAGTTCATTTGAGTCCTGAACAAAACATTGGAGAAGATTTAGTCTAACATTCTTCTGTTTATCCAGATGGAAACACGGCTGGAGGGGAAGATGTTATCACTTCTCAGTACTATCCATTTGTTCCTTTGTAATGGCATTCCAGTCATTTAAAGTGTATTTGATTTTTCTATCAAGAGATACTATGAAGAGACAGATTCAGTGTCTTTCCTACCAGGAACCCCAAGAGAGTAAAGACCTATATAATTCCCCAAAGCTCACTTAGTGGTTCAATTTAAACCAGTTAGGGATTCAACTGACTCACAATTACTGGGGCACATTTCTCTAGGTTTTATATATGTATATGTGTGTGTGTGTATATATATATATATATATATATACTGTATATGTGTGTGTATATATACTGTATATGTATATATATATATATATATATATATATACTGTATATGTATATATCTATGTGTGTGTGTATCAATGCTAAGGGTCAAACCAGAGCCTCATGTGTGTTAGGCAAGTATCCTGCAACTGAGCTACATTCCCCGTTAGGTCCGAATTTTAAACACAAATGATGGGTCCAAAGCCACGACACTAATCCATGAAAGACTGTAATTAGAAAATAAAATAACAAAGTCATTGCAAACCAGGTGTCACTGGCTCATACCTATAATCCTAGCTACTCAGGATGCTGAGACTTAGAAGAGGATTGTAGTTCCAAGACAGCCCAGACAGAAAAGTCCACGAGATTCCATTTCCAATTAACCAGCAAGAAGTTAGGCTGGAGACATAATTCAAGTGGTAGAGCACCAGCTGAGAGCAAGCAAACAGATTGAGAGTACAATCCACCGAGTTTAAGCTCTAGTCCTGGTACAAAGAAAAATAGTTATCTACTTATGGTTAATGTCAATCTTGCTCCCAGCCTTGTTACTGTGCTCCAACCTACCATTTATATGCTGACTCCCTGCCACTCTGAAGTAGTAGTTTTGGATCCTAAACTCTTATTTATATCCAGCTTGTTACACTCTGGGAGATGTTGATTGCTTTGATTGTATTAGGATCAAGTGAATTATGAATGAAACATGCAAGATATCCAGGTAAGTCTTTGAATGCTCATGTATACTCATACATGTGTGTGTACAATACAGTCACATGATTCCTTTCAAAACCATGCTCTCATTCATTCTTTTTTTTTTTTTTTGTCGGTTGTGGGGCCTGAACTCTGGGCTTGGGCGCTGTCCCTCAGCTCTTCAGCTCAAGGCTAGTACTCTACCACTTGAGCCACAGCACCACTTCCGGCTTTTTTTTCCCCTGCTTATGTGGTGCTGAGGAATTGAACCCAGGGCCTCATTCATGCAAAGCAAGCGCTCTACCACTGAGCCACCTTCCCTGCCCCTCATTCATTCTTTAAGCAGACTATGCCAATGCCTTTTCTTCAAGCAGCAATTATAAGGAAGAGATAGTAATAATCCTATAAGGAAAAATCAGCAACGGCAGGAGACTAGCACAAGGCAGACCAAATGCCCAAGACTGGACTGCACATGGCAAACAGAGAAGAACAGAAGGAAGGTTGGTGGAAGCCTTCCTGGTTATGTTCTACTTGGCTCTTCCTCAGACTTCAAATGCATTCTGTATCTTAACACCACAAGCAGTTGAAGCTCAATACATGTTAAGTGGATGAATGAATCAAAGGAGCTGATTTAAATGGGAACCTACTTGAATGTTGAGCCTAGAAATGGGAGGTGGGCCCACAGAGAAACTCACGAGAGAGAAAGAATTCAGTGGAGAGCACAGGCACACAATGCACTCAGGATAAACCATGGCAATTTTATGAGACACTTGCCTGTGGCCATGTTGCCTTTCTTTCCTTTCCCTTTCCACCCTCTGTTGATTATTTGTAAGCATCCCAGCAGGGCAGGGCCGCTTTTTATATCCCCTTTTCCCTGTGTGGGTTATGGGAAGCCTAAGTTGCTTGTTCAAGTCATCTGTCTTTCTTTTTGCTTTCTCCTCCTAGAAGAAGTAATTCAGTAACTCATATGGTCTAAAGGCTGAGGAATTTGGCATGTATGGACACCACACACACACACACACACACACACACACACACACACACACACACACACAAATAGAAACCTTATTTGATTCAAACTGAGAAACAGAAATGGGGGAGATTTTCAACATTGAAAGAAAGGACCCAAATTTTATCCTCATTCTCTGGTGGTTGAGTAGATGAAACAATAAATGTAACCTTGAGATTGCTGGGTCTCTGCAAAAAGGCAGAGGTATTCAGACCAGGGGATTAGCTAGGCTGGGAGTTAACACAGGAAAAACCCTTCACAATTTTTCCCTGCAGGAGGTTGCAAAAGGGTTAAGCAAGAGGGATTAGTTGGGAAGAAAAAGGATCCTGAGGAAGAATGACAGATGATGATGATGATGATGATGATGATGATGATGATGATGATGATGATGTGTGTGTGTGTGTGTGTGTGTGTGTGTGTGCTGGTACAGAGGTTTGAACTCAGGGCCTGTGGTACTGTCCTTTAGCTTTTTAGTTCAAGGCTAGTGCTCTACCAGTTGAGCCACACATCCCCCTCTGGCTTTTTGGTGATTAATTGGATATAAGTCTTATGGATACATTTCTTATGTCTCATTACCTTGTTCATGTAACTGTAATCCCTCTGTACAGTATTTTCACAATAAAAAATTTATAAAAAAGGAAACAAATTAATAAAGCTTAACACTGTTGAAAGTACCAAGCACAAAAAAAGAGAGAAAGAGAGTCTTATGGACTTTCCTGCCTAGGCTGGCTTTGAACTTCTATCCTCAGATCTCAGCCAGCTGAGTGGGTAACAGACCCACTGGTGCCCAGCGGATGATGATTTGGGGGAGCAAAGAGAGAAAATAAGGTCAGACTCACGTTGGAATCTATTTCTAGGATGACTGAGAGCAGCACGGGACTTTGGTTTATACTTTGTGTGTCTAGTCTAGCTGCACACACATGTGGCTCATGGGAACAATGGCAGGGGAGAATGGTGTGAGCCTAGGCAAGGAGGGGTACTGCGGGAGAGAATGGGGAGCCTCCTCCCCTCCTTTGTGAACATACAGACAAGTCCATCAAACCCGTGGCAGGCTTCAGTGATGAGAAAGATACATAATACGATAAAGCTTGGTAGCAGGCATGTGTGATTGGACAGACCAATGAAGAGATAACATTTGAAAGCTTTACTGCTTGGAAAGCTGTTAGCAAGCTGGTGTCCCCTTCATCATGTTTAATTTTACTTTTACTACCCTTCATTTGCTTTGACGGGTTGATGTTGCCATGGTGCGGTTGGAATTCTCATAAAAGTGCTGTTACCCTTTCAAGATGGCCATTTTTTTCAAGGGTTTATACCACATTTTATAGTTATGTCAGAAGGTTTACTTGGTTTATGAATTCTCCAAGCTCTAAGATTGCTCTCTCTGAAAAAAAAAAAAAAAGTTCCGGGTTGCCATTGGTTCTTGCTGTTTAATTTGTGATCTTTTAACAACAGTCACATCTCAACAAAATTAGAAAAGCATCTTCTGGTTCCTACAAGTAAACAAAGGGGCACACAGAAAAATTGAGCCCACTTTTCTTCAGTTATGACCCCCAGCATCTCTATGTAGCTGTCTATATATTTCTAAATATTGTACTTTATGCGCATTAAATGGGACTACAATAAGTATAATCAACTATGAAATCTAACATTAATACGTAATCATGTAGTTTGATTACTTACTCATTTCCTCTCTAACATTTCAAGGCTAGTAAACTAAGAGAGAGAGGAAAAAGAAAAACATCCTCTTTAATAATCCTTACTGAGAATGTCCAGGGTGCAAGTTAGGAATGATGATTTAAGTAGATCTTCAACCTCATCAATTATTATAGCTTTTGTCAGTCAACCAAGAAATTTAATTAGTCAGTATAGCTGGGTGCCAGAATTTTTAAGAACCCAAAGGAAACTCAAGACATTAGGTACTACCACATTTGAGAGGGTACCCACACTGACTGAGCCAGTCCAGGTAAATCATGGTGCCAGATAATGTGGCAAGATCTGTTATGGCTTGACTTTAATAGATTAGAATGTGCTTATGCATGAGGATTTTTGTTCAGACATCATATATGCACTTCAAAGTCCACCTTGTGTATTCTAGCCAATAAAGGCTTACTTTCTTCTTCTGGAAAGATCTAGAATGTAGGGGCTGTTGAGGGGAAGTGGAGAGCTACCTATCTGTATTGGTTTCTTTTGGGTGCTCTAGCAAATTTCCACCAACTTAGTGGCTTAATGCATATTTATTATCTTACAGTAGTGAAGTTCAGAAGTCCAAAATGTCAGCTGTGCTCTTCTGAAACCCCTAGGAGAAAGTCTGTTTCCGTACTGTCCCCTTCCTCTATAGGATACTTGCATTCCTTGCTTGTGGCCCCTTTCCTTCATCATCAATGGCTGCAATGCTGCAGTTTTCAAATGCTTCTTCCATAGTCCTAGCTCCCTCTGACTTTCTCCTGCTTTCCTCTTCCTCTGTGTTTTCATATTGGGTTTGTTTGCTAATTTGAGTTATTTGGTTATGTAAATTTTTTCTGATGATATATATTTTTTTATTTTTCCCCCTTTGATGCTAGAGTTTGTACTTAGGGCCTCTACTTGCTACCCTGGTGTGATACATTGGACCATACCTCCAGCCTTATTTTTTACTGGTTATAATAGGATTGAGTCTCACTTCCTGCTTAGCTGGGCACTACAACAGCAATGCACCTAATTTTAGGTTTCCTGTCATCACTAGGAACATAGGCATGTGCTACTGTACCTAGTTTACCTGTGTAGAGATGGTCAC
Source organism: Dipodomys ordii (assembly GCF_000151885.1). Taxonomy (NCBI): domain Eukaryota; kingdom Metazoa; phylum Chordata; class Mammalia; order Rodentia; family Heteromyidae; genus Dipodomys; species Dipodomys ordii. The sequence goes on from NW_012267302.1 coordinate 5,079,162, forward strand.
AGTTTTCCTGCCTTAGCTGGCCTGGTACTGCAATCATTCCCAGACTCTCCCATAGCTGGATAATAGGCATGTACCACTGTAACCAGCATGGGAGGAAAAAAGGGTCCCATGAGCTTTTTTGCCCAGGCTAGGCTCAAACTACAATCCTCTCATTCTTAGCCTCCTAAGTAGCAAGGATTATAGGCATGAGCCACTAATGTCCATTTTTAAAATTTTTACTTTTTTGGAGACAGGGTCCCACTATTTATCTCAGACTGTCCTTAACTTGTGATCCTCTATCCACAAGGACAGGTGTATATCACCACTTCTAAGCTCTTCTTTCACTACCACATTAAGTCTATCAGACACCCCAGAAAAACCCTCCTATTTTAATGTCAACCTTAATCCTGTCTCCAAACTTAACTCATCTTTTCTATGTAACTAATATATTTACAGCTGCCCAGAAGTAGGAGGGGATATTCTGGGGTCCATTATTTTTTACCCATTGTACCATTCATTAGAAGGAGGAAGAAAGAAGGGTCATTGGAGCAGCATGGTAAAGACCCTTTCATAGATTAGATCTGGATGAAATAACCACAGGTCCATTGTCCAGTCCAGAGATTCTGTTGACTTCAACGTCCTCACAGGTGAGATGGGAATGGTAACTTGTACTGCTAAGTTAACAGTTTTAAAAGTTGCAGAACATCAAATTATATACATAATTAAATACAAAATATAGTATGTATGTCATATTAAATATTAATGTAATTATTGATATTAATTCTGTATCTACCATAAGAAATTTAGGCAGCTTTAAATAGTATTTTTCCAAAAGAAAACAACACAATGGCAAAGCCACAGAAACCATAGCTGAGGTTTAATAGGAACTTCTTGTTTTTCAGTTAAGGAAATTTAGGTACAAAGTACAGAAGTATCTTTCCACAGGGATTTATTGATAGATTCAGAATAGTTTTTATTTTATTTATACTTTATATAAGTATATTTATTTATTTTATATATTTGAATATATACACATATTTATTTATATGTAATATTATTTACATATGTATTTAATATATAAATATATTTTATATATTTATATTTAATTTTACTTATTTAAAAATTAATATATATTTTTATTATAAAGATACTGTACAGAGGGGTTACAGTTACATGAGCTGGGTAGTGAGTCCATTTCCTATTGAGTATTGTTACCCCCTTCTTTGTTTTTCCCCTACCATCCCTTTCCTCCCCACCTCCCCAACTCCTCCCTCCCCCACCAAAGTTGTAAAGTTAGTTTTCAACATAGAGTCTTATATATCTTGTTGTTACAAGCAGAGGAGGTCAAAAGCTATGTAAATATGACCACAAAGGCTGATGCTAAGCAAAATGAACCCCAAGATAGGGAAACAAGATACTTTATCTTTCTTGCTATTCTTTCTTATTTTTTTGTCGGTCATGGGGCTTGAACTCTGGGCCTAAGCTCTGTCCCTCAGTTCTTCAGCTGAAGGCTAGAGCTCTACTACTTGAGCCACAGCACCACTTCTGTTTTTTTGGTAGTTTATTGGAGATAAGAGTATCATGGTCTTTCCTGCCTGGGCTGGCTTTGAACCATGATCCTCAGATCTCAGCCTCTTAGGATTACAGGCGTGAGCCACCAGTGCCCAGCTCCAGAATAATTTTATACACTTAAGTCACAATAAAAACTAAACCATAAGCATCATTATTAAAAAATCGGTGAGAAATGATACAGTAGTGTGATTTTGGCCAAGGAAAATTCCATTTCTAAGCATTAGCTACTACTATCATAATGCATAGAGAGTAATGGAAGTGAACATGTGACTGTAATTCCTTTTGAATAGTAACTTTCTGAAACAATTGTGAAGAGGCTTAATTGCTTAGACCTGATTCTCAAATTATCATTTGGGGATGGTCAAACCTTACAATTTTAATGACTTTCAAATGATTTCTAGCCTCCAACTCTCGGTATTCACATTCTTATATAATATCTTCCCCTTGACAGTAGAGTGATGAACAAGTGATTGACTACTTACCCAAAGAATATAGCAATATCAATTCTATGATCGGTTACAGAAGGTTGCCAGAAGATCCCTGTGTTGTGGACTTCAGGACACAAGCTGCTGTGTTGGAAATGTCTCTATGGTACAGGAAGAGAATGGCCTCCAACCAACAGGCTTCGAGACCCGAGGACTCCAGTCTTACTACTTTCAAGACATTCAAGTCTGACAGTAACCTCTGAGTGAGCTATAAAGCAAATCCTGCTACAGCGGAACCCTTTCTTGTGTGCATGTGTTTTTCTTTCCATTTTCACATATATTCATTCAACATTACAGTTGAATCTTGATTACATCTTTGTGAGAGACCTATAAATTGGTGGCCTACCTAAGCTAGGCTCTGATTTCTGACCCAAAGAACCATGAAATGATAAATCCGCATTGTCACGTCACCAAGTTGAGTTATCCATGCAGCAATAGATGGGTAACTTGGTTCTCTTTTTTCTTCATCTTTTTGTTTTTCTGGGCCTGGGCCTGGGTGCTGTCCCTGAACTTCTTTTTTTAAGGGGGGGGTGGTCCGGTCGTGGGGCCTGAACTCTGGGCCTGGGCACTGTCCCTCAGCTCTTCAGCTCAAGGCTAGCGCTCTACCACTTGAGCCACAGCGCCACTTCTGGCTTTTTTTCTTTTTAGTTATGTGGTGCTGAGGAATTGAACCCAGGGCCTCAGGCATGCAAGGCAAGTGCTCTACTACTGAGCCACCTTTCCAGCCCCCTGAGCTTCTTTTACTCAAAGCTAGTGCCCTATCACTTTGAGCCACAGTATCACTTTTGCCTTTTCCTAGGTAGTTTATCAGAGATAATAGTCTCAGGGACTTTCCTGCCAGGATTGGCTTCAAATCCTGATCCTCAGATCTCAGTCTCTTGAGTAGCTAGAATTATAGGCATGAGCCACCAGCACCTGACTCGTCTTTATTTTTTTTTTAAATATCTGTAAGTAGTTGTACAGATCAGTTGGCATTCAACAAAATTTATTAATGCATTTCATCTTGATTGGTAGTAAGGGTCTTGGTGGGGTACAATGAATGGCCTACTCGGAACACCAGAAATTTCTTATCACATTTTCAGGAGATGGTAAGCTGAGCTGTGGGTTTTGAACACTCTCAGTTTGGCAGCTCTTGTGAAAAACAGCCGAGAGTATGTTGTATCCTTCATAACTCACTTGCTTTCAAGCTGAAGCTCACAAAATGGGAACTTGGAAAATACCACCTTTCCTTTGCCCATTTACAGAGTTTACTAGACCTGAGCAGAAACTTCTTCAAGCAAGAAAGGTAAGAATCAAATGGCTCTGGAGAGTTTCTTGAGAGATGGTTAATCTCACTTAAGTTACACCCATTTTAATTCTATTAGAAAATGGGGAAAGAAGAGCATTTCCTTTGAGCTTTTTGTACCAAGTTCCTTTCTTAATTGCCTTTTCTTTCAAGCTGAAGACTCCTAGTGGCAGCCATAGCCCAGTTGTAAAACAATTCATTGTATCTGTAACTGGCCCTCATAACAGAGCACCTTAATAAGACCAAATTCTATACTTCTTGACTCACTGAGACAGATTATGCTCACAGTCCATTATTTGAACGAGGGTATCTGACTTATGGCAAATCTATTTGAAACAGCATTGTAGAACTGTATTTTATCTTTAAGAAAGGTATTTTTATAAAAGTAAGATATTTACTTGTGTTGCAGGCAAGAATTTAAGTAGAAGAATTTCTCTCTAATGTTTGTTGAATCGTATAAGAATGATGAGACGGAACAAGATGATACATCAACCAACTAACTTGAAAAACCCCGTTGTATTTTTATTTCAGGAAGAAGGGCTGAGCTAAAGATGCTCTGTGGTATTGCACAAAACACTTTTCTTTATCCAAGTCATGCATATCACCCCAGGAATTCACAAGGGTAGCATATCCGAATTCTATTACTTAAATTTGCACAAGCATGCGATCAATTCTTCATTCCTTTCCTTTCTCTTTAGGGCTGCTGAAAAGAGTGGAAATGTACAGTCTTTGAGGCTAGGAATCCTTGTATGGAATAATGGGCTACACAAACCAGAAGGGATCATCAAGATTATTTTATCCAACCCTCTCATTTTACAAGTGAAAGAATCAAGGACCATTAGTGAACCATCCAGACTGTGATTTATACTTTTAATGATACCTGGAGACCCCCATCCAGAAAAATGACAGCTGCGGGATTCACAGAAAGTGAGGAATCCATGCACACAAGTAGAGTTTAAAAACCTCAGTGTAGCTTATTTTCTTCTTAATTTACTGAAGTTATATGAAGAACGGTGTGGGCCAAAGGTGCTCATAATATGGTAGGCAAGATTTCTCAGCCTACCTCACCCATAGTCAAACACTGTATTAGTCAGTGTTCATTGTCACTGTGACAGAATGCCTGGCATACACAGCTTGGAAGAATGATTTATTTGGTTCATGGTTACATAGAACTCAGTCTACAGTCCTTGGCTCCCTTAATAGTGGGCTTCGATGAGGCAGAACATCAGTGCTAGGAGCATGTGTGCAAGGAGGCTGATCATTTCCTGGTGGACAAGAAACTGAGTGGAGTAATAACCAGAAGGAAAAGGTATAGCCCCAGTAACTGCTTCCTACAGATCACACCTTCTACAGATGCAAATGCTGAGTCCACTGATGCTGTTCATTAGATCAGAGCCTTCCTGATGTACATATCCTCACAGACACCCTCATAGGCAAGCTTTACTAGTCTCTTATGGGATTCTCAATCCAATCAAGTTGACAGTCAGATTAACCATAACACAACTGTGTCTCAGGAAAGGCTACTTGGTCTCTTATTTTCCACATTTAGAAATCAGGAGGGGAAAAATCCCCATAGAACCAAATTCTTGGGCTAGATTGAAGATTACATGAAAGCGGAGCAAATATAAATCATGAAGTACAGACATGGCTCTGTGGCACCACTCATGATGTGTGTGCTCATCTTAACTCCCATGGCTCGTTCCTGAGTACTGGTCCTCATCAAGAACAAAACGTTGCCCATTTTCAACTTCAGTTGGAGACATGCAGTGAAGGAATTTCAGTACTACAGTTCCTTCTTTCTTTCGTTCGTTCTTTCTTTCATTCTTTCTTTCTCTCTCTCCCTCTCTCCCTGTCTCTCTCTCTCCCTCTCTCCCTATATCCCTCTCTCCCCCTCTTTCTTTCTTTCTCTCTCTCTCCCTCTTTCTTTCTTTCTTTCTTTCTTGTTGGTCATGGGCTTGAACTCTGCGCCTGGGACCGACCCTCAGCTTTTCAGCTCAAGGCTAGTGCTCTACCACTTGAGCCACAGCGCCACTTCCAGTTTTCTGGTGGCTAATTGGAGGTAAGAGTCTCATAGCCTTTCCTGCCCAGATTGCCTTTGACCCATAATCCTCAGATCTCAGCCTGCTGAGTAGCTGGATTATAGGTATGAGCCACCAGTGCCTGGGTATCACTATAGTTCTTGATCTTGGATCCTGCTCTCCTGCTGACCTCAACTTAGAAGCTGTCTCTTCAACATGAAGCAAGTCTGTGCTGGTGATTTATGCCTTTAAACTGAGTTATTCAGGAAGCTGAGATCTAAAGATCTCAGTTCCAAACCAGACACATTTGAGAACCAAGAAATAAAATAATAGCCCCCAACCCAGAGACATGGAGGTGTGCCTCAAGTGGTAGAATACCAGTCTTGAGGGAGAAAGCTAAGCAAGGGTACAAGATCTTGAGTTCAAGCCCCAGTTCTAGAAATAAGTAGTCAAACAAATAAGAATAGAGTAGAATAGAATGCAAAGCAAGAATTGACCAAAGACATCAGTTTAAGGGTTGAGATTGAAGAGAGAAATCTATTTTAAAGGAGGGGGAGATAAGGCTGGGTCTAGGCATTGGAGAAGGCTCCATGGATATTTGTATTTTTAGTAATTGATCCATGAGGCATTCAGGAATAGAACTTCTGTTGATTAAAAATTAAAGGAAGACAATAAATGGCAGTTTTAAACAGAAAACTCTGTTACCGAGCAGGACATGCTTTGGGGAGTGGCACTTGTGCTATCTTTCACCTTCCTTTCTTGCCTGCCACAGAGCCTCCAAGTGTTGTGTTGTGCTCTCACAAAATAGATTGTCCCCTGGTGTGAGAGCTTAAATTTTAAACTGTTCTGGCCATTCCATGTGAATCCCAGCAAAGCACTCTTGTCACAGAAAGGTCATGTGCAGTTATTAACACAGAGTGACAACTGTACTTTAGAAAACAATCACCCTCTCTCATGTCTCCACCACCTTTACAAGACGTCTTCGTTGACAATCTCTTCGTTTCTACTCTGCGTCAGCAGGATATTTTAACAGCACCCTGTCGTCTGTCTGGGCTGTCTCAGATGTGTGGGTTGAAGGAGTACAGTGGAACTTGCTAGAACAAAGGATGGAAGGAACGTTATAATCTCTCACCGCATCAATTCAATGCCACTTCAGTGAACATTGAACTTTTGGTGGCTGGTTAGATGGGGACAACTGAGCCACAGCCATGAAGTTTTAGAGCTGGGAAGAGTTCTGTCGACTTGTCAGGAGCCCCAAAGAACACTGGGATTCTCCATCCTCAAAGGCTGCTATTGTTCCCCATTCAGGGCCCATTATCCATCAGGCCATTTCCCCGAGGCCTCTCCATCTGCTGGTTCTGGTGACCCCAGGCCAGGTCCACCAAGGTGCTTCCGTGATTTCCCAACACTTGGCTTACTGACACTGCATGATGTCTTCCACCACCATGAGATTTAGTTATTCCTATACTAACCAGGTGAATGGATGCATTTCTCCTAACCTGTAACACTACATCAAAAATCAGTAAAGCTGCCAGGCTTCAGTGGCTCACACCTGTAATCCTAGCTAATCAAGAGGCTGAGATCTGCCAGCGAAGCCAGGAAAGTCTATAAAATTCTTATCTTCAATTAACCACCAAAAAGCTGGAAGTGGTGTGGTAGCTCAAAGGTATCAAGCTAGCCTTGAACAACAACAACAAAAACAAAAACAGGACCAGCACACACACACACACACACACACACACACACACACAATCAGAGAAGCTGAGAGAATATTTTGTTTTCAGATTGATGGGGTAAAATGACAAAGTTAACCTACCTGCAAAGTCTATATGTAAGAGAATCATAGCATCCATCTTGCAGCCTTCTAATAATTACAAGTTATGCATGTTGATCTAGAGAGGCATGTATTTCAAAAGCAAGGTGACAAACTGTACTGGCAGCTTGCCTTCTAAATGTGTGCCTGTGTCCATATGTCGGTGTTTCAGCATGTCTGTACATGTGCGCACACACATACATAGGAGTAAACTTAGGCTTTCGAAAGCTGTCATGAATCTGCATTTGGAAGGATGAGGAAGACAGCTAGTGCTATGAGGAAGAGTGGTCTGTGGGGTATTCACACCAGTACTGTTTTGATTAAGTATAAGAATTAGTTCATGAGTCGCTGACATGAATTACTAAGTGCTGGTCGAGAAGCTGATGGGAGACAAAGCCTCTGCCACCAAGAGATGTCTGTCTCTCTGTTTCCATACTGTGTGGCTCCCATGGTTCCCTGGCCCAGGCTAGCCCTATCCTTGGTAGATTTTTAGAGCCCTCTCTTGACAGAATGGTGGTGTGTGTGGAGGGCAGAGGAGTTGCTCTGAAGAGCATGCTGATGGAGAAAAGCTGTGACATGTGATAAAATGATGGGCTCCCCAGGGAAATCTCCCCAGGCTTGGCACTGCGGCTCCATGATTAGTCTTGTCCTCATGAGGGGGATTGCACACAGCCCTTTCCCAGCCTCTTGGAAGGAATAATATATGATTTGGATATGACTCTGCTATTGACATGCTGGTATTTTTGCTTTAACAATTTTTAAAGAAACAAGTAGGAGTTTACAGTGCTGGGCACTTAATAATCCTGGAAGACAGCTAAGGGTGGTTGCGTGAATACGTATTATTTCGCCTTTGGTCTTCTTTAGGTCTTCAAAGTATCCTAAGTGTCCAGGGCACTTCTCTATACTTCTCTATGCTCAGACAGTGAATGTTCAATAAAGTCAGGAATCTCAAAATTTCTGAAGTACCCCCTCTGCTGATTTCCTTCCTTCCCTCCTTCCTTCCTTCCTTCCTTCCTTCCTTCCTTCCTTCCTTCCTTCCTTCCTTCTTTCCTTCTTTCCCTCCTTCCTCCCTTTCTCCTTCCCTTCTTTTATGCTTCCCTTCCTTCCTTCCCTCCCTCCTTCCTTCCTTCCTTCCTTCCTTCCTTCCTTCCTTTTTCTTTCTTTCTTTCGCTTTTTTGCTCAAGGCTGGCACTCTCTTTCTGCCTAGACTAGCTTTGAACTGCAGTCCTCACATCAGCCTCCTGAGTATCTAGGATTGCAGGTGTGAGCTGCCAGCACCCAGCTACAATTTCCAATTTTATTATCTAGGATCCCCCAACAAAGGGCCCTTAGATATATAGATTGAAAGACTTGGGAAAAAATTATATTAAGCTAAGTAAGCCACACCCAAAGAAACATAGGTCCAATGATTTTCCTTATTTACAATAACTAGTATAAGTTGAGGACAAGCAGAAAAGGTTAAAAGCTATGTACATCTGACCATATAAGATGATGTTAAGTGAAATGAACCCCAAGATAGGGACACAACTTGTTTTTCTTTCTTGATATTGTTTTTAATGTATCTTAAATGTACTATGTGGTTTTTTTTGTTTCTCTTGTATGTTCTTCCCCCATGGTATAACCCCTGTTTTCACTGTATTTGATCTTGGTGCCCTGCATCTTGTATATATATTTTTCTAATTTGAGGAGAAGGGAAATAACAAAATGCTGAAACAAGGATACAGGTTGACCCATTGTAACAATGAGATGTATAAGACACTATGTAGAAAATGAACTTTACAATTTAGGGGGGGCGGGAGGGATTTGGGGAGGTGAGGAGGGATAGGAGAGTAGGGAAAAACAAAGGAGGAGGTAACAATGCTCGATAGGAAATGTACTCATAACTTTACTCATGTAACTATAACCCCTCTGTACACTCTTTTTACAATAAAAAAATTTTTTAAAGCACACAATGATTCTAACTACAGGGAAGAAATACCTAGCAGGATTGCTAAATTCCAAGTTCTATTTCTAAAGTGCTGTTGACCATATTGTAATGATCAGTTATCAAACTCATACCAGACATGGGAGCAATGACTGCCTATCCAACTGGTATTAAGTGACTTCCGGGAAGTAAAACCTACCTGTTCATTATCTCTTTAAAACAAGGGATAACAAGCCAGATACCAATGGCTTATATCTGTAATATTAGCTACTCAGGAGATTGAAATCTGAAGAGCATGGTTCAGAGCCAGCCTGAGCAGGAAAGTCCATGAGACTCTTATCTCCAATTAACTACCAAAAAAAACCCCCAAAACTCTGGAAGTGGAGCTATAGATCAAGTGGTAGAGTGTTAGCCTTGAGCAAAAAATTCAGGGACAATACCCAGGCCCTGAGTTCAAGCCCAAGGACTAGAACAAACAAAATAAAACAAAACAAAACAGAAAACAAAAGGTAGACAACATGATCTACTATGCCATTTTTTTCTGAAAATTAAATGAAATGATGTTATTGGAGAAGCCTTAAGCCAGTAACTTTGTGTCTAGTGATTTTCAAAGTACAGTATAAGCATTAAACATGTTAAATAATTAATGATAAAACTGAAAAGATTTAGGCTTGTGGTGCAGTCATTTTGCAGGTTTTATGGAGCATTTACTTAACTCCATATTCAAGACAATCTTAGGTAGTCTGGTGTTCTTAGTACACTCACACTGAAGGAAAGTATAAGGAAGCTGCTCATATCTCCTGTAGATACATTCCAGACTGGTCGGTTTCAGCCCTACTAGTGAGATGGACTCCTGATTCTAGTAGGTAAACATTTTCATGGAAAGGCAGTTAGCTATAAGATGCCAGTTCCTCTGCCTGCTAAAAACAAGTGCTTACAGCATATCAAACATATTTAGGAGAGCTATTGATGGATAAATCATGAAAGACACACACTTGAAAGGTTAATATTGACATCCTGTAAGACTTAACTTTATATGCGGCACAGATATTGATCCAATGTGGTATTGGGCTAGATGAGCTAGCACAGATCGTTTTGAGAAGGAGCAAAGTGAATACCCAGAATGGCCCAGACACCTGCACAAAGATCAGATTTTCTTTAAACACATTTTGGAATTTCTAATTCAGCCCGTGAGCTAATAATATTGGTTTGTCCTTTGTAAGAATGGTTAACAGTACCTGCCTCCAGGAAACATTGCTGAGAGACCGCAGAAAATACCCAGAGCCCACATATTGCTTTGGAAAGGAGCGCTTTACCTGCAGTCTTCAACTCACAAAATGGAGAAAATATTTTTTAGAGTCATCTTGAGCCCTTATTATTTTTTGACTAATGGACAAATGTGTTTACTACTAAAAGAAAACTTTCAGATAAGAAAAATGTTTATTTCATTCTTAAATCAGGGAGGCATCTAGTCAATAGCCAATCATCGTCCCAAGAAGGGAGCAAGATGCATATATTCAGGAAAATGAATTTCAGCTCAGAAACCTGAATTTCCAAATGATAACTTGCATTTATTTTTTTCTAACAACTAGACATTTAGAAAAAACTACAGGATCGGTAGAGAGACCAGCACTTTCTAGCATAATTCCACAAATACATAGGAAAGAAAATGCAATTGTGTATGTCACTTCCGCGGATGCCTCTGGACACCAGAGAGAAATTGGACTCCTGCATTTATCTCATGCTTTAGCTTTTTGTTTTGTTCCAGCTTACCAAGAATGTTGCAAAAACAGTGCAGAGAATTCCTGTGTCAATATATCCAGATTCTACAAATATCAACAGCATAATTAACAAAATCAGGAAACTAGTATAAACACTAATATAAGAGTACAAAGAAGTAAGACTCCAGCATATTTTGTTTTTTGGTGTGGAGACACAGTTCAGCTCACAACAGGTTGTAAAACTCCATATGTATTTATAAGATTCATTAAATATAAGATTTATTATTTATTTTAATCGTCTATGTTCTTGTGCATTTTTGTTTCCTTAGTTTTTATACTGAAACTGGTACATTAAAATATACCATCAATAGAATGTACTCTGACATTTAATAAAGAATTTTCTTCCTGGAGGTGCTGGCTATATTTTTGAGCAAGATGCATTGTACTCACAAATTGACATGTTGAATTGAAACCCCTTTGTACAACTGCTTGAAGATAATAAAATAATAATAAAAGCATTGGCTCAAATGTGAAAAAAATCTAGAGCAGATCTTTGTGATATGGATTATAAATTTTGAATTTTGTGAATTGTAAATCAGGGCTTGTTGCATTTAAATTTTCCCTTCATTTAATATTTTGGTTGAATTTGAATGTTTTCCTTTTACTAATTACCTGAATTGTCCAATAAAACTTGACTTAAAAATACCTTTTTACCTTGGAAAAATTATATTAAGTGAAGTAAGCCAGGCCCAAAGAAACATAGGCCCCATGGTTTCCCTTATTTGCAATATCTAGTATATGTCTGAGTCAAGCAGAAAAGGTCAGATAAGGTGATGTTAGGGAAATGAACCTTAAGATATGTATTCAAATGTTTTTTTTTTCTTTCATGCGATTGTTTCTAACACATTTATAAGATTATTTCTTTGTTGCTTTGTATGTCCCTCCCCCCACAATATAACCCCTGCTTTCACTGTATTTGATGTCAGTATAATTTGTGGAGGGGAAGGGGAAAAACACATAGTTTAAATAAGGATACAGGTGGACCCATTGCAACAATGAAATGTACAAGTCGTTATGTCAAAAACAAACTTTACAACTTTGGTTGGGGGGGGAGCGGGGAGGATTGAGTGGGGGGGCGGGGGAGGATGGGAAGGGGTGGGAAGGGGAAACAAAGGAGGAGGCTACAATGCTTGATAAGAAATGTACTCATTATCTTGCCTATGCAATTGTGACCCCTCTGTACAGTATTTTCACAATAAAAAACAAAGAAAAAAAATACCTTTTTAGTTTTTTTTTATTTTAACATTTTCTCAGTACTGGGTTTGAACTGAAGATCTTGAGCTTGCTAAGCAAGCACTCTACCACATGAGCCACAGCTGATGCTCTTTTTTTAAATCTTTAGTTATTTGTCAGATAGGATTATAGATTTTTGCCCAGACTGACTTGAACTACTTTAAAGACATGGCATTTAGAAGTCAGAAGAGTTAGGTATGATTTCTATGGTAACCAAGTCACTGACACTAGCAGGACCAGACAAATACATTTAGAGATAGGAAGTATCCAAATGGAAGTACAATGCATTCCTCCTATCTACTACCCATGCAAAAGAAAGGCAATCACCATAGATTAGCCACTGCACTACTTTCAATGTATGGCTGGAAAATCTTTGACATTTCCTCTATCACAAAGCATCTCCTCCTCTTGAGCCTAAGTGGAGTTGAGATGATTTCATCCAATAGAGTTTGATAAAAGAGACTCTGTGATTTATATGACTAAGTCATAAAGAAACATCAGCTTTTTCCTGGCTTATTGGAATCCATTCTCTTAGAACTCTATGCAGACACATGAAAGTCCAAGAATCCTGAAGTAGACATTTTGCAAGGAAGCCCAAGCTGCACAGAGAAGCAAGGCCTGGTCATTCAAGGCAGTGGTCCCATCTGAGCCAAGGCTTAGAGTCATATAAATCCAGAAGTCATAAGTGTGAGTGGTAGTCTTTAGATGATACCAGCACCAACTAAGGAATGACACCGAGCCATTGAACTTTCCCTAGCCACTATCAGAATCAGACAAACTGTAATCTTCATTGTGACCTGAGCTCCTGCACCTCAGACTCATGAACATAGAAGAGTTGCTGTTCTATGCAATTTAATTTTTGGATGATTTATTAGCACCAATAAATAGAGCAGAGAGGTTCTTTCCAGATCTTCCTAAGCTACAATTCTAATTAAGGTGATCAGCACAACTCTTCTTCGCTCTTCAGTGTTCTTGCTTCCTTGCTATCCTGGCAATCTTTTGAATGATCCAGGATTAGAAGGGGCTTCAATTTGAGCCCACACAGTGCAACTGAACTCCCCGCTCCCCCAAGATCCCCACACACTGTCTACTAGGTTATCCTAAGCAAACTACTTTATTTCTTTGGGCCAGTTTCTCCCTTCTAAGCTGGTGAGGAAAATGTTTTTTTTAAAAAAAGCAAACAAAAAAACAAAGCTTTCTCTGCAGGATGGTCATGAGAATCAAATGTGAGCCCAGGTGGAAAAGTAATGGAATTTAGACTCCAGTGCTTGGCGAGAGATGTGGGGCAGAGAGCGGTATTAATCTCCCTTGAGTTCCGGTCTTGTAAAGAAGTGTATTTGCCCAAGCAAATCAATAGTGTTGATGCTGCAGCCATCAGAAGAGCAAGTGCACATCTCAGCCGTCCACCGGGGACTTCTAAAGAGTCTCTGTGAGCGTGTGTGCACGTGTGTGTAATATAATAGTGGGCCAGCCTGGTGATTTTGAAACAACTCAAGTCTGACATGAAAGCGAGTGACAGCACTTGGAACGAGGGCCATGAAAAGCAAGTACATTGCAAATCACTCGGTCGTACTGTCGCGGGAATCAGAGTCACCTTATATATTTTCTTAAATGTAGTTCCCCAGCAAACCTTTCATAAAATTCATGACTGTCACTGACCTTTGCTAGATCCTTGCTTCTACAGCATCTCCCTCCCTTCCATAAATATAACCAGGGCTTGCAAGATGCTTGTGGGTAACACTGTTGATTGGCTGCTAGACTGTAACTCATAAACGCATCTCCTATCCAATCCAGAAAAGTGCTTCTCACCATGGCAGCTTCCCATGCAACCAGGGGTGGCAGGGTGCCTGAAGTCTCTTTGTAAAATTTCTTTTCTCTCTTGAGACAAGGACACAGAATACCCCATAGGCTTTCTACTCCATTGGATATATTGATGATCTGGCCACAGAAGCCTGATTGTGACAACCAGGGAATGCGGGAGTGGCATCTGCTCTGATATTATTGGCACTGACTTATTGCTTTATGCAAGAAAGTAAGTTCCTACTGGTGTTTACCACTGCAGGTGCTTTTCTGGTTGCAGAGGGGGAAATGCTCTCACTGAGAGCATCTTGCAGGAAAGAGAATGTGCCATGGCAACTGAACATTTCTTCTACAAGAGAAAGTGATCCTCACTTCTCTGGCCCTTTGCAGAAATGCAAAGCCTTGAACACAAAGTCACTTAGAGCCCATTCCCTCCCTTAAGGTGAGTAATTTGTGATTTCCTAGATAATCCCTCCATTTCTCCCCATAGTTTTGCCCTTCGGCTAGCTCAAAGCAGATCTCTCTCTGCCTGAACCTCTGTTACTGCATCCCTAACAATCATCCTCTCCCCTGTGCTGGCCTCTTACCTGTTCACCCCACTGACACAGTAGAGGGTGAAATGTCTATCCATATTCTCCTACTACAAGTGGCTCTCCAGGGCTCACTTATAAAAGTCTGACCTTTACCCTCTTTAGAAGGGCTTCCATAATAGGGCCTCTGCCTGCCTCTCCAGCTTATCCATTGGCCAGTTCCTTTGTCCTGATACTTATATACACATCTTATCAAGTTCCACAAACTTCCACCTTCAGCCATGTTGGGCTTTAGAACCTCCTTCCTCGTCAACCGATCCCCTTGACCCCTCCTGCCTTTTCACTGAGCTCAGACTTCTCAGTGGCCTGTGTACCGCACACATGCACCACTCCAGGTTGTTTGCTGTGCCTTGTTGCCTTACCGCGCTCTTCTCCAGAGCTTGACGAAGCAAACACACAACATAAAACAAATAGCTGTTGGAGTAGAAGGTAAGCCAGCTGAAGGCAGGATCTTAGTGCTTCCTTCCCATTGTGGTGAGACCAGGGCCCACAGAAGTGCTTGCAATGGAATATTAGAAGAAAAGTAAGAAGGATGAGGCAGCAATGTGCGGCTAAGAGGTAGAGCACAGGCCGAGTAAGAGCAAAGACCTAAGATTAATTCTAAGCAAAGAAAACATAAAGAATAAGGGGAAATGAAGAATAGTCTGATCACCTCCCATTTACCACATTGCGGGAGAGAGGGAGCCTCAGCCTCTGAAGACAATGAGATGACTGAATGACCATTGCCTGGTCCCAGGTTGTGTTTTTCTTTCTTGTTTTAACAAACATTTATTGTGATTGTAAAGGTGATGTACAGAGGGGTTACCATTCTATGTCAGGTAATGGGTACATTTCTTTGTGAACAATGTCACGCCTTCTCTTGGTATCTCCCAATTTTTCCCTTCTGTCCCCACCGACAAGTTATATGGTTCATTTTCAATATAGTATCTAGTGAGTACCACTGCTGCATCTGTCGACCCTTTTCCCCACCATTTCTGTGCCCCTTTTTAACAAGACAAAAGGAAATGAAAACAAAAACAGCAACATAGAAGAAAAAACTCTTTTTTTTTCAGTTTCCTGGAGTTCATTTCAATATTTGGTCAGACGCACATAGTTATGACACCTTGTGATCCTCTACTAATAATATCCTCCATTGGACTCACTGTGTGAATGCCTAGAGAAATTGTATGGTGTATCATGTCCCAGTGTATTTTTTCTTTTACCATCCAGTGTGTTTACTTGTAGATTATAGGCACATCCTGGTTACCACAAATGAAGGAAACCATACAACCTATGTATGTTTCTTTGGGTCTGGCTTACTTCCCTTAAGAGACTTTTTGCCAAGTCTTTCCAATTCCTTATGAATGGTCCAATATCATTCCCTCTGATGGGTGAGTAGAACTCCATTGTGTATAGATACCACATTTTCTTGATCCATTCATCCACTGAGGGGCATCTGGGTTGATTCTATATCTTGGCTATGGTAAACAATGCTGCAATGAACATTAAACATGGCGTTAGTGTGGCCTTCTCTGTGTTCTTTTAGATAAGTGCCTAGAATTGGAATTTCTTGGTATCTGATGCCTTATACTCACTGGCAGGTGCCCTACCACCTGAGCCATGCCTCCAAGCCCCTGGTCCCAGATTTGTTAGTCGTGTGTATTCACAGTCCATAAGCTAACCCCTTCAGCACTGTTGAACCCTGGTGCTGTAAGCAACCCCCACTCTACAAAAATCTACCTTACTGTCTTCAGGATAAGCATCATGGATTTACTCATTTCTTTCCTTCTTAGCCACATCCTGGTAATCCCTCCAAGGCTATTCATCTTCCTCCACTCTACTGTGTGGAGATGACTTTTTTTTTCTTACGTTGATGCTCATCTAGATTCAATCTCCAGTTTGTAATTTGTTCCGAGTTTAGGTTTCTTGGTGATTATGTATTTTCCTGGGCAAAGCCAATGTTAACGATTTGTGGAATAATAGGCAAGAGAAGCAGAAAGCCAGCCAAACAAATGAAAAATTCAAGAACCAAATGTATAGCACATACAATAAATATCACTAGAGTAATATCACTGGGCAAGCTAGGCAAAGCTCACTGTGATAGCGAGATTTAGGCTGGATCTGGAGACCTCTACAGATTTACAAAGTCTACCATAGGCACTGCTCTCCGCTAAAGATATTACTGCATGAAAGCCGCATGATCTGAACCCTCACAGTAACCTTAGGAAGGTATCACTGCTGTGCTCATTTTACAGAAGCAGAAGACACTAAAGGAGGTGCTAAGGTTTTCCTCAATACCATGAAGCTAGAATTTGAATCCTGATCCATTCAGTGCCAGAGCTTTTAGCAGACCCCAAACCACTGAATAACAGCAACTAGCATGGAGCAACTGCCCGACCAATATTAGCTAAATGAATGAATGAAACAATGATGGGAGAATGAGAAAACCTTTAATGTGGATTGTCCACGGTGGGGTGGAGGAGAGAAGGTTGAAGAGTGGAGATGCCAGGGCAGCTTCTGCATACTGACACTTATGGAGTGCCTACTCTGTTCAGTGTGTAAAATCTTCAAGATAGTCTTTTGAAAGAGGAGAGAAGCAGACTGAGCGCTAAACTTTCTGGCAGGCCCTCAGAATGGGGAGTTGTCCTCAAGAATCCACAGCCCAAATGTAGAAGACTGTATAATGTACTTCATACTATGGACAGGGCTAGTTGGAGAGAGAGAGAGGTTAATTTATCTACTCTCTACTGGCCTCTACAACCATGAGCAATCCATCATGAGTTAGATTTCCCAGCCCAGGGAATTGGGGAGTGATCAATGGAATCTGGAGCGCATGCGCGCACACCTCCCTCCCCCTCCTATCCCTTCTCGGGTCTCACAAACTTCCCATAATAGACTCCCAAAGAGTGCGAACAATTTACAGTCTAATGAATTTGTTTTATTCTGATCCTGCCTGGGCATTGCGGCCCCTTCCTCCCTTCCTGCCATTTTATTTATTCCTCAGCCATTCTTAGTTTTGTAGCTATTCCCTTTAGCTCTTCTCTTCTGTAAGGTCATTCTAAGGACAGGATTTTGCGATGGCTGGGATGAGTTGTGAACAGGTACAAGCCAGGTATATGTGGGTGATTCTCTCTCTTCTTTGAGGCTCTCTGAAATCTGGCCCATAAAGAAAAACATCACACACTCAAGATTTAGAGTCCAAATTCCGATTTTGAGGTCGGTGTCATTCAGATGAATGCCCCTGAGCCAGGCACAACAGAGCAGTAACTGGGCAAGATAAGGTGATTCAGTGTCAGAGCTTGGTGAGCTGTAACTCATCAGGGTGGGGGGGAGACATTTCTATAACCACTGAAATGTGGAAGGCCAACCTTGGCCCTATATATTGCTGTATTCCACAATGCCTGTTTCGTGGGAAATCCATCTCTTTCGCCATGGAGTGCTGGGGGCATTGAAAATTAGTCAGTTTGCTATATTGGTCTTGCTGCACTTGTGGCACAGCATTAGTGCAGGATAACAGTAATCACATGGGTGTTAAATATTTGCAGCGTGAGGGCAATAGCTTTGAATCTCAACCTACAATATTTGATTAACAGTGTTGCTAATGGTGGCATAAGGACGTGAAGACTCCTCAGCTTTCTTCACCAGATAGTATAAACACTCTAGTGCTCGATGCTTCATTTATATGAGAATGCAATTAAGATTAGCTTCTAATTATTTCTGACACATGATCCTTAATACCAGAGACTTCAAGTCATAGTGGTCAAAGGCTAATGCATCATAACAGGTTACAACATCCCCAAGGATTTCTTGATGGACATATGAATGTTTTTTGTTTTTTTTTTTCCTCCAGTTGATTGACACCCTGGCAGGTGTAAGGGGATGGCCAAGCCTCTAGCTGTCCATTCAGAGACCTTGAATGAAGAAGGACATGGCTTTAATAATTAGCTTCCATGTTATTGGGGGGTGTGTGAGGGCAGTGTAGCTAGTGCTCTTCTGAAGCAAAGATACAGTTCTCCAAGATAAATATCTTGACAAATTGATTTCCAAAATTTCCAGTGTCTCCCCCTCTCCCACACACACAAATGGGAACCCAAGGTAATAGAGGAGCATCAGAGTAAACTCTCGCTAGAATTAGAAGTTTTGCCAAGAGGAAGTGTTTATCTCTGACATTATTGACAACAGATAAAAAAAACTGCTGGACCAGAGTTCAACTACTCACAGAGAAAGGAAGCACGTGTTGTATCTCCTGAACTGTAACACTCTGCAAAGGGAGCAGGATTTCCTTGGCTTGCTGCATCTAACCTTCCATCATCCTCTTCCATGCTCTACATTATAGCTTGTTTGGACAGAGGATCTCTTGCATCATAGCTGCTGCTTCTCTTGAGTATTGAGAGTTTGAAAACCAAGAAATCTGTGGATTTTTAGTCTGTCCTAGAAGGTCAAGAACATTGGTACTAACCTTTGAATCTAGGGCAAATGAGTAAATAGGAAAAAGGAGATATTATTAGGCCAAGATGATTCCACCATCCGTGAAGGGCCAGCCATCACACATTTAATGTGTTTCGTAAAACATAAGCCTATTTGTTCTCTGTTTGGTTATGTGAACAACTCTTGGTGTTGTTGGCCTCAAGTTTTCCACTCCATTAAAGCAAACAAAAGTTTATGGAGTACTTGCTATAAGTGCTGGAAACAAAAGGGAAAGAGAATCTTTGTAGAAGCTCACTTTGTATTGGAAGAAAGAGAAATAGACATAGATATACATAGAACAACTAAGCAATCCAAGCACCAACATAAGATGTTGTGAATAACAAATAAGGAAAGGACTGATACCTTTGGAGAGAGGAAATGACTGGCAGGGTCAGAGATAGTTCAACATAGTTCACCTGAGTGTGAAAGATGAGTATGATTAGATCGAATGAAAAACATAAAAGACTGGGGTGGCCCAAAGGCCTTCCCAGCAGCATTTACCCAAGAGTCATGTTGTGTGATGATTGTCCCACAGGAATGCCCCAGAAAGGAAGAGAGGACACAGCAGCAAAGTTCTAAGCAGACTTCCATTTTTTCAGATCTTTTTATTTTTTAGAAATTTGTATTTTCCATTTCTTAATAAATGGGGCAGTGCCATTCTTTCTGATGGAGGCATAGAATTCATATATATATATATATATATATATATATATCACATTTTCTTGATTGATTCATCTACTGAGGGACATCTGGGTCAGTTCCATAGCTTAGCTATGGTGAATAATGCTGCAATAAACATAGTCGTGCTGGTGGCTTTAGTATGGCCTTGTTTGTGACCATTTGGGTAAATTCCCAAAAGTGAGATTGCTGGGTCATAGGGGAGCTCTATATGCAGTCTTTTGAGGAACCTCCATACTGCTTTCCAAAGTGGTTGTACAACTTTACACTATCACCAACAAGGCAGTAAATGGAAAGACTTGGAAAAATATATTAAGCAAAGTAAGCCAGGCCCAAAGAAACATAGGTCCCATGGTTTCCCTTATTTGCAATAACTAGTATATGTCTAGGACAAGCAGAAAAGGTCAAAGGCTACGTACATATGACCAGATAAGATGATGATAAGCGAAATAAACCCCAAGATAGGGACACAAGTGGGTTTTTTTCTTGCTTGCTATTGTTTGTAATGTATTT
This sequence comes from Dipodomys ordii, assembly GCF_000151885.1. Lineage (NCBI taxonomy): Eukaryota > Metazoa > Chordata > Mammalia > Rodentia > Heteromyidae > Dipodomys > Dipodomys ordii. The sequence continues at coordinate 5,099,279 of NW_012267302.1, forward strand.
ACAAGGTACCATGTACAGTATCTTTACAATAAAAATTAATAAATAAAAAATCAAATCAAATCAAAAGAAAGTTGTATTTTATAAACAATAGACTATGCAATAAACTCCATGATGTTATGTCTAGGCTGTCGACATTTTGCCTTTCTTTTTCTTTCTTTTTTTAAATCCACAAACATGACATTATTTAAGGAATTCACTGTAGGTATGCATGCATTCTCCGCCTCTGATTTTTCACTGGTAGTATGATAGGACTCCATCTAAGTTTTGAAATAGAATAGTTGTAGTGTATGGTCAAAAATACGGTAAGAGGAAATGAGTTAGGAAGATAAGTGTCCAAAAATGACATTGCGGAACTTAGCTGTGCCAGTGGTTGTGAAAATAGATAAGAGAAAGTTGGGTGGACTTCATGATTGGTGCTTAGGCCTCTATCTTCAGCAATGTTATGAATAATGTACTTGCTAGGACACTGAATATCTAGAAGGAGGGGTCCAATTAGGGAACATCATGGGTACAATCTTGATAAGAAAGTATCTGTGGGGCATTGAGGCGGGTGGGGAGGGGAGTGTACATGTGTGTGTGTTGGCTCTGGGGCCTAAACAAATGATCTGGCACTGTCTCTTAGTTTGTTTTGCTTGTTTTTCCACTCAAAGTTGGAGGCTGACCACTTGAGCCACACCTCTATTTCTGACCCTTTTTGTGTGTGTGGTTAATTGGAGATACCTATCTCAAGGACTTTCCTGCCTGGGCTGGCTTTGAACTGTGATCCTTAGATCTCAGTCTCCTAATAGTCAGGATTATAGGGTGAACCACCAATGCCTGGATTCAGGAGGATTTTAACAATGCCTGCAGAGAATTTACACAACTAAGGACTCACTGAATTTAAAGAAAAGCTAGGGGAAGAAATGTCGTGGAGGACAAGACAAAACAGAGAGAAACTAAGGGGAAATGGACTTATATATCTCTAATAGCTATTCTAAATCAAACATTGCCAGAAAGTTAGCCTGTCGCATGGCATTTCATCCTCAGAGTAAGCCTAAACATAATTACATCCTGCTTGATCCATTTGATTGTGAGGCTTTGAAATAATGACTGACATTTCCCCATCATTTCTTCCCTGCCCATTGGCTTATTCCCATGCGGCATTTGTCGACTCACAGAACAGATGTGCTGATAAAAAAGGCTTTTGATTTTAAAGAGCTTAGACTTTTAATTTTCCAAAATAAATAGCTTTAGGACATTTGAAAGCAAACAAGTTTGGGTCTCTGGTTCTTAGAAACCTGAAAGACAGGAAGGGTGGAGGTAGTAATGGCACTGTGGTAAGTCCTGGGCAATGGGCCACTGGCAGCTCAGGAAGTCCCCCTGCCCCAGCAAGGGGCAGAGTATATGCTCTCTGCTCTGAATCTTTGATTGAAGTGGGAGTGGGTGGAGGTAAGGAAGTTCTTAAAAGATCACAAAGCTTCCTGCAGTCTTACGAAGCCATGGAGAAGCAGATTGACACTTGTTCTTTTTTAAAGTCTTGGGCTAGATTTCTATAAGGCCTTCAAAGCAGAACTCACTCCAATACTCCTCAAATTCTTCAATGAAATTGAAATGAAAGTATGCTACCAAACTCATTCTATGAAGCCAGCAAAACCCTCATCCCCAAACCAGACAAGGACTCATCAAAGAAAGAGAACTATAGACCCATTTCTTTGATAGACATTGATACAAAACTTCACAATAAAATTCTGGCCAATTGACTTCAACAACTCATCAATTAAATTACTCATTATGATCAAACAGGATTCATTCAAGGGATGCAAAGGTGGTTCAATATACACAAGTCAATTAATGTAATTGAACACATCAATAGGAGCAAGAACCACATGGTTATCTCCATAGATACAGAAAAAGCACTTGACAAGATCCAACACCCCTTTATGATGAAAGCTCTGAAGAAACTAGGAATCCATGGAACATTCCTCAATATAATAAAGGCTGTATATGACAAACCTACAGCCAGTATTATACATAATGGTGAAAAGTTAAAGCCATTTCCTCTAAAATCAGAAACAAGGCAAGGTGTCCACTCTCTCCACTCCTCTTTAATATAGTATTAGAATTACTAGCCAGAGCAATAAAACAAACATAAAAGGGATCCAAATAGAAAAAGAAGTAAAATTCTCTCTCTTTGAAGATAACATGATCCTATATTTAAAGAACCCCATAGACTCTACTTCCAAATTACTTGAACTGATCCAAAATTTTGGCAAAGTTAGCAGAGTATAAAATTAATCCACAAAACAATAGCTTTTCTGTATACCAACAATGAGAAGAGCAAAGCTGAAATCAGGACAGCAACTCCTTTTGTCATAGTCTCAAAAATACCTAGGAATTAACTTAACCAAAGAAGTAAAGGACCTCTATAATGAAAACTTTAAAAGCCCTGAAAAGGGGATATTAAAACAGATTTAAGGAAGCAGAAAAACCTCCCATGCTCTCGGATTGAGAGGATTAACATAGTGAAAATGGCAATACTGCCCAAAGCTATTTACAAATGCAATGCAATGCCCATCAATAGCCCAACATCATTCTTTAATGAAATAGAAGAAGCAATCCAAACATTTATATTGGATAATAAAAGACCCGAATAGCAACAACAATCCTTAGCAGGAAGAACAGTGATGGAGGAATATCAATACCAAACTTCAAACTCTATTACAAAACCATAGTAATAAAAAGCAGCTTGGTACTAGCACAAGAACAGGCCTGAAAACCACTGGAATAGAACTGAAGTCCCAGAAATCAACCCATAGACCTATAGCCACCTAATCTTTGATAATGGAGCCAAAAACACAGGCTAGAAGAAAGACAGCCTCTTCAACAAATGGTGCTGGCAGAATGTAGAAAACCAAAGTTAGATCCTTATATATCACCCTGCACCAGAAGCAATTCCAAATGGATCAAAGACCTCAAACTAAAAGCAGATACCCTGAAAATATTAAAGGAAGGGATAGAGAAAACATAGGACTCCTTGGCACAGATGCAAACTTTCTTAATAAAGACCCAGAAACACAACAAAGAAAGGTTAGGTAAATGGGATTCCATTAAACTACAGAGCTTCTGCATGACAAAGGACATAGCTAGCAAGATAACTAGAAAGCTCACAGATTGGGAGAAGATAGATCTTCACTAGCCATACAACAGACAAGAGCCTCATATCTAAAATATACTTAGAGCTCACAAAACTAAATTCCCCAAAAACAAATCCTCAAACAACCTCTGCATTAACAAGTGGGCTAAAAATGTAAAAAGTAACTTCTCTGAAGAGGAAATAAAAATGGCCAATAGACACATGACATCTCTGGACATAAAAGAAACGCAAATCAAAACAACATTGAGATTCCACCTCACCACAGTTAGAATGGCCATTATCAAGAAATCTAATAATACCAGATGCTGGCAGCGATGTGGCCAAAAGAGAACACTACTACACTGATGTTGGGAGGGTAAACTTGTTCTACCACTCTGGAAAGCAGTATGGAGTTTCCTCAAAAGATTAAACATAGAGTTCTCCTATGATGCAGCAATCCCACTCCTGGGCATTTACCCAAATGATCACAAACTAGGCCATATTAAAGCTACCAGCACAACCATGTTCATTGCAGTATTATTTACCATAGCTAAGTTATGGAACCAACCCAGATGCCCCTCAGTAGACAAATGAATCAAGAGAATATGGTATATATACACAATAGTGTTCTATGCTTCCATCAGAAAGAATGGCATTGATCCATTTGTAAGGAAATGGAAAGACCTGGAAAAAAATTATATTAAGTAAAGCAAGCCAGGCCCAAAGAAACATAGTTTCCCTCATTTGTAATTACTAAATTATATCATTCTTAGCAGAGGATCACAATAGCCCAATCTCCAGGTACATATGACCATATATAATGAAGCATATCATAATGAACTCCACTAATTGGAAACAAGAGGTTCCTATAATGTACTGTTTGCAGTTATTTCATTTTTCTTTCTCTTTTTTGTTTGCTTTTTGTGTTTTTGTCTTTTTTGTTTTGTTTTGTTTGCTGCACCCTTTGTCTTGTACATGAGTTTATCTGATCAGAGAAAGGAAAAGGGAATCACAGAAACAGCAGGACAAAGTATGAACTAATGCAATAGTGATACTCACTAGACACTGAGTTGAAAAAGAACTTTACAACTTGGGGGAAAGAGGAGTGGGGAGTGGAAAGTGGAGAAAATGAGAGAGAAGGTAACAGTGTCCAAAAAGAAATGTACTCATCATCACCTTAACTTATGTAACTAACTGTAACCCCTGTTCATCACCTTTACAATAAATAAGAACAAAAGTCTTGGCATAGACACCAATGGCTAATTCGTATAACCTTAGCTACACAGGAGGCTGAGATCTGAGGATCACAGTTTAGAAGCCAGCCTTGGAGGGAAAGTTCATGAAACTCTTTTTTTCCCAATTAACTGCCAAAAAGCTGCAAGGTGGAGGTATGGCACAAATGGTAGAACACCACCCTTGAGCAAAATAAGCTAAGGGACAGAATTCTAGGCATTGAGCTGGGAAGGTGGCTCAGTGGTAGAGCGCTTGCCTTGCATGCTCGAGGCCCTGGGTTGGATTCCTCAGCACCACATAAGCAAAAAGCAAAAAGCCGGAAGTGGCTCTGTGGCTCAAGTGGTAGAGCGCTAGCTTTGAGCTGAAGAGCTGAGGGACAGTGCCCAGGCCCAGAGTTCAGGCCCCATGACCGGACCCAAAAAAAAAGAATTCTAGGCATTGAGTTTAAGGCCCCCCTGGACTCAGGACTGGCACAAAGGAAAGGAAGGAAGGAAGGAACTCTTGAAACTATTCAAAGAGAGTCCAATCAAGGTAACACTTGGATTTAAGACTGAAGGATGGCTCAGAATGAACTGACAAAAAGACAAAAAGAGACACCTACAGGTGAATTCTACTGCGATGAGATGGCATCTTATTAACACTTTGCCTGGGCTGGCTTTGAACTGAAAATTTCCCCATCTCTACTTCCCAAGTAGCTGTGAATATAGCTGTAAACCACTACCATGCCTGGCCCAGAAATATGCTTTAATTACAAACATTTAACACCACAGTTAAGTAGGTCAATTTGGTAAAATGATGCTGTAGAAATAGGATAAATGACTAGCCAGAAAGGAAATATAGAGAAATGTGGATCCGGGTGGAGTTGAAAATCATACATAGCCGGTAAAACAGCTCATTGTCACGGTAGTAAGGTTCTTGAGTCAAACTCATAATAGTGATGGATGGAGATGGATGGAGATACATTCAAAGAGAAGGGAGGGGTACCTGGCATAGATCGAGTCAGGAATTAGCAGGACCCATGAGCAAATGGGCAAAAAGAGGTTGAAGCTAAGGGGTTTAAGACACAATTACTAGGAGAGCATGGGTGATGTGGCTAAAGTAGGGTGGGAATGATTCCAGAATGTAGCCAGTTGCTACCTCTTGTGGTTAAAGGGTTTCTGAATGCAATGGCCTCTAAGGACTCCTTCCTGAATCCAGTGACAGGACAGGTGGAAGGCTGGGTAGTCAAAGACAGAAGCATCCCAGGAGACACAGGCAAAACATAGCTGGTGCCTTTTGTTCTTTTCCCCACAACTGAATCCAGGATTCTTCTGATCTTGCAGAGAACTGGCCATTCCCAATATAGGAACAAATCACTGGGGAAACTGGAGATTCCATCCCTTTTCTGTAATTTTGTAATTGACTTCATGTTTTACCTGAGAGTCTGATCTTCCCCAAAGGGAGTGAGTCTGACACTTAGTTCTTCCACCTCCCCATTTGTGAATCTCTTTTGCTTATCTAGAAAATCATTTGCTCTCTCCTCCTTGATGTGCTTTGAGATAGAAACCTTGTAATACCCTGGGGCACTCTGTGCTTGAAGCCCAAACACTAGACTTTCAGACTCATCAGCAAAGAGATCACGCTTTTGTTTAAGGTAGCGTTAGAAATCACTTAAAGTATAACCATTTAAAAATATGAAAACCATTTTTTGCTTCATGGCTGTTAAAAAAATCAGCTGCCTAATTCACCCTGAAAGCTCTATCAAAAAGTGTAATGCCTCTTGAACTTTCTATGTATCCTAGAAGGAAGTATTTGCTTCATTTTCTTCCTGTAAGGAATGGCCCAAATATCCACAGAGCTTCCTGTTACTACTCAGGCTGAGTCTGCACTCCTTCTTTTGAACCATACTCTATCTGCTCATTATCTTCAGGTGGGTTCCTACGCCCTGCTATTCAAAAAAAGTGCAACTTTGAACATAGTATTATTCAAATAAACATTTGTAGAATATGTGTATGATGGATTTTAGCAAATAACCCAATATTGATACATTTTAAAACTACATTGTACATGTCCCCAAACACCTTCTCCCTCCACCAACAGGTATCTACCCAGCACCTATGCCTTCACACCAGCCTTTCCTCTGCATATCATTATGATTTTATAGCATCTGCAACAATTCATATGATTCATATCTGTGTGAACATAACATTGTTAAATATGTTTAAAGCATCATATATAAAATATATGGATTCTTCTAAAAGTTGCTTTTGGCCTCTTTTTCAATCTCACGCTTGTGCTATGAGAATCATCAAAGTTGATTTATGAAGCTCTAGCTCATTAAGTTTTACTGCCCAATTGAAGTGTACTTGATGAATATAATACGATCTGTCTATTCTCCTATGGATGGACAGCCAAGTTGCTTCCAGTTTTTTGGTACTTGAGATGTTCTGCCTGCTTCCTGTGTGCTGGGTCTGTGCGCCTAGCCGATACTACAGGGGGTAGGGGCAGAATTGTCAGCTTGGAGGTTACATATGTAACGGAAAATGTCAAAACTCAACAAATAGAAAGATAACCCTGTAGCCACCCAAAATTCTCAAGGTGAACTGCTTCATTTCCATTTCTATCTACCTATTCTACCTTCCTTTTTCTTTTTTTTGTGCATTTTTATAGTAAAAATACTGTACAGAGGGGTTACAGTTACATGAGCAAAGTAATGAGTACATTTCCTATAGAGCTTTCTCTATTTCTTTCCCTCCTTCCCTCCTTCTCTCTCCCTCCCTCCTTTCCTCACTTCCTTCTTTCCTTCCTTCCTATAAACAAAGTTTGAACTCATGACCTAATACTTGCTCAGCTGGTGCTCTGCCACTTGAGCCACACCTTTAATCTGGCTTATTGATGGTCATTTTTGAGATGGAGTCTGATGTACCTATCTGCCAGGAACAATTTAGAGAGATTCCACTTTACCAAATGATCCAACCACGGTGGTTGGTTCATACCTGTAATCGAAACTACATAGCAAGCCTAGCTAGAAGGATCAAGGTTGAGGTCTAAGTCTGGCTAAACTTGTACAGTCCTATCTGAAAAATAAAGTACAAAAGGGTGGGAACATGGCTCAAGTGGTAGAACACCTGCTTAGCAGGTGTGAGGACCTTAAATCCTAGTATATTTAGCAAAGGAAAGAGAGAGATTACTTCTTTATCTTTTCGCTGTTTGTTTGCCTATAATTTAAAAAAAATTTAAAGAAATTCCATTAACTACTGAAAGAAAATTACTTTTAAAAATCAACAATACAGGAAGCTTAAGAAGAAAAATGCAATGGAAAACATGTATGGCAACAAAAGATACTTTAATCTGTTTGAAGTTTAAAAACTTTAGTATAATTGACCATGAAATTCACTTTTTCCTCTTTCAAACTGGCTTCTATTGGTTGGCCACTTCTTGTGCTTTGTTGGATTCTTATCCCATAATAGGAGAGCTGATCCCATCCATAATCTAAAATGGGTAGATACTAGGGACTGAAAATTGCAGTCACACAGTTACCATGTCCTTTTTCTGTTATCTTGGCTTTGGTCCTGAGTCTCCAGAAAGGCCAAGCAGGGAGAGTGCTGGGTGAGTAGGTAAGTTTCTTTTGTAATAACAAGAGGATCATGAGAGAAATACCATTTCCTTTATGACAGGAATTTCTGTCTTCATATGAACATTGAAATAGTTTGGGCAGCCATCCTTTGGCCATGGTCATGGTCATTACTAACACACTGAGATAGCCAAGTACAGAAGTGGAAAACACCTGGTTTTTTGTTTGTTTGTTTTGTTCGTTTGTTTTGTGTGTGTGTTGATCCTGGGACTTGAACTCAGAGCCTCAGTACTCTCCCTGAGCTTTTTTGCTTACGGCTACTGCTCTATCACTTGAGCCACAGCTTCACTTCTGCCTTTTTTGGTTTGTTTTCTATTTTTTCATATTTTTAATAATTTTAATATATTTCCCTACTCTGCTGGTTTCAAATTGCAATCCTCAGATCTCAGCCTCCTGAGTCATTAAGGTTACAGGTGTGAGTCTCTGTACCTGGTGCACTGGGATTCTTAGTAATGATATAGAGCAGAGTTAAAGCATCAACCCTGTTCAACTTCTTTCAATTTTCAGGACCAACTTCCAACCAAGGAATCAAAACATCCTGGTTCATACAATCTTTCATTGTGAAGAGAACTTAGAGAACCCAAGATCCAGTGAAAGAGGAAGAGTTATGATTTAAGGTTTCTTCTTTGAAGGATAAGACGGCAATGTCAAAAGTCACTTGAACTATTTTTGTTTTACTAAGAGCAAGTCGGCATCTTGGAATTAACTTTGTAACACATATCATGTCTTTGCACAAAGATACATGCACAATGATACTCATTGAGGATGCCGATAAAATAGCAAAAGACTAAAAACAGCTAATTTTTGTCTTGCCCAGATTGTATTTTCTGGGTTTGAGAGTTCATTTTAACTTTGATTCTTTAGCCTACATATTCAGTATGAGCAAGATTAGTAAGCAGGGTATCCAGTTTCTCCTGAGAAAGACCCTGTTTTGATGAGATTTGAAATTTTTTAATTCTATAGTTATACTTTTTTAAATGTGTATCTTTTACATTTGATGTGCAAGGGTTTAAACGCAAGGCTTTGCATTTGTTAGGCTGGTGCTCTACCATTTGAGACATACTTCCAGCACTATTTTTTGTTATTGTTGCTTTGGTCTTAATTTTTAAAATTGTTTTGTCTTTGCTTATTTGTGCTTTGTTTTATGCTTTCGAGATAAGATCTCTCAGACTTTGCCTGTGCTGGCCTTGAACTATGATATGTGTGCTCTCTGCCTCTTAAGCAGCCTGGATTATAGGCACCAGCCACCAGCCCCTGGCCATAGTCACATTTTCATCTCATTTCTACTGTACTCTTTTAGCAGACTGTCTCTCCTGTTCATCCCACATTTTTCCTCCCAGGCAGCATCTATCTTATCTGACATGAAGCAGTTAACATTGATTTTGGTGAATGATCTTCTTTGATTTTTTTTTTTTTTGCTACTGAGAGATTTCAGTACACATTCACGTGTTGTTTTCTCAGCAAATAGAAAACTATGTTCCATAGTCATGGCCCTGGGTTTGCCAAGACTGCTTTTTTGCAACTCATCGTTTCATCCCTTTCCTTTGCCCTCTCTGTCACTGCCAATCTTTCCTTCGTACTTTCCTTTCTGCATACCCCTTCACTAGAGTTGAATTTGGAGTGGCATTTGCCTACCTAATGGGGACCATATGCCTGACCATGATGTTCCCCCAATAACATTCAGACTTGTTAGCAAATATTGGAAAGGACGAATTGCGAATCTGGAGCTCAAAGGACTGTCAGGAGTTGGCAAGTTCTGGCAGGTTAGCCTGCATTTCCTGACGCCCCCTGAGAATAAGTTCTGGATCAAGCAGTGATTGTCCTAAGTAGAAGGGAGCATATTGATCAATGGATGGACTGTTCTTTAAATAGTTAGGTGCCTCTCTGATGTCTTCCCAATGTCATACTGTACTTATTTTTTTTGGGGGGGGGTCCGGTCCTGGGGCCTGAACTCTGGGCCTGGGCGCTGTCCCTCAGCTCTTCAGCTCAAGGCTAGCACTCTACCACTTGAGCCACAGC
>NW_012267302.1:5111985-5385864 GCF_000151885.1 Dipodomys ordii
AACTCTGGACCTGGGCGCTGTCCCTCAGCTCTTCAGCTCAAGGCGAGCGCTCTACCACTTGAGCTACAGCGCCACTTCCCTGAGTCACCATCTTTATGTCCTTCATCTCCAGCCCCCTACATGGTTTCTCCTTTGTCCAATTCCCCTCTATTTCCCATTTTCCTGGTACTAAAATATGCTAGACCTCCTATCTCAGAAGTGTCTACTTAACTAGTTTCTTTTAGCCCCTAAAGATATGGTTGGAGCCACCAATTAGATAGATTGTTAGATAGATTGTATCTAACAATCTATCTTCTAAGCCTAGACTCTCTCCCTTTGTGAATTCACCCAGATTCTTACATGCAGACCATCTACGTAGCTCTGACTTCCACATTGTAAGGTCTTCAGTACCTTTTCCTGGCCCCTCCCTCATTCCCCCTTCTGAGACACCCTCTGCTTCTTCCAGAATGAATGCAGCATTTTGCTTAGTCTCAGGAGAAGGATTTGCCACCTTCCCTTCCTGTCTTCTTTTCTTCTTTCCTATTCTAGACCCTTGGGGTCTGGAATAAGCATTCCCTTCTCAAAGGACCTGATCAGACCTAGAACCATTGCACCAACACCCATCCCTACCAAGCCAAACAAGCTTCTACAGCTGTTATGATCCATGCTCCTTATTTGCTATGCAGTGTTCACATTCATTCGAACGTTATTTATTGAACACATGTTTTGTGCAATATGCTCTTTTAAATATATGTGTAGGTTGTGTTCCTTGTGAGGCAGGTGGGTCATTTTCCTCTAAAAATCCTCCCCAGGGATGAGCACCCAAACAGCTACTCAATAAATATCCATGAGCTGATAGTGATGAACATCACCTGCCATGTCGCACACTAGGTGGCCCTGTGTCACACGTAGGATGCTGTCCTTCCACTTCTCTAATGCTTACACCCCTGTGCTCTAGAAAGACAGTCCTGCTAAACTGCCTCAAGCTGGAGCACTACGCCATTGTTTTAACTCAGCCACACTGAAGGGCAGTCCTGTTATCAGTGCTTACTGTTATTGTTGTTTTACAGCTCTATGTGTATGTTTCTCTTTATAGTTGGATTTTAGGATTACTGGTAGCAAAAATATACCATGTTCATTCCTCCATCCTGCCTCATTCCACTTCTAAGTATTTACTGAGGGTTAGTTAACTCCTCACTAAGAACAGTCTACCTGATTTCCTGATGAGGTGTTGTAATAGTGACAATTCGTATTTGACAGTTCTGATGATTGATTGTACTCTACAAGTTGTTGATGACCTACCTGTTGTTCTTATTATAGTAATCTCCCCCACCCTCACCCCATAAATGGTAAAATTGGTAGGTTCTTTAAAAGTCAGAGGCATCCATTCCTGTCTTCTAATCTATTTAGTAGATCTTCAGCTGACATCCTTGTAATTAAATAGGGTAGGGACATCCTGTGTCTGGCAGGTAGGAAACCTGGTAAGGAGCTTCATGGGGTAAGTAGTTACCATGGAGTGGGAGCCTATAAAAACTCAGTGCTGCTGAGAAAAGATTTAGCTTTATGGGCTACATTTTCATTGTTACTTCTGGGAACAAGCAACATCTCAAAACTTTCAATCTACAAAACACAGAGCTGTTGTTGAAGCATTCTCTCTGTCTCTGTCTCTCTGTCTCTGTCTCTCTCTGTCACACATCAGTTGTAGGACTTGAACTCAGTGAGTGGGTACTGTCCCTGAGCTTTGCTGCTCAAGGTTAGCACTTTACCACTTTGAGCTACAGCTCTACTTCTGGTTTTTTGGTGGTTTATTGGACATAAGAGTCTCAGGAACTTTCCTGCCCAGGCTGGCTTTGAACTGCAAGTCTTAGATCTAAGCCTCCTGAGTAGCTAGAATTACAGGTGTGAGCCACCAGTGCCTGGCTCCATCTCTTTTTTGTTTAAAACTTTTAGCAACCTCCTACGACTTTCTAAATGAACTTTCAACTTCTTAGCTGGACTATTTAGACTATTTTAGCCATTTTAATGGGAGCTTTTTCTTTGTTTTGTTTTGTTTTTTTTAATATATTTTTTTTGTTTTTTTAGCTTCTCCACATAATCATATCCCCAAAGGCAAAGTGGTCTTTCCATTGAAATACCCTGTCAATGCATTGTAGCCCACTAAGACACTCTTTTTGGCACATGCTCACGGCTCAGACCCCCATTTCCCACAGAAATGTCTCCGGTGCCTTCCAGTATTGTATTCTTGTGTATTCTTCCCAAGCCACAGTCCAATTTAAGCTCTTCTTCCAACTCAAGTATTTGTTCTTAGCAGAACATCCATGAGCTGACTTGGTATTTTATAGTGATATATATTGTTTTATTCTTTCTACCTAGTTGCTAGATTATGTCTTGTTTCCTCTGGAGATAATTTGGGCCCCATTTTCATGCAAACAGCAATATTTTTTTTAAAAACAGTAAAAAAGGGAAACTTTATATAAGTAGTCAAATTCTTTCTCCAATCCACTGATATGAAGGTCTACAATTACGGAACTTACAACTATTTTGAGACTAAGGAACTGCTGTGTTTGGGCACATAGGCTCCTTCCTGGATGTGTTTTGTGCAATCATTTGTTTTGTTTTGTTTTGTTATCAGTGATGAGAATTAAACCCAGGACTTCTAAAATGTTAGACCTTCTACCACTGAGCTATACTTTCAGCCTGGTTCAAGCAATCTCACCATAACAATAACAAAGTATGCTTTATAGAAATAAATAAAAATATTCTCTCACTACCTTATTTATGGCAATATTAAAATTGTTAGTAGCCCATATGTTATGGGCAACAACCAATCAGAAAAAGAAACACTTAAACAATCAAGGTATTACATTAGTACAGATTAGAGGGAAATGATTTCTAGCTACTCTCATGAATAAATCCTAAGGGCCTAATCACTTCCTCAAATGATCACAGAATTTAAGTGTCAAATCATCTCTTCTAAATGAAAGAAAAATGCCCATTGGGAATATGGAGCAAACACAACAGGCAGGACAAAATATTTTATCAGTAGAGTGGAAAGTGAAGGGGCTGGGAATGTGGCTTAGTGGGAGAGGGCTTGCCTAGCATGCATGAAGCCCTGGGTTCAATTCCTCAGAATCACATAAACAGAAAAAGTCAGAAGTGGCACTGTAGTTCAAGTAGTAGAGTGCTAGCCTTGAGCAAAAGAAGCTCATGGACAGTGACCAAGACCTGAGTTCAAGCCCCAGGACTGACCAAAAATTTTTAAAAAAGTAAGAAAGAAAAATAAAAAAAGTGAATTCTCAATTCCTTTAGCTTCTTAAACAGGGCGAGTCAAGCTGTAAGTAGTGAGGGCTTTCCCAGACCATGTGAATTGATGATTCCACCACCATTCCAAAAGCAGCAAATAGCAGCAGAATAAAACCTGAACAGACTGCATTGGGACTCATGTCCCAGTTGGATGGAATTGATTGGAAGTCAAGGTGTCTCCCAATCAATGTATTTGATATTCTTTTTCTCTTCTTCTTTATACTTTCTTTGTTTTTCCTCTTTATTCTTACAAGGTTTTCTCTGATGATGAGAATAACTGATCAGAGTTACATTTGTGAATGTTAGTAACAGAGAGATAGTGAGTGTGAGGAAAAGTCACATGAACGGACAATGAAATGAGAAGTAAGATTGACCACTTCCTGAAGCTTAGGTCTTAAGTGGGGACATAGCAGGATCTTAGGGGTGTTGAGATTTGAATTACATATTAGTTATTGTATGTGTGTTCTAGAGATAACAGGATTAACCAAAGCTGGGTGTCAAGCCAAAAGACAGTCCTAGAAATAAGCAGAAAAAAAATCAGATCAGTATGATCTGGGTGCCTCTGAATTTAGAAATTTACATTTTGAGTCTCTAAGGACCTTCCCAAGTGAAAAAACACAAGAATGAACCCAACTACTCTATGTCCAGGGAAGAGAATGTTCATGAGGTAAAGACAAGGGAGACCCATCACTCCCTCTTACCCGTGTCTAGCTTAGATCATGCCCTGTCTAATCTAAAAGGGGCCTGACAGCCATCTCATTAGTGTACCTCATTTTAAAGCCACTGAGACTTGGGAGAATTATTTAAAAAACATTTTTGAAGTTCTTAACAAGCTGTTTGCAAATGTTACTTTTGAACCTTCATAGTAAAACATGGAGAGGGTGCTTTCTGCTTATCATATGAAAATATCTCTAATTTCACATATTTTCTAACTCCCCCTTCCACCTCAACAGAATAGTTCTCTTTCTTAAAGACTTTTACAGTCTTCCCTCAATTTTATTTTACAAAATATAATATGCTACAATTCCTAGAAGGAAGGACCTTCTTACATTTCCCATCGGCCCTTTGTCACATCACTTTTTTTAAGTATGAAGCTTTATAATGACATAAAATTGTTTGACAAAAATAAAGTTTTCTCTTTGGGAAAGGTGGTGTTAGTGGTGATGCACTTAAGTATGGATTTCCTGCTCTGTAAACAACTTATTGGTGAATCTGAGTTCCAAAGCACCCAAGGATCACTAGTATGTGAAAATGGCTTTTCTGGAATCCTAAACTGGGATGGAAGTTCAGAATCTTGTATCCCATAATATACTGAATAAGACAATCATTTTTTTAAGTGGACGCAAACAGGAAGACAGTCTTTCCCAACAGAGATGGGTGAAGACTCAGAAGTCAATAAATAGAAATTAGGAAGCTCTGATAGTTCCTGGATTTCTCCATTGGTCTAGAATTGCTGCTTCTGTTTCCATTTCCTCTTCAACTCAACATTTTTACCAAAGGGGCCACCATCTATTTATTTTGTATACCTTCTAAAACCATGCCCAGTTTTATTTTCTGACCCAGAACAACTCATGGGTGTGAGCCTAATGCTCTACCATATAAGAAAATAAATTTCTACCATCTTGGTTTTTGTAGGATGTCATAAATAAACTTGAGATGGCAATGGAGTTTGTTACTTCCACATTGCCTTGGTGTAGAGGAACACGGGGAAGAGGATGACACTGAGCACTGTGTCCTATATTACTCCAAGGGAAGGTTCTTGAGGTGACCCCCACTGCCTGCCATAGGAGACCAAAGAGCTACAACAAATTCAGAGGTGGTTCTCAGGAAGGAGAATGAAGAGGAGCCCACTATGGCTCATGAAGGAAAGAAGAGCATGGATTGGTATGAATGTATTAGGTGATCCCAATGCAAAATCATTATGTAAAAGAAGGCCTAGCTTTCAGAAAAGCTGTCTGGTATTCTAGCAGGGGGGGTTCTCCCCACAAACATTTTCAATTTTATTGGAAACCAAGAAATGTGTATAAGCCTGAATAGAGACTGTTGACATTATTCAATCAGCTGAGTAGACTAGTGATTGATTATAAGTATTGTTTTAAACAATCCAATTGGACATAGATTATATTCACAATACTTTTATAGAACTAATTCTACAAAACGTGACAACAGAGTAACCATAGTCCGACAAGTCACTGCAGGACAATGCCTACAAGGTGCAAGTACAACTACATTGGCTCTGCAGGGAGTAGACAGAGGTGGAAGCTCGTTTGGCCTATGTTGGTGATCGGAGTACTTTGTGGACATGTGTTTTCATGGTGTCTCATTGCTTTGCTCTGATCTGGTTTGCACTATCAAAACTAGATACCACAGGGTCATGGCCTAAAAAGTTAATGGAATAGATACCATGAGACTTTGGGGAGATATTTTGACTAGTTTGGTTAATTGTCCACAGTTTACATTTTATAAGAACATTAAAAAGTCACTATCACATCCATGCTTCTCCAGAGACCCTGATGATTGTGTTGAAGATTGACAGTTTTGAAGTCGAAATACTTGTTAAGTCATTGGAACAAAACAGTAGTTGGGGCGATTGTACACTGAGCATGCAAGCAACAGCAGAGTTTCTAAGACATCTCATTTGTGTCTGGTGGTTAGAAAAAAAATCTGTTGACCACAGTTTGAAGTGGCTGATATAGTTTATTTCATTGCTGGTAATTTTTTTTCAAAGGCCTTTTACTAACAGTCTGTATTAAGTGCATCAGTTACTTTCCTTTTTTGTTATTATTATTTAAAAATTGTTTTAGCAAGTTGTGTGTGTGTGTGTGTGTGTGTGTGTCTGTGTCTGTGTGTGTTGTCCCAGCAATTAAATCAAGGCAAGCCAGCAAATTAAAATCTGAGTGAAAACCATCTCCATAGTGTTAGACATTTTCTGGCTCTCTAACAAAAACTCAGTGAGAAGAACGAGTGCAACTTAGATCCTGTTCTTAAGTAAAACTGTTCACTGGTGTTCCCATACTTTCAGGCTACAAAGCTCTGAGACTTGGGGAAGGATTAGAAGGAGAGTTCACTAGATCCTGTTAAAATGGAAACCACTTGCTTGAGTAGTTTGGAAATATGACATGAGAAGCATAACAGCATT
The DNA here is from genome assembly GCF_000151885.1 of Dipodomys ordii. NCBI lineage: Eukaryota > Metazoa > Chordata > Mammalia > Rodentia > Heteromyidae > Dipodomys > Dipodomys ordii. Next base: position 5,118,407 of record NW_012267302.1, read on the forward strand.
TAGGAGTCCCCACCATCAGAGCAAATCAAGCCATGTCTTGCACAAATCTGGTCCTCAACATCCGTATCCAGGTGGAAATTCCACAATCCTCCCAATCATCCACAGATGTCTGGGCAAACCTGATCTGAAGCTGTAGGAAAGGACGCAAGAAGGTATTCCCCTTAACTATAAGAACAAAGTGATGAGGGATACAGAATGAAAACTAAACCTACAAAAGCTTGATTTTTCAAAACTGTGAAAATAAATACATTTTGATTTATTAAGAGCTGGTGTCAACGCAGATCAAAATACATACCCATCCAGAAGAGAAGCAGCTATTCAAGCTGCCCCCTTTTATCTTCTGCTCTGGATTTCCCCAAATACATGGATACATTGTCAACCATTTTAAAATTGTTTTAATAATCCATTTCCCTTCAGTACAATTAGTTGTGGTGGTGACCATCATCCTCCTCAAAGCAAAAAGAGAGAAGGAAGAGAAATATGCACAAAGGAGTCTGGCCACTTCTCCATGTTGATTTTGCATTGTTTAGATCTAGGGAAGATATTTGAAAATGAAAAAGAAAAGAAAAATATATTTTTCTTTCTAATAAATAAAAATAATTTTAAACAATAGAGGCTATACATGACTATTTTAGTATGTTCATTTATAAATGAAATCGTTTTCTTTTCCAAAATACATGGAAGCAATATTCAAGGCAGACAAAGAGAGCAATCCTGTCTACTTTATTTTCTTGCAGTTCTTGCTTATTCTAATGTTCCCACCAGTGATTCAACATGTAAGAGGAAGAAAAAGTCACATCACCATTTGTGAAGTTTGTCAGGCTTTAAAAAAATAGTTCTGGTCTCCTGGGAGTCAACATTCATCTTCAACTTCTCTGATTGGAGGAATCAAGCTGCTTGTGGATTTGTATTGGTTGATCTGGTTAACCATGTGGGTACTCATGGGCTTGATTTGAATGTTTCTGGGATAGGCATTATCCGGTTCATCTGTAAACCATTTCTTTTCTGCTAAAGGGCAAAATGGATAGAGAACAAGAAGGAGAAATGAGAAGCTTAATTAGTCATAGGATAAAGCTTTTGGAAAGTTCATTGAAAAAAATTCAAAAAGGTAATCGATAGAAGTCGACAGTGAGTAATTGCTAAGAGATAGTGCAGTGGAGGGAGGACCCAGAACCTGAAGCACACCTCTGCTCCCTGTAGCAAGGAGGGACAAAATGTGCCGTGGAGACTTAGAGGTACCAGGGCCAGAGGTGAACCTCAGAGAATAAGGAAGGATTGGAAGATGAACTCTGGCAATGTTCTCTGGAGTTATTTGAGTGGTCTGAAAGATTTTAGTGGTGAGGAGACTCTGCATATCCCAGGTATTGGGGACAGGCCTTGTGTCTGAGGAAAAATTTGAGTTGGAGTACAGGGATAACATCTCTGCATCAGGTCAAGCAGTCTAGAATCTTCTGCACCGCCTTTTTTCCCCTGCCTTGACTTGGCTTTGTTTATAACAATCAGGTTTAAACGCATATATCAACTCTTGTGCAGCCAGTTTAGGAAGCTTAAAGGAAACTCACAGACTCTGCTAGACAATGGGAATGAAAACCAGAATAGCAAGCAGTGTTTTAGAAGAAGGCTTTAAGATGACTTTTATTTCAAGAAAGAGAACTCTATGCTGGTATAAAGTTATGATAAGAGATTCAAGGGGCAACATGCAAGCTGTTAATAAAGGAGCTCAATGCTGGCTTGTCATTTCATTCTCACCCTAGATATAAGAAATGGCTGAGGAGAACTGCAGGCTACTGCAGGCTTAGGTAGTAGAGAGGTTTAGAAACTAACTATCTCCACTCAGCAATACAGAGCTATTTAGGACTTATTCCTGTCTCTTCCTGGGATTGAAATTTCCCAGGAAATTGGCCATGTGCATAGATAGGAAGGGACTGAGCACACAGGACCTCCTAGCTCTGGAAGCATACCTTTAATCAAAGGGCTCATGAAACATCAAGAAAAGAAGAACAGTTTTTAAGCACAATCAGAGAGTTAATGATCACTCCAGTTTCCTTTACTGCCTGCTAAGAATTCACAACTGCCTTGTAGGTGGTTCTAGGCTGATATGTTAAAGATCACTCACCTGGCTGGCGTGTGTGTGTGTGTGTGTGTAAGGGATTAGATCATGACCATTCTGCTTGTTTCTCTCGGGTTCATACTGTTACTGTTTCCTGTGCCCTCAATGTTGCTGTTGATGGTTGGCTGGTCTCTGGGATGTGGATGTTCCTGGGGAAAAGCCTCACCACCTTTTGTTCCACAGCTGAGTTTAGCCCTCAGGACACTTGCTACCACTTGCCTGGTTCTCTCTCACACTCCCTTCCTGCTCTAGCTCTCTCACCTATTATAATTAAGTTCACTTTGATTTGAACAGATTGGACGATAGGAATTCATAATGCTACATCCTCACAGTGAAGCTAACTGATTAAGTGCTTTAAATTATTCCCCCTGACAGAATGATAAAGTTACAATCTGTTCTGAGATGATCTACAGCTTGCCAGACTCCTACAGCTTCTTTCTACATTCATTTATCTTTTTGTCAAGCAGAGGGTTTTTTTTCTCCCCCTAAGCTTCAATTCCATAGATCTTTTAAAGTCATCAGCACATCTGAATTATTAATGAGGCTTTAGAGGCAAGACTCCTGATGGGCTGGTTAAAAAAGGTTGTATAGAAATCTGGGTCTGTGTACACATCAAAATAATTTCAGCTCCATTTAAAAAACCATTTAGTTCAAGTGTGACATAGATGAACCATTATGCATTTGTGGAAACCAATTTTTTGTGATCTACGATTAAACTAACCTTTCAGAGAAGAGTAAAGTGTGATGGTTATCATGTTTTAAAAGCATTGCCAAGCCTCTGGAACAATTTCAAACTACGATTTCTTCCAAACGGTATATGTGTAAAGATGAGGTTCGGAGCGAAGCCTGATGTTTGTGCTCTGTGTGCCGGAGTTGCCCTTGGCTTTGGTTGTTCTGTTGTGTAGAATGAATTTGCAGAGGGATTTAAAGCTAGGTTAGACATGCCGGCTTGGAAAAAGTAACTCTGCTGATGGAAAAGGAGGAAGTCTTTGTGGTAAAAGCTCCAACAGCTGCAATTGGTTTAAAATTTCTTCATGATTGTTTCAGAGAATAATTGTTCAGAATTTAGTTTGGTTCATTGATCTTTTCCCACAGAGAATATCAACTTCTATGAAAAAGAGTATTATTCCCCTATTGAAGCTTCTCTCTTTCCCTTCCAATTTCTTGCCTGAAATGCAAATCAAATCTAATCTAAGCAGAGTAGCCCCTGTGTTTCATCCATATAGCTTTGGCAAAAAGAAGGGGTTGTAGGAAACCACTTCCCAGTGAAGAAGGGAGATTGTCATCATGTCTGAGAATGCAGATCTGTCACTCTAAAACCTAAAACATGAATGTGTGAATTTGGTGGAGACTTGGTTAGCCTTCAACATGCTGAATCTCCAAAGCATTGTTGAAATGGAAATATCGGCATGCTCTAGATGTTTTACTGAAAAGGGCAATGGCCAAGGTATTTTATGAAGCACCCTCCAGAGTTTCAGAGGAGCACACATTTAATGGCTGCCATCCGTTTGGCTCCCATGCAGGACCCTTCAAGTTTGAGAGTCACCATTTGGCTGACTCTTATCTTTCAGAGAAGAACCTGTGCCAATTAGTGGCTACAAAACTGGCCACCAGGAAGAAGTTCCTGAGCAGGAATTCAAATCCATGTTGAAATCTAAGGTGCCAAGGTGAAATCTAAAACCCTTGAATTTAGTTCTACTCTCTACTTTGTTCCACAAGACAGGAAGGTTTCTGGGAATTTCATTTTCCGTCCTAAAATGTCCCTGTGGACACAGGAAAATAGCCCCGTTTCTTTCCTAACCTTCGAGGAGATGCAAGTATGATGTCATCACTCTTGGTTCAATGTAGGGCCTGCCTGCCTGTCAGGAGTTTTTGTCACAAAATAGTTAATGGAGTGTGAAGGGAGCAACATGTCCTGGTCTGTGGCAACTGATGTAGTAGAACAAAATTTTTTTTAAAATGGTTCAAAAATAAACTGGCATTGATTCATGGAGAAGTCACTTCTCCAGATCAGCTATGCTGTGAGCTATCCACCATGAATCCCTCATAAAGAGGTGGCTTGGGAAATGGTGACAGGGGGCTGGGAGTAGGATACAGTCAATCAGGCCTGGCTTGCTCACATACTAACTGCATGGGGCTGAGCAAGTAATACTGCATAATTTATCTTAGCATCCTTTCTCTTGTGTCGCATAGGACTGAGGACACAACCTTCCTAGGATTGTTGTTTCAATCAGAGTTGGATCTGTGGACACAAAGCACTTACTATAGTTTTAGCTACAGGGCAAGAAAATGTAAGTTAGTCACTAAGATCATTAAGATTATTAATAATGTTAGGAGCATCACATCATCATGGCTAACTCTATAAACTGTAGTGTGTCTTGATTTCCACATCTGTCCAATGGAGATTCTGTCAGATCCTGTATGATGATGACAGAATTGAGTGTGATCATGAATGTAATTTACCTAGAAGAATGACTGGACTCCTGCAGGAAGTAAGGTCATAACTTTTAGCATAAGGTTAGAATTGACTCGAATACTAAAGGTACTGGAGGATGTCACCAGGATGGGTGGGACTCTTGGGATGTGATTGCCAATGGAGTTCTTCAACAGAGGAGCCAGGACTTGGAGGGGTGGAAGCCTGGCCTGAAGAATGGGAATTGTGGCTGTAGAGGCAACATGGGAAAATACGGTGGGTAGTTTCCCTCATTTGGGAAGTGAAGGAAAAGGTGGGGTGATAGTGTTAAGTTGGAGAGCTCAGGAATGTGGTTGTTCTGGGGCACCTCTCTATCTCTCACTGTGGTCCATCTATGCCTCTCATGGCCAGTGTCATCCCTGAGATCATAGAGTTAGAGTTAGCAGAGTTAGCAATTCCTGCAGCCGCATGGCTCTAGGTCAGCAGGGTCCCCTAAGGAGTGCTAAGTTAAGGAAGGGCTGAGCTATGTGGCATATGACAGGCAGAGAAAGAGACAGGTGGCACTGGACAGCCAGCACTCACTAGCTCTGTGGGAATTAGCTTTCACATAACTACTCCCCAGAGAAGACTGCAAAAAAGGGGAGACAATGACACGGCAAAGGCATTCACAACAATCAGCCCTGTTCTCCACAAGCCACAAGCCAAGGATTAGAGAACGAAGGCACGGAAGGAAAGGATCTGTTTGGATAGAGGATGGGTCAGCAAGTAGGGGTTAACAAGGAGCTCCAATCTTCACAGGCAATGCCGAACCCTTCCCAGATGAACAATGTGGTTCCCTCCTTCTGCTCACCAAACCTTGATGACTACTACTGCCTCCTTTTCTTTCCTTGGGCAGAGAATATGGCTATTCCATACACGTAAAAATGGTTTATGCCAGAACCAGAGGGGTTTTGGTGAATCTCATTTTCTCTGCAGTTTCTTTACTCTGACTCTGTGTCTCTTTTGACTAATTTCCTGAGCATACGGCCTCTCTCCACCCTCCTCTGTAGTCCTTTGACCAACTGAAGCCCTAAGGACAGATTCTTCACTCTTTTCCTCTCCATGGTTGCAACGGAAATGCATTGCCACAGTCCACCAATTTAACAGCAGGTGTTTATTCTTTATCATATCAGGACAAAGTAAAGGTGGGCTGAAAGAAACTGATGGAGAAATTGATTTTTACCCTGTCTTGACTTCTCCAGTCCCTGAAGTTTCTCCTTTAAGGAGCCTGTTGCCATAGGAACCTGGTAGGTTGATTTAATTGTCTCTATTGGGATACAGACACCTTTAGGCTTTTCCCATGCTGAAGAAGAATCAGTCAAAAATCCTTTTTTTAAATTTCTGGTCATCTTGGATCTTGACAATGCTGCCAGCAGGTATAGTCAGTCTCTCTCTTCTCTGAGATTACAGGACCATCCCCTAGGTTGGAAGCTACACCCAGCTCCAGAATCTGATATACCATTAGTGTGATTTCTGTGGAGCTCTTCCAAGCATTCATTGATTTTTTTTCCAAGATAAGCCAAGGGCACAAGGATAATTATTTTTTGAAAGTTAAAGGGATAAAAGTGTTCATGATCCAACTATTTTCAGATATTTACATAGCACCTATTCTAAGGTTCTGGGTCATTACTCTCAATGAAACTAGAAACCTCATTGTGGCAGGAATTAGGTAAGCATAAGGATCTGTTTGGGTGGGCTTTGGAAAAGACCCCCGAAGTAATTGTTAGGGACACTGATGCCTCTATGATCATCAGATGATTGAGGCTGAGTAGTTGGAGCAAACTCGACTGACTGGCTTACAAACTGTCTCTGTTCTACAATCCAGATTTGTGGATTTCTATCTGTAGTTTATATTACCTGCAGGTAGGCACTTTCTCCTCAAAGAATTCTCTCACCTTCTCCCTTGGCCTGTTTTTTGTTTCTGTTTTCAGAGAAGAGGGAGTAGGGAAGAGACATAATATAAGACCCTTGTTATACCTCCTTCCTAAATGAGCTGATGTTCCCCTAAAGGAGAAAGGGGAATCTTGGAATCAAAACGGGAAGCAATGGGGAAGAATCTTCAGTCTACTAAGGCAAATACAATATAGAAACATCAGCTAGTAAAGCACAAGTAATCATGACAGCTTTCCCATCATCAAGCACATCATTACCCACCTATGATCCAGTCTCAGTTATCTGCTAGTGTGCCCAAAATCCCGGAAAGATGCCCAAATTTCATCTCATGTCATAGTCTGTTCCCATTCCAGTCCCATGACAAACGCAATCATCTCATTAGATTTGCTAACAAGATTGTACAGAAAACTTTGGATTGACTTCTAGCTGTCCAATCTCTGCTGGGGATTTAACCAATAGCCAAAGATAGGTGACAGGGGCCATTTGGGTCATATCAAAACTGAGTCATCAGCCCCCTGGCAACTGGACATGGGTCTCAAGTGGATCCATGCAGCTGAACAGTGTTAACTTTATATCACACTATTTGAACAAAAAGGTGATTAGTGTTGTGCCATCAATAGCCCACCTGGTTTAAATGACAGGAGGATACAGTAATTACAGAGAAGCAGGATTGGGATAGCCGCCAAGCTTTTCCTGAAAAGTTTAGCATCAACTAGCAACATTTTTTGATTTGGTAGGTCTTGCCAAGATAAAACACAGAGATGTGAACAGACCAATGGGGGCTGGGTTAGGGTGGTGGTAATGGGAGGGGAAGTGGAGGAAGCTGGGTTTCTCAATGGAAAAATGCTTTTGGACTTGGAGCAAGGTACCAAGGTGGGCAGGGAGGCCACGTGCAGATTTGAAGGCAAGCCAGATGGAAAGAAAGTCCCCCCCACCCCAATTCCCCAACCACACCCCCAACCCAAGAACATCAAAACAAACTCTAAGGCCATAGCAGCAGCACAGCCTCATGGCGTTGAGCAATTGAAAAAGTGAAGGAAGAAAGAAGAAGGAAGGGGGGAAAAGAGAGGGAAACGGGAAGAGGGGCGGAGAAAAAGCAAAACAAAATAACTAAAACCACAAACAGAACAATATAAATTAAAAAAATAAACCAATAACAGAATAAAATTGGTAACTCCTTTTTTTTAATTTCACAAAAGTTTTCACAAGGACAACGTTATAGAAGAAAACCCCCAGCAGTGGCTAGGTCATGCAAAACCATTAATTGTCATACCTTGGCCCATTCTATTCATCCTTGTCGCACTTTAGAGAGAGAAGTAAGCTATGTGAGTTTTACAATGCTTTGAAACTGTCATATTTCCTGTTGAGCACTTTAACTGGCAGATTCTTAGCGTTATAAATGTTTGGAGGGCAGAACTTTTTTAACCTCCTTTGCAAAGAATGCAGGAAGAGCTCCTTATGATCCAAAACTAGGGATATTATATATAGTTATATATATAGTTATAGTTATATATATATATAGTTATATATAGAGAGAGATAGATACTTATACATCATATATAAATCAAAATATATCGGGACAAAAATAATTTGAGAAAAAGTCTTCCACTCATAGGGCTTTTAAATATACATGTATACAATAGGCTCCACCCCATCTCTGGTTTGAAAACTGTGTTGTCTCTGTCTTTGGTGTGAGTGTGTGGGGAGAGGTGGTTCTGACTCAGCTACACCATTTTTTTTTGTCAGTAAAAGTGCTTGTCAATTCACACAGCAAGCAAATCTCCAAAACTATCATGCTGGAGGGGACAAGGGGATCCAAAAATCTAAACCCAAAACATTCACCATAAAAACACCTTTTTAGAGATGGTACAGCTATGGCATTGTTTCCCTTTCTCCTTTCTACCCCTATTCTACTTTATGGATTTTTTTAAAAAAATTAAACATCTCAAATAGGTTTAAACTAGCATAGGGCTAGTCTATCCATACAAGAATTTGGTTATGTTAGGAATTGGCCAATTTTTTGAGAACTGTTGCTTTATCTAAAACATGATTTTGCAGGCATAAAATATGTGACAACTGTATGTTGAAAAATAGAATGTTTTTTTTCTAATTTCCTCCCATGCATACTGTTAGAAAAAAAACAAAGGAAAGCAAACAGAAAAGAAATATATACTAATGTGTTTGGCTCACTGCTGCATCTTCCTCATCCCTCGTTTCATAACGATGAGGAGCAATTCTGTATCACTATAACTCACCTGCCTGTGTGAATTGGCTATGTTTAAGAAATGGAGGATGAGCTGGGCACTGGTGGCTCACACTTGTGAATCCTAGCTACTCAGTGGGCTGGGATCTGAGTATCCCAGTTCAAGGAAAGCCTGGGCAGGAAAGTCTATGAAGCTCATATCCACTTAACCATCAAAAAGATAGAAGTAGAAATGTGGCTCAAGTGGCAGAGTGCCAGCCTGGAGCAAAAAAGCTAATAGACAGTGCCCAGGCCCTGAGTTCAAACCCTAGTACCTGCACCAAAAAAGAAGGAAAGAAAGAAAGAAAGAAAGAAAGAAAGAAAGAAAGAAAGAAAGAAAGAAAGAAAGAAAGGAAGGAAGGAAGGAAGGAAGGAAGGAAGGAAGAAGGAGGAAGGGAGGGAGGGAGGGAAGGTAGGAAAGAGAGAGAGAGGAAGAAAGAAAGAAAGGAAGAAAGAAAGAAAGGAAGGAAGGAAGAAAGAAAGAAAGGAAGGAAGGAAGGAGGGAGGGAGGGAAGGAAGGAAGGAAGGAAAGAGAGAGAGAGAAAGGAAGGAAGGAAGGAAGAAAGAAAGAAAGAAAAAAGAAAGAAAGAAAGAAAACTTTTCCCACCATTTTTCTGCATTGGGACAAAGCGTCATGCAGCTGTGCCAAAAATTGAAGGTGGTCACCAGCTTTTGTTTTCTCAGTCATCTATGGCTTACTCCTCCAATATCCTAGCTTATTTAACATGTTGCTCCTACAGAAACATTTCTATTTCTGGGTTTGTCTTCCTCTCATTCTGCTATCACCCCAGCCCAGCTTCTACCTGGCAATGGGACCCTTGCTAATCAAACAAAGGGGAGTAAAAAAGTCCCCTGAGAACTCATGGAAAAATACTTGCTCTTTCCTGAGCATTATTTATTCTGTACATAAGGTAAGTAATTCACCTTTTAAAAGATGTGAAAGTCCCAGGAAGGCAGTTTTTAATGGTTTACATCTGATATTTATGATACATATGGCTTTTCATCCCAAATGTCAAAAGTAAAGAAAAAAAATAGCTATTCATATGGCAGCCTAAGGAGACAGGAAACAATTGAATATGCAATCAAACCTCTTCTCCCTTAAATGACTAGGATTGGATACACCCTCCTCTGTATTAAGGTTAGAAATGTTTGTATAAACTCCCAAAGGAAGCTAGCTCTGGGACAAAAGGCCTTACTGAGTAACTGAAAGAAAAAAATCTTTGATGCTGTCTTGCAACAAGCAGGTATTTAATAATTATCCTCACAAAGTGTGAAAGCTTTTCAAATGCTTTGTGATACGTCAGCCCAGAGAGTGGAAAATGATCAATACATTTTCATTGCTTTTTGGTGTCTTGTTTCAAATAAATGTGTGCTAACTAATGGTGTACATATTTAGAGAGACAGAGAGAAGGAGAGACAGAGAAAGAGAGAGAGAGAGAGAGAGAGGAAAACAAACAAAATAAAAAACCCAAAGCACCCCGATAATCCTGATGAATCAGAATCAACTTTTCTTGCACATTAAATACACCTGGATTTACCTAACATTGATCATGAGTGTTCTTTTCTAATCTGTGAACTCATTCTTGAAGTGAGCTATTTATGTCTGGAGCATGCCTTTGGGTTATATTTCTCCTAGAATCATAAATAACTTTTTGGTCCGTCTGCTTATTTGTTGTTGTGCTCAAGGGTTTTATGGTGGTGAAATAAAAATGACAACCACATGCACACTATCATACATATGCAAATATGTGTAAAAAAATAAAAGAGGGGAGGACTACAGGGAAAACAGGGAAAGTTACTTTGTTGGAAACACCAACTGGAAAAATGAGTAGCGGATACAGTTTCACACACGGTGGCGGTGGATGCACAAATCAAAGCCGTTCTTCCTGCACGTACTTCTGTTTGTCCCGAGATTCTCTGGACTTGGGCCGGTTCTGCCGGTTCGCTGTGGATGGGATAGAATGGACAGAGGAGCTCTTCTTGCTGGAGGACTGTGAAGACTGAGAGGAATGGGACAGGCTGGCCCGGGACTGGCCGGCGTTGTGGTCAAACTGCATCAGGCAGAAGATCAGATCCGTCGGCACAAGCTCAAACTCGTAGGGGGGGTTGGTGATGACATACCTAGGCAGAGAAAGGAGAGATGTCACAGTCTCAGGTGACTGGGTTAGAGAACTCAACTCTACTTGAAGTGGAAAAAGGAACCCGGTTGTTGAAATGGAGCAGAGGATTTAGAAGATGAACTGGTCTAACGCCCTCCACTTCTATTTCCAGTTCTATGAAATTTTCTACTCTGTATCTCTACCAAAGCAGCCAGCCACGAGGACAGGCAGAAGTGCTGGCTAACACTAGGCAAAACCACAGAAATCATCATGTTTTCTTGATACCAGCAAATTTCCATGTGTGCTCATAGAGCGACAGATAAGCACCATCCAAGGGCCTCTGGAAAATGCCCATTCTACTGGGGATTGAACTCAAGGCCTTCCACTTTCTAGGCAAGCCCTCTGCCACTTGAGTCACACTCTTCTCCCCCAGTTCTTCTGCTTTCAGGGTTCTATTAGGGTTTCTTTCCACACCTATTCTAGGCTAGCCATAGACCCTGACATTTCCACCTCCTCCTCCTCCTAAATAACTTAGATTACAGGCATGCACCAACATGCTAGGCCCAGAACTTTGTTCTTAATAAGGGCAAGGGCAGGTAGTTCTCATGGTTGCTAGGCTGTGGAAGCTCATTGGTCTGTGGCAATTGTTATCTGGCTAGATGCTGCCATTCCTGGGTAGAGATATATAAAATGGTGTGTATTTATAAATACATACGTGTGTATGTGTTTCTTACACACTAGTTATAACAAAATAATGAATTCTCTTTTGCTTTTTGGTTGGTCATGGGGTTTAAACTCAGGGCCTGAGTGCTGTCCCTGAGCTTTTTTGCCCAAGGCTAGTAGTCTACCACTTGAGCTATACCACCATTTCTGGTTTTTGGAGGTTAATTGGGGATCCGAGTTTATGGCCTTTCATGCCTGTTTTTTTTTTTTCCTGAGATCCTCAGAACTCAGCCTCCCGAGGAGCTGGCTCAAAATAATGAGTATTTTTCAAAAGTTCCCAGGGTGATTCTGATATGCAGAGCTGAGAAAGACTCACCTGTGTACCATTGCTTCCTGGAGTGTTATGAAAATTTATTGCTTTGGGTAATTCTGGAGCTCTGCCTGCTATAAATTTATTTTAACACATATTAGCCAAACATAACTAGCATGCCTAAGCTGTTACTTTACTACTTACGTTATTAATACACATAATTTTCTTGAAACCATGCACATAAAACTAAAAGAATCAGTGAAAATATATATGAAGTGAAATATAGGAGTCCAAGATAGAACACACTTATCTTAAGAAGTTTCAGATAAATCTCTATCTTAAATACTAGCAATATGCAATATCATATTGTCACTAGGTGCCAGTGGAGGTGACCCCGGTCACTGAAGTTGCAGGTCTTGGCTTTTGTAATAGGGTGATGAAACTATTTTACAAAACTTGAATTCTTCCCACAGTGTCTACACCTCCTCTGTTTGTTAGGTTCCAAGATCAGCGTCAAGTTTAATGTGAGCAGAGTGATTTGCATGTTGTGAACATGAACTCATATGTACGAGCTCCTCGCCTCTAGGGGAGAAGGTGTCAGTCTCTGTGTCTGGGTGGCACCCGCTGCAGAGAGTGCAAAGATACTCACCTTTTTGTACACTGGCTGGGGGTGCTGAGGTGGGCATCTCTCAGCCGGTAAATTCCAAAACAAAGCATGTTATATGTTTTCAGAGCTTTACAGAACAGATCACCATAACAACCACCATCCTGGGAGATAACAAAAGAACAGAGAGAAACATCATTTTTATTTGCCTGCAAGTCGAGGTCCAGGGGGACGAGAGGCTTTTCATAAAAGCTTGTTTTGTTGTCTTGTGAATTGGAGGGTCTGTGCCTCTGGGTTGTGGCTGAAGAAATCCACATGGTTAACAGCCTACATCCAGTGGAGCTGATCTGAGGGATCTGACAATGAGAGGTTTCCTCTAGGGTCCCTGCAGCTTTCCACCTACGGCAATGAGAGCTCTAAGTGCTGTTCACTTACTTGAAGTGAGGGTGTCACACCTAAAGGTCTCAGATGTATGTCAGCTGAGGAGAAGAAACAAGCTCTGCACCGCAGTGATTATGTGTTTGCCCCAGCTCAGCTGTGTCCACTACAGCCGGTCATGTTGTCAAAACCGCCCAAGTGATAATGAAAATCACTGCAAGGAGAGAAGACCCCACCGGTTCCTAGGGAGACAGACTCTTCCGGGTAAGGGCTGTGTGAAAAGCACAATTTGCAGACCTCAGAGATGGCAAGGGGGGAAGGTAAGCATTTCCTCAGGAGCTAAGGGTCTGCAGATAGAAAAACTGGAATTCACAGTTCTGATCAGTTCACAACCACTTCCCCAGAGTCTGAGACCTGACTCAGAAGGTGAAAGCAAACGCAGCCACTTGGAGATGCAATATCACTTAGCTTCGCGCAGCCCTATCATAGGAAGGGACTTGCAGAATAACTTCTCTGAATCCTTCCCATCAGTGGGAGTTCCATAAGGGTGTCATATTACAAAATATAGATAGGCCATATATTGCCGTGACAAAGTATTTTTCCCTGTTCCATTCTATAAGTAAATGCATAATAGTTATAGTCACCAAGTTAGGAGAAGGATGGGTGAGAACGTTAAAAGGGGTAACACTGATCAAAATATAGTGTATTCATAAACTGCTTCGTTAAATGACAACTCCTTTGTACAAGTACTTGAAGATACTAATAATAAAGTCACCAATTGTGAAAATCATCTTTCCAGAAAAGTTCAGTCTAAACAAGGTGGCACATGTCTATCATTCTAGCTACTTAGGAGGCTGAGACTGAGTTCACAGTCATCCTTGGGCAACAAGTTCACAAGACCCCCATCTCAAAATTAGTTGGGCATGGTGATATGCACTTGTCAGCCTAATTATATGGAAGGTTAGGATAGGGAGGATAGCAGTTCTAAGCCAGCCCAGCCAAACATGTTTGTGAGGCTCTCTTATTTCAACAGAAAAAAATCAAGTGTGATGGGGTACACTTATCATCCCAGCTATGATGGGCAGTATAAACAGGAAAATCACAGTCCAGGCTGTGTGAAAAATAAGTTCATTCAAAAATAACCAGAGAAAGCTGGGCACCAGTGGCTCATACCTGAAACCCTAGGTACTCAGGAAACTGAGATCTGAAGATCACCGTTCAAACACAGCCTGGACAGAAAAGTCTATGGCATTCTTAACTCAAATCAACCACCAAAAAGCAGAAAGTGGACATGTGGTTCAAGTGGTTGAGTGCTAGACTTGAGGAAAAAAAGCTCAAGGACAGAACGCAGGCTCTGAGTTCAAGCCCTATGATTGGCAGAATAAATAAATAACCCAACCACAGAGTGGGCAGAGTCATGACTTAAACAGTAGAGTACCTGCCCTGCAAGTACAAAGCCCTGAGTTCAAATCCCGAAACTGAGAGGGGACGGGAATCTTAGTCTAATGCAGGACCCAGCCTACAATTAATCTGAAATAAGTGAAAGTAGGCATTAATGTGTCTTGGCACATGGAGAGGAATCTTTCTACTCTTGAACTTGGTGTACAACGCTGTGTAACATATTTTGGGGGTTGCTGAGTGTCATGGCTCCATCCATTGGGTACATCTTTCGGGCACCGAAAGGAAGGTGTGGGCCACCTCTGTCACAGGAAGGGCAAGGGGAGGGAGAACCCGAGTCTAGCCTCAAAAACAGTAAGACCTAGGTTTTGAATAAGAAGCATCTGAGGGATCCAACGAAGACCTGCCAGGGGTGCTGGGTGCTCACATCTGCCCTTAGTGCTCTGGAAGCCATCCGTGTCTTGGTTGTAAAGATGAAGACACTAAGAATCCTGGAGTTTGGGGCTGAGCATCCCTAAGTGCTACTAAAGTAGAGTTGGAACTGAGCAGCCCCGGCTATGCCAGGACCCTGTGGAAAGATTTCCCATCCTTAGCTCCCTATGCAGCCCAGGGAAGTAGAAGGCTGAGGAGAACAGCAAGTTCGCAGTTCCAAGGCAGGGGCGCCTTGGTAGCACATCATAGCTCTCATTTCTTTACTTGTTTCCAGAGGGAGAAAGACAGATCGTCTGGCTGGTTTGCGGCATGGCCTTCATCCGGATCAATGGAGTCAAGCAGCCTCTAGACAGAGCACTCACCCCCAAGTCTGCAAAGGGTCCGTCCAGCAGTGCTAACTGGGCCACACGACAGCGGTCCCTATTGGCCAGCGTCTGGGGGGTGCTGTAGCCCCCTCGAAGTGCATTCTCTTCAGCAATGAGAGCCTCGAGTTCTGGGGTAGCTCCTCCGGTCACCAGGGTCCGTATCAGGGTGAGGATATTGTCGTTGAAGTACGTCTGTGGAAAGATGGAGGAGGGGGACATCCTTCAGCAACTCATCCTAAAGTCATGACAGCGACATCCAAATTACAAGTTTTCTTAGTATCTCCCATGTAAAGTTCTGGCCTGTCTCTTCAAATAATTTTATGTGGGAAGTGAAGAGACAGCAGCCTCCAATTATTCCATTCTTTTCTCTTTTGCTTGATTCCACCACAAGAGCCTGACTTAAAAAAAAAAAACTCAAGGATTTTTATTTAAAGGGCTAAAGTCTGAAATAAGTGGTGTTTACCATTGCTGGTATTGGTAGGGACGCAAACCCTGCCTTGTCTCTTTGCAAGTCTCTTTGCCAACTCTAGGACTTGTGACGCATGTAATAAGATAGCCAGCCTAGGCTGCTACTCCAGAAAAGGCTGTCCTTGAAGATCTGTCACCCATGGGTTAGGAAGCTACCCCAAAATGGTACCACGTCTCTCCGTGCAGGAATGAGATACCAAGAGAATCGTTAATGCTACATATGCAACAATTTATCATATGCTTTGTTAACAGTCTAAGCAAAAAGTCTCCATCAATAAATAAGCCAGATAAATTTATGACACACTAAGTGTCCCGCTGTGCAGAGTTTGGCTTCTGTTTGTTAAACTAACCTCAGTCGTCTGAGGAAAATAGAGCTTATTAAAGAATTTTCCTTCTAAGTGTACATTTGTCTCACATCTGAAACCTAACAGGTCTGTTGGGAAGAAAACAATGAGAGCTTTAAAAAATTAATAGGATGTCAAATGAAAGAGCTTAAAAAGACATTTGTCACCCAGCCTAATTTGAGGGAAATCTCTGTTCAAGGTGTTGCATTCCATTTTCCTGTGTAAGGAGAAATCAAGTGGGTTAGTAAGTAAAATCTTACTTGGCTCTGGCATTCGGTAATTGATGACCTCTGGGAGGAAGGTAGGACAGACAGGTGCATTATAATTCAGCAGCTCTTAGGCTACCTGGCAAATGTAGGGGGAAGAAACCTAGTAAGGTTGGCCCTCACCCTTCTTTGCTATCCTTTTTCAAGACAAAGGATAACATGGAGGCACAAAAGTGATGCCTAAGTGTTCTGGGCTTCATTTTTTTCTCAGTAAATAAAAAAAAAACACATGGTCATTAAGGTCAAGGTTATAAGGCCAAGAGTCCCATGAGGACTTGCAAGAAGATAGTGTTACTAGTGAGTTTGTATTTCACATTCCTCAGGAAAACACTCACCCAAATGAATCAAATGCCAATGGTAAAGTACATGGGGGAGACTTCACAGCCTGGCAGGCCTTGAGGAGAATTGATGCCCAGATTGGAGCTGGGATAAGTGGGAGACAAGAGGAACAAAAGAGAAGTTGTGTCTGTCTGAGGGGATGTGGATTTGGGCTGCTGGCAGAATGCTGCCTCCTCCTCTCAGAAGCTGTGTGGCCTTGGAAAGTTATTTTATACTTTTATGCCTCAATGTCATGATTTAGAGAAATAGGTGGGGGTGGGGAATGGGGACTGGATGACTCAACCTGCTTGAAGCACTGAGAAAAGTACCTGTACCCTGATACATACTTCTGGCCTAATATCAGAGACCCAGGGCCTTTGCTGTGATGACAGTCTACTTCCTCTCCAGCCTTCCCTTGATTGGTCAATCTTTCGTGTTTGTGTTTTGGTTTCAGGACTTGGAAGACAGAGACCATGTTGTTTTGTACTTTAACCTGTACTTCTCAGTGTGGATCCACTCCCAGGTGCATTCATTCCAGACCCAGGAACTTCACAGGAAAACCTCTCTAGGTGGAGTTTGAATGGGGTGTAGAATCTCATTCTGAATGAAGTAGCAGTGGAAGAGACTAACAGAATGATATTCTACAGCACCTGTACAGACATCTCCCAAATGTCCAGGGAGAAGTTATCTTCCCAACAGTCAGATAATGCATCTTTACAAGCAGGATGCTATTTCTCAGCACTGCCTAGCCCATGAAATAAGTAAGAACAGGTCATGGAACTCTGACAAAGGCCTTTGCGTTGCAATTAACATCCTTCATTGAGATCGAGGGGAGAATTCTAACTGTAGGTAAGGTGGATGGATGGCAGAGAAGTCATAAACTATAAACTGACCACACCTAGATAAAAATTAGAGAAAGCAAAAGGGCACACCAGAGCAGGGAAGGGGGAGAGAGAGCGAGTGAGAGAGAAACAGTGTTCAAGATATAAGGGAAACGTATCCTTTAGACTGTCTAAATAATTCTGAGAAGAAATCAAAGAAAAACATAGAAAGCATTTACATAGACATCAAAATAAAATTATAAAACATTTAGACTACATAGCAGCACAAAGTAAAAGATTAAATGATAATAAAGCTGACTTTACACATTGAATCAGTTTGCTTTTTTTTTGGAGTAAGAGCAGGAATTCCAGTGGACTGAAGAAACAGGTAACAGAATCCAGTTGCTTTTCATAATAAGCTTGAAACATATTGGGACAGGAGGCAACTTAATCATTTTCATACAGGGCATGGAAGAAAAACCCACAATTAACATGTCAGACTAAATGGCAAAAAGAATTGATGTTTTCCTTCAAGAACCAGAGGAAGACAAGGAGTTAACTCTCATATCACCTCTTCAACAATTTGCTAGAGATGCTATGGATCATATAAGATACAAAGAAGTAAAATTATCTATAGGTAGAGGATACAATATGATATTTTTAAAAAGTCCTAAGAGAGCTGCTCAGGAAATGGAGATAGGAAGGATGGTGGTTTGAGATCAGTAGGTCCTGTCTCAACAAATAGCTCAGCATCGTGGTCTCTGCATGCATGCCTGTCATCCCAACTATAGTGAGAATGTAAGTATATTTTAGTCCAGGCTGGTGCTGAACAAAAAGTGAGACCATGAGAGATAGAGAGACAGAGAGACAGAAAGACAGGGAGACAGAGACAGAGACACAGAGACACAGACACAGAGACAGAGACACAGAAAGAACATAAAATGGTTGAAAATATGACTCAAGTGGTAGAGCTCCTGCCTAGCAATTATGAAGTATCACAAAAAAGAAAGAAAGGAAGAAAGAAAGAAAGAAAAAGGAAGGAAGGAAGGAAGGAAGGAAGGAAGGAAGGAAAGAAGGAAGAAAGAAAGAAGGAAGGAAGGAAAGAAAGAAAGAAAGAAAGAAAGAAAGAAAGAAAGAAAGAAAGAAAGAAAGGGAGAGAAAGAAGTGGAGGGAGGAAGGAAGAGAGAAAGGAAGGTAGAAAAAGAAAGAAAAAAAGAAGTAATCCTAGCTACTTAGGAAGCTGAAATCTGAGGATCCTGGTTGGAAGCCAACCCTCAAAGGAAAGACCGAGACTCTTATCTCTAATTAACCACCATAAAACTGGAAGTGGTGGTGTGGCTCAAGGTGGTAGAGTGCTAGCCTTGAGCAAAAAGAACTCAGGGACAGTTGCTCAGACCTTAAGTTCTAACCTTGCATCTGACAAAAAAAGGGAAGAAATGAAGGAAGAAAGGAAGGAAGGAAGGAAGGAAGGAGGAAGAGAGAGAAAGAAAGGAAGGAAGAAAGAAAGAAAGAAAAGGAAAGAAGGAAAGAAAGAAAAAGGGAGAGAAAGGAATGAAAGAAAAAAGAAAGAAGCAATGGGAAAGTTATGTTACTTTTCTATGCCTCAGACTTGGATAAAAAACAAACCAATAGCTTATAGATAAGTGTTAAATGAGATCATTTGTGTAACTTCTCATATACAATTAATAACTGGTTGTTGGTAAAAAAGAGTGATTAACCAGCTGCATGCTCATGGCTCACACCTCTAATCCTAGCTACTCAGAAGAGTGAACAACCTTGGGTCAGCTTGGGCCCAAAAGTCAGCAACCCTTCATCTCCAAAATAAACAGCAAAAAACAGGTTGGAGGCATGGCTCAAATAGCACAGCATTAGCCAAACAAGTAAGCCAACCTTCTCATTTACTTAAATGAGAAGTCCTGAGTTCAAAACCCTATATTGCCAGAAATTTACAAAAAAAAATGCACTAGCAATGCATCTAACTTAGAAATGCCCTCTCTCCATAGCTCTGTGTTCTTAGGGCTAATACAAAGAACTTCATATTAATATGTGCCCTTGGCCTGTAAAGCTGAGTGATTCCTAGGTGTCATAAGGAAACAAGAGGCCATGAAATGCCGGCACAAGGAGCAAGGCATTGCCACAGGGAAACCTGAGGCCCCAGCGCCATCTAGCCCGCCCCACACCATCCTTCCCCCTTCCCCGTGTGAATCCACTGCCACCAGGCTTGAACATCTTCCTCTTCCTATTTTTTTTAAAGGATAATTACCGGAGCTTATGTTTCACAGTTAATGCTGTCAAGCCTTTTAAACTAATTGGTCTTTTATAGAAAATTTAACTGAAAATTAACACATCTTTTAATAACATTGCCTTAACTTTAATGGCACTCTGCCTTTCGTTTATAATTGCTCTAAAATTGTCATTTTCCATGTCATAGCTGCCATTTTTTATATTTGCTAGTTTTCCTGGTGTGGATTTTTATTTTTAGTATTTTTCTTTCGTGAGAGATGAGAACTCTTGGATATTTGCCCCTCTAATACAAGTCTGCCTGGCGTAGCGTGACAGTAGGGGGTATGTGCTTGGGTTCAGAAGAACATCCTGTAGTTTGCTAGTAGGACAGGACATGGGGCCATCCCTTTTGCCTTGGCCCAGCTCAGAGACTGTTGTCTTCCTGTCTGTCTGTCTGTCTGTCTCCTTATGAGCAGAAGAAACCAAGGTTGTGGAGCAGAGTATAAGGAGTGGTTCATGAAGCAATAATTTGCTTCTGTCTCTGCAATCATACGAAATGACTTGGCTGAGGTTGATAGATGGCGCTCTCCACAACATCCATAGTGTTCTCCATGACACCCCTCTTGGGTGTGGCTCTTCAGGAAAGCACAGACACTAAGCCATGTGGCACATTGTCCAGATGGTCTCCTCTCACAGTCTTCCTGACATAAATTCCTCTGTGTCTGACAAACAGGGCCAGCTCTATGATATTAGAGATGAGAGCAGGCAGCCCTTTATCGTACACACTCCTGACTCACTTCATGTCTCCCAAGTCTTGTCATGCTAAAATGTGTGTGTGTGTGTTCTTGTGCTTATTTGTGTGAAAGGGAGAAATCATTTATGCACACACACAGATGTGTATATGGACACATATACAAATAATAAGCCTACATTTTTGTTTTGTCATGCATTGTTCAGTGAATTTTATATACTTTGCTTTTACCTAGTAATGCCATAAAGGGTTCTTAATATTGTCTGTAGTTAATAGTTGGACCAACTGAAGTCCCAGGTAGTGCAAAATGTTTGTAAGGATGGCTGGTTATTAGAAATAAAGCCCAAAGTTCAAATGTTCAAATCTGTGGCTGAAGGTTACACTGTTTCAAGCACTTCACATCCTTCATGGGACATCACTCATTTGTTTCCTTACACACTAGCTATCTTTTGTTTAACTCAGTAGAGGAAATGTTTGACCATGAGAGCAGGGTCTGTATCTTTCTTCTTCATGCTAAATCCCCAACTTGGGAGAACACTGTCTAGCATTTACTAAGTGCCCAATAAGCTTACTGATGAACAATAGCAATAATAAATAATTTGCCACACTCTAAATGATCAATGGGATAGGTTACACTTATTACTCCATTTAAAAGATGAGAAAATGGATGCAGGGTGAATTTCAGGTTACATAGTCAGTTATCTAGGTCCAAATGGCTGCACTCTGGGTTCCATGTTTATCTTCTCTTTTTAGGGTGTTTGTGGTAGAACAAACTGGTTGTGGGGGAAAGGGAGGTGGTAGCCAAGTGCAAAAGATATCTGAATTACTCACAAGCTAGTTTCAGCCCTAAACATAAACATCCTCTTACACATCTTGGTGTGTGTATGAGTGTGTGTGTGAGAGACAGAGAGTGAGAGAGAGAAAAAGAGACAGACAGGCAGAGATATTGAAAGAGAGATTTCGAGACAGAGACAGACTATGAGATAGACAGAGACAGAGATAAGAGGGAGAGGGAAAGAGAGAAAGCAGCAAGCTGAGATCACTCTGAAAAATACACTTCTAAGTTGTGTTCTTCTTCTACCCATAAGGGTAATTATTCCCTTTCATTGTGGGTTTCTGCCTTTGATTTGTAGGATGAAGGCACAAGGCCATGTCTCAAACATCCCTATCTGTTCCAGGAATGGCTGTGATGAATAAAAACATTATTCTTTTAACAAATGAAGCAGTAAGCAGCAGGAGTTGAGTTATGAAGGACAATATTCAGGGAATGTTTAGACACATGATTAAGTGGCAATTTGGGGAGGAGTGCTCGAAAAAGAAGATCATTGACATCTACAGAGATTTGTGTGGCTGTTGCAATGGTGCCTGGGAGGGAATGCCTGAGATGGAAGCTTACCTCAGGCTCCTGCTGTTTGTATTCCTGCCTTTTAGCTCCTTCTAGTTACTGCCTGGGCACATGACGGATCTGCTTTTTCATAGATTAGATTTGGGTGAGAAAATCAAAGAAATCCCAGGCAATACTTTATCAAACGATGTAGATCTAAACTGGGTCTGTTGAACTAGAACCATTTTAGAACTCTACTCCAGAACTTGTTCATCTGAGACAAGGCAAACAAGCTCTGCACTGATTTGATAGGAATGTAGAGGATTGATTTGAAAAGTCATTGGTCAGTGGGCCAGTTGAGACATCTGTCTCCAACCTTTAAGGCTGGTGTATTCACATGATTGTCAAAAAAGATCAGACGTTGTAGTTGAAGTGCTGGACACAGTGCTAAGCCCTATGTAAATATGGCTGCTGTTAATTAATTCAACTCTGGATTCCAGATCCCCCTTATCACAGGCTAGAATTGTGAAAGAGTTTACTGCTCTCATACTCCTACTATTGTGTGCATCCTTTTTCTACCCACTCTTTCAAGCATTTTAATTTGGATTTCAAAAGGATGTTAGATATGGCTTTTATATATCATTATTTCAAACCAATTCTCTTTGATCTTTCATGTAAATTTCTGGAAACTAACTCCCTAGTTATGGTCTAGATATCTGTGAAACTCAAATCCAGATGTGTTACTTTTCTCCACACCAGGGCCTCTATATGACCCTCTTGCTATGTAGCAGCTCTTGGCTACTGAATCTACTGCATTCCTTAGAACTAAGGCTGACTTTATGACTGTTTGCATAGGGTTTGTGCTCAGCAGGGTCCCTACCTCGCTTTAATATTCTGCTGACGTCATTTTGAAACTCTTGATAATCTATGAAAATAACCCCACACTTTGCAAATGATGTAGCTAGTCCTACATTGGAATATATTGATTGGCCAATATTCATACTTGTTAGATAACTGTGTAAACATTAATTTTTTAAAACCAAAAATATTTTGTAGTTTTAAGAAAATAATGACAATAAACAGGGTTTTGTTTTTTTTTTTAAGTGAGAAAAGTCTTCTGAAATCTCTCCAACTAGGATCAGAATGAAAAGAAAACACTTTGAAAGAGATGACTTGAAGTCTGATTTGGAGTCAATGTGGCCTAACAGAATCTCGTGCAGTATAGACTAAATACATTGTGTAGCTTCTATGGTTCCTTTCACCCTGCTCCAATTTGCCCAAGCTGAGCCCATCATTCCTAGTGAGTAAGAAGTCAGAGTAGTATCCACTGGCTGGTTCATGAACCCTAGGAAAGCCAGGTGTATTTCTTCCTAGAGCCTATTGGAAAGCAGTGGCATGATTCCCAGTCAACTTTAATGCAAATGAAAGTCACTGCATTATTATTTTTAAATTCATAATTCTGATTTTTAACTGAGATATACTTGCAGCTGGACCACATTCAGGAATATAGAGTCACCTAAATTAGTTTTAAAACACACTAAGTTTTTTCTTTCCTCAAATAGAGGTCCTTCTGGAATTAGCTTTAATGAATAGATGAGAATAATGCATAATTAGCATATCAGTTGTTTAACACATTCAAGAGAATAGCCTTCTTTAGCAGTTTAAGAAATGTATGTATATAAAGACTCTGAGTTATGTTTATGGTTTTAATGTGTTCAATAAAACTCTGCTTCATGGATCCTCCAAAGGTCAGTTTTTATCCAGCCTATGTCTGCATTTCTACAAATTGTGAGCTTGAGAACTCCAAAATGAAGAGGGTTTTCTATACAGTAAATAAAGACACTCAGTGGGAACACTTAACAATACCCAGCTCTGACCCATTCTAAATGTCTGCTTTTGCCTTTTGTAGTGAAAGATGGCTCCATTAACCTGGAATCCATTCTTTTAATTGTTATTTGTTTTAAGGTACAAAAATGGAGAAAAGAAATGTCTTGACCACTTGATCCACATTGAGCTATTTGAAAAAATAAAATATACAACAATTGTGCTGCCTTGAATCTCTTAGCCAGCTACCTCTCTTTGCCATCCTGCAAGAGAAAACCAGTCAAGCCTTGCCCCATGCCTGGTAAATGCAGACTGCTTTCTCATCAACAAAGACTCAAGAGTTACATGTGGAGGGCACACTGTTCTTTCTACCTACTACTTATGTTTAATCTATTCCCAAATCTTGTAAATTTTATCAAGTACCACTTTCCTGTATCTCTACCAACTTCACCTTAGTCTTAGGTACAATAACCACTTATTCACACCTTCCGCCGCCTTCTTATACATGTAAGCCATCTTTAAAAATACCAGGTAAGGTAATCCTCTAGCTGAATGAACTCATTACAGCACTCTCCAACTTTATTGCTTGCTGTTCTTTAGAAAAAAACACCAAAACCACAGAAATGGGTTTTCAGTTCTAATCTTGGCCCATTTTCCTTGTCTTTCAGTTCTAATTGGTCTATCATCCCTGACTTGCACTATGGTAGAGCACACAGCACACAGGCATTCTTTGCCTTCTTTGAGAGACTTGGTTCCCCATTGCTACCAGATGTTTGCCGATTCCTTCCCTTCTTCTCTGGGGAGTATACTCCCCTCAAAAATCTCCCTTCTTTAGGGCTCAGCTTTTGTTATAAAGCATGTATTGTTTTCTTGATCTTTCTGGAATCCCCCAGGAGCAGGTCCTATTCTTTCCTGCTTCACTTGCTTTTTGTTTTGCTTGAAGAATTTGTATACTCAAGTATTTACTTGTATGATTGTTTGATTACTGTCAGCATCAAAACCTCATGATGGTTTTTCTCTGCTGGCTGCCATAGCTCAAGCTCTGGTTGTTGCCTCTGACATTGGAGGTGGCCAGGGGCACATCCCCACCTGCTGAATAAGGAAAGAAGGAGCTGGACAAACTCACCGCACTCATGAGCGAGTCCAGGACGCTAACGGCAAAGGCTGTCCCACAAGCAAAGGGCTGTGTGAGATATAGTTCTGTGTCGGGGTCATCGTCGTCATCTTGGTCCAAAAACTGAACATTTGTGTCATTCACTAGAAAAAGCATAAGGCAAGAATGAGTACCTAAGAGGATACAAGGGCAGTGAAGCCAGAGACCAGGTGACTGGTTTAGAGACATGGAAATCACTGCAAAGGAAACAAAAACATAGGGAAGCTGTCAATGGATCTTGGGACTGGGAACCAGTGGGACTCAATGGACTGCTCCTATTGGGTTGTTTAAATTTCTGAGAGCTGGAGAGCAATGCGGTGAAGCAGGCTTGCTCCCTGGCAGGCTGCTGAAGACTAGTAGCATATACTGACTAGTCCTTTAGAATAGTTTTAGAATCATGACCGAAAAACACCTATGAGAGTTTTTTGGTAGCCAAGTCCTTTGAGATATGAATATATTTCAACGATGAGTAGCCATGCTGGGGATAGTAAGCCACAA
Organism: Dipodomys ordii; assembly: GCF_000151885.1. NCBI lineage: Eukaryota > Metazoa > Chordata > Mammalia > Rodentia > Heteromyidae > Dipodomys > Dipodomys ordii. Next base: position 5,143,343 of record NW_012267302.1, read on the forward strand.
AGCAAAGAAAGCAACTTATTCAGAGGAAAAGAGCAATGGACCATGAGCAAAGCAAAGGCAAATAGCAAGGAATTCACCCTCTGGCACGATCCATAGTCTGTCCTGGGGATTGGCCTGGGTAGTGAGTGCCTAAATGTCCACAGAGCTTGAATTCAGGCACCCAATCAACAGGTCCCAGGGAACCCTCCGGAATCCCCAGGGGGAGATGGTGGGTGGATCCCAGTTGCCTTCTGCTGCTTGCTGACAGGGTTTTCTCTGAATTCCAAGTTGCAAGGCTCTACATTCTCCCATTCCCCCTCTGAAACAGCTCAATCTTTTCTGTGCTACTTCAGCAGATATAGCATCACTGGATGCTGTATTTCATTTCCATTTGAGGAGCCCTCAAGGATTCCTCCTGCATACAGGCTCAGACTGATTAGTTGTGTCACTCAGATGTCTTTAGCTCATTAAAAATTAAATGACAAATTAATTTCCATTCCCATCTTGGCTTCAGAAATTATCACTTTTGCAGAGCAAGTAATAGGGGAAGTGTCGTTGGGAGGCGGGAAGGAGGGCACATGTGCGTTCTGGAATAATTATGGTGCTTTTAAGAAGACAATAGATGAGGTTTCCTTTCTCTGAATCCTCCCTGTATGTATCAGCAGCTCATTCTCATTCCTAGAGTTATTGTTTTAATTTTTTAAAGTAACTTTCTTGATAACTTTTCTTTTAAAAAAAAGCTTTTGTTTGTTTATTGCAAGAGGCAGAATAAATGGTAATAGGATAAAAGGCTAGGCATGGAATTATTTTTAAATGACACCATCTTTTTTTCCCTAGAGAAAGACTCTAATGGAAATCTTTGCTTCATTTTTTCAAAGTTGATCACATTGTGGTTTCTGCTGCTCACAGGTTCCAAATCTAGCTTCTGACAAATGGGCAGACTTTAAGTCCACACTGTGTCACCAACCTCCTTGGGCAAAGGATTGCATCATCATGTACCTTAGTTGCTATATCTGTAAGGTGGGGGAAAGTATAGCAGTTATCTCATAATATTGTTAAGAGACTTCATTGAAATCATATGTGGACCAGGACCTAGGTCCTGCCATGTGCTGGATAAATGTTTTGTCACAATTGCCCTTCTGATGTTGAATGTGTACTAACATTACATTGTGAGGATGCTCAGGTTCACTCTGTCTCTCTCAGAGACACTAATGCTTTCTTTTCGTGGATCCTTCAAGTGTTAGCTTTTCCTCACCTTCCTCAGTTTGTCCTGTTAAAATGAATAAGTTTGGCTTAAAGCTGCTTCACACATATTTCAAGTTTGGCCTACACTTGTCTCTGTATACATGAATCTGTAACCTAACTTGATATAAACACTGTAATCTATCCTTGTAACAAATAGCTGAGTCTCAGCCAATCACAAGAAGCCAATCAAACTAGGCAGATGTTACATGTTACATGTAACCAATCAGGCTGTCTCTACACCTCACTTCCCTGTTCTTAGTTTCCTTTCCTTTTTTTCTGGCTATCAATATAATTTACCTGTATTCTGAACTATTTGAGCTTCCCCATTTTAGAATTGCAAATAATGTCAGTTAATATTTCAAAACTACTTTGCTGTAATTTTTCTGTATGTATGTGTATGCTGGTCCTGGGGCTTGAACTCAGGGTTTGGGTGCAGTCCCTAAGCTTTTGTGCTCAAGGCTAGCACTCTATCACTTGAGCCACAATTCTACTTCCTGCTTTTTGTGTGTGTGTGGTTAAATGTAGATAAAAGTCTCATGTAATTTTTCTGCCCAGACTGGCTTCTACTGCAATCCTCAGATCTCAGCCTCTTGAATATCCAGGATTGCAGGTGTGAGCCACCACTGGTGGCCAGCTGTAATTTTGTCTTTTAACAGTCAAAAAGCATGTTGTTAGTCATAGGCATTCTTCTTTGGAGATCTGGGAATGTAAGCTCGAGCCCACATGTGAAAGAATGTGCTTACCCATAACAGCTGCTGGTAATGTATGTATATATCTATATCGTCAAGAGGCAGCATCTGTTATTTCTTTTCAAGGGACAGGGAGAGGATGGCATTAAACAGGGGGTGAAATGGCTATATTTGTAGAGGGGACTCTAGATTTTCAGTCATTGGAAATAGACTCTGAAGCACTAGGCAGAGTTCAAGGAAAATCTTGCCTATTGTTCTGGGCTGTCCATTCACAGGTGAAGAGCCAGAGTGGCTCAAAGCCCATCTCCCAGAACAGCAATGCAAATACTGTCAGAAGACAGTGTGTTAAATGGTGCCACACATTTTTTTTTTTTGCTGTCAATCATGAGGCTTGAACTCTGGGCCTGGGTGTTATCCCGGCACTCTTCAGCTCAAGGCAAGCGCTCTACCACTTGGTGGTTAATTGGAGATAAGAGCCTCATGGACTTTCCTGCCTGGGCTGGCTTTGAACCATGGTCCTCAGATCTCAGCCTCCTGAGAAGCTAGGATTACAGACGTGAGTCACCAGCACCTAGCTCCACACAAAGTTTTTTTCTTGTGTAACCTTGAAAATTAACTGAAAATCTTTCGGCAGATAAAGACTGACCTGGTATTGTAGAGCACACATCTCAGAACATGTGGATAACTGGGAAATATCTATGGAGGTGTGGGATGGGAGGAGACTTGTTCAGAGGATAGTAGTATGACTACCAGAGAAATGGGGTTTAAGACAAAAGGAAAAGGTGTGAACATCAGAGTGCCTCCTCAAATAACCAAACTATTCAAATTATTAACTCAGAGCTACACAAAGCTCCTCCATCCCCACCTCCCCACTAATGACAAACCAGGATAATCTAGTTAGTGAGTGGCCATGAATTCCAATTAGCAGAAGAAATTCCTGGAATTGATATTTTTGAAATACTGCTATAGGTTTTTGAGATGGAAATGTTTGGGCGAATTTTTCAACCAAAAATTTGGGCCACATGAGCACCCTGGGTCTTTTATGGCCCCTACAGTTTTGAGACAAGCAATCTAGAAACCTAGGCTTTTAGCCAACTCCACTAAACATGAAAAAGATACCTCTCCTAGGCTTGGAAACAGAAAAATAGTGAGGTACTCCTTGACCCGAATGATTTTGTCCTGATAAATAGCTACATCTACAATAAGGCAGTGGTGAATGGTGGACAATTTATTCCTTCCTTTCTAGACACCTCACAAGTAAGATTACTGTGTTAAAAGCCTGCTCTCTTATTTTGAAATATATTTTGGGGCCAAGAAAATAGAGTGCTCCTTTCATTTGTGAGTCATTTGAAGTCAGGAGCTTTCTCCACCTCTCCATCTATACCTCTGCTGGCAGCCTTCTCCCTGTCTCTATTTAGAAGATCAATCCCCAGTCCTGAGACCTGCTACTGATGGGTGCCCTTCATAGAGGTTGTTCACCAAGTCATGGCAACCGTGGAAAGGCCTGACAAATGCAGTTATGACCAGAGGTCTTTATCTTCCAGACAAATCCACTATGAACCTCTCAGAGAGGGCTCTGGGCCACCTGGGGTTGAGAGTCAGAGTGCAGGGCCGCCGACCTCATCTTCTGTACCCCTCTCAAAATCTGGCTTTAGGTAGAAAGGATCCCCTAGGAACTAGCTGCTTTTATGATTTCAGAACCAGAGCTTCTGAGAAAGGGCCTAGTAGGGGGAAAAAAGGCAAATAAAATCAGAATAAAGGAAAATAAACAGCTGGAGGGAAAGTACCATCTTAGGTTTCTTATCTTAAAATTTTTATATTCCTCCTTTGACTTCCTCTGAGAGCCGTGAAGACATGTCAGTCAAACTGACAGTGTGTTGGAAGAGGAATATAGAGAGAAGGCGTGAGTGCAGGGTACATGTGCGGGGGTGGAGTGGGGGTGGATGGAGAGAAGGCTCAGGCCACAGAAAATGAATTAGAAGCAAAGATGCTTTGGAAACAACTGCCAGGTCAGATGGGTGTGATCAAAGGTAGGCTGATGCTGTGTGTGGGGAAAAATCATTAAGAAAGGCCAGGACAAGACAGTCGATTCTAACCAGAGCCACAAATAAAAACACATTCAAAGCAGTGCCATGGGGTAGTGCTTTCTGTTACAGCCCAGTGAAATAAAAATAAAAAATAAAATAGAAACAAAAAAAAACCCAAGCCAATGATTGTTGGAAACACCAAGAAGAAAACAAAAAGAGATACTGATATCAAGGAAAAGCAGCGCTTCTTACCCAGTTCAGTTATCATTAGAATGTGCGTCCCACTGTTTTTTTCCTGATTGACTGATACCAAAGGCAACTTGCCCGGTTTAGCTAATTGGATAGGGCATTTCAGGGTTAGGGGTAAGGGAGTGGAGAAAAGTACAGAAAAAAAGAAAGGAGTGAGGGAACAACAGAGAAAACATTCTCAAGTTAAAGGACCCAGGACCACAAGCAGTTTAGTTGGCATTTGTCTTGTGGGGAAAGAACCACTCAGCTTTGCTTAGCAAATTCATGCATGGTAGCTTGGGACCATAGAAGATGGATTCCACAGGCTACCAAGGTGGATCTCAAAATCCCCTCTTTGTTTTTTGATCAGAGTAGTCACTTGTTGAAAATGGCTTTTGGCTGAGAAATTCACCTAGGAAAAATTAAATGAAGAGTTGTACACATCAGCCCAGTGTTCTATCTCCTTCTCAGTATGGATGTGACTTTGTCTCGAGGTTTAGTATATCAGCAGACAGTTTACACTGTAGGAGCGATACAGATAGATTGCTCACAAAGGTTGCCTCTGGTGAAAAATCACCAGAAAGAATCACTGAACTAAGCCTTTCCTTCATTCTTCCCACTTCCCCAACATATGCCCCAATTTCAAAGTCGTCATCTTAACGCTCCTTTGAAAACAGTGGCCAGTATGAAGGAAACTGTCTATTCATCTCAGAGGAAAGATAGATCAGTTTTTCCTTCAAGTAATCTGCTCTATTTCTATCCATACCTTCTCTCCATCCCTTTCCGAAAACAAACTCCACAGTAGCCTATGAAGGAAAAAAGTGCTACGAACATCCTCATAACCTATATGATCTGGGAGGACAAAATAAAGATTATTTGTGTGTGTGTGTGTGTGTGTGTGTGTGTGTGTGTACTCAGAGTTAACCATGACCCCTACCGAGTTCAGTGATGATGGGGATGTTGACTCCGGTCGTGATGGATGGTTGGCGCAACATCCCGTGCACTGGGCTGTTATCTGGAGAAGATCTGTCCATTCCTGGAGGTGTGAATCCTAGTGGGAATGGAAGAGAGGAGAGAGAAAAATCAAAGAAACGCACAATCCTCGTCCCTGCAATATGTAGCTTATGTGTTATTTATAGGTCAATAATTAGCACTTCTAGCAGAAACTCTGATGAATTTTTTTTATAATAAAGGAAACCAGTGTAATTCCAACCCACTAGGATAGTTCCCTAAAACTCTAGTCTACACCAGTGATTTATTCTGCTTACAGACTTTGATACCCCTCCCTTTCCACACACACACAGGAAGATCGACCTCTGTGACCTCTTGAAGCCAGCTAGGACCCACAGCACATGAAATACTCTGGCCTGTGAGAAGTGAGCAATGTGAAATCACTTCTGATACAAGTATGCCACTTGCCGTCTTCCTTTTCCCAGGCTACAGAAGCTGTGGGACACCAGTTACCATGGAGATGAAGGCTGGACAGCAACCCTGGAGAGTTACCCAGACCCACAAAGCATTTGGTCTAAATGAAAAGGAAAATCATATTGCTTTAAACCACTGAGATATGTTTGTTTTTGTCATTACCACAGCATAACCTAACCCACTCTGACTGTTAGCTTAAACCAATTGATTGCTTATCCTCCTGCCAGTGAATGCCTGAGGCCTGGCATTTGACAGAGTTCTCGTGTTGGGATGTAAGGGGGAATCTGAATCACTGAAGAAGAGATTCTCGCTGCCTGAATATTTCTGCAGTACAAAGCAGTCACCAGCAACACAGAACACCAACCTTGGACAACACTGAAAGATCCTGGCTGAAAAAAAAATCCTTAAGTTCCTAAGGTAACCACCCTAGAACCATCCTTTCTCAAGATTTCTTTTTCTCCTCCTCCTCTTTCTCCTCCTCCTCCTCCTCTTCCTCTTCTTCTTCCTCCTCCTCCTCCTCTTCCTCCTCCTCTTTCTTCTTTGTGGTGGTTCTAGGGCTTAAACTCAGGGCCTCACACATGCTAGACAGGAACTCTAACATTTGAGCCACAGTCCATCCTCTTTTAAAGTTATTTTTCAAATAGTGTTTCTCACTTTTTTCCCAGACTGGCCTGAAACAAGATATTTCTATTTATGCTACCTGTGTAGCTGGGATGTCAAGTGGGAACCACCACACTTGCCTTGTTTTATAGAGATGAGGAGCTCCCTAACTTTTTTCCTGGGTTTGCCTGAAAATACAATCTACCAAATTTCTGCATCCTGAGAGGGTGGGCCACATTGTCCTGCAGGATATCTTAATAGGTAAGACTTTAGCTGGGGCAGAGGTGGGGGTAGGGGGTGGTAACTGTTGGCTCATACCTGTAATCCTAGCTACTCAGAAGGCTGAGATCTGAGAATCACAATTTTAAGACATCCCGAACCAACCCAGATGCCCCTTAGTAGATGAATGGATCAAGAAAATGTGGTATATATACACTAATGGAATCCTATGCCTCCATCAGAAAGAATGACATTGCCCCATTTGTTAGGAAATGGAAAGACTTGGAAAAAAATCATATTAAGTGAAGTAATCCAGGCCCAAAGAAACATAGGTCCCATGGTTTCCTTTATTTGCAATAACTAGTATATGTCTGAGACAAGCAGAAATGGTCAGATAAGTTGAAGTTAGGCAAAATGAACCCCAAGATAAGGATTCAGATTTTTTTTCTTTGTTGAGATTGTTTCTAACATATTTATAAGATGATTTCTTTGTTGCTTTGTATGTCCCTCCCCCACAGTATAACCCCTGTTTTCACTGTATTTGATGTTGGTATAATTTGTGGAGGGGAAGGGCTAAAACAAACCATTTAAATAGGGATACAGGTGGACCCATTGCAACAATGAGATGTACAAGATGCTATGTCGAAAAATGAACTTTACAACTTTGGCGGGAAGCGGGGAGAGAACATGGGTCGGGGGGAGGTGGGAAGGGATGGGAAGGGGAAACAAAGGAGAAGGCAACAATGCTTGATAAGAAATGTACTCATTACCTTACCCATGTAATTGTAACCCCTCTGTACGGTATTTTCACAATTAAAAAAAATTACTAGGAAAAAAAGAAGACATCCCAAGCAAAAAAGCCTCTGAGACTTATCTCCAATTAACCAGCAAAGAGCCAGAAATGAAGCTGCAGTTCCAGCAGTGAAGCGCAAGCTTCGAACAAAAAAACTAAGGGACAGCGACCCCAGTACTAGGGGGAAAAAGATTTTATACACACACACACACACACACACACACACACACACACACACACACACACACACTCCCCTTTAAGTTCAAGTTTAATGAGAGTAGTGAGACATCACCTAGCCAAACCCAGAGACTAGTTCTTTGGGGTACATGTAGAGACATACCAATGTGAGAAACTTACTCGTTTCACACCTTCACTGGGTAGAAATGAAATTTCCTAACTGAAGCAAGCATAGGACAGGTGGAGCCATTGGCTCTGTGCTGGCTGTAAGGTAACTTGCACGCCCCTCCCCCCCAGCCTCAGAGGACAACACTTGATTTCTCCCCCTCACCTTTGGTCAAGTGTCACATGGGCTTCTCTGCAAAGTAGCATCTTATCCACACAAAGTCACTCACTAAGTTTCCGAGGACAAAACTTCAAATAGAAGATGTGACCGGATTTGACTCACTCCCCAGTAATATGACAAGATGGGGTTGAATCTGGCATTTGGAGCGTGCGTGAATCAGGAACGAAATGGCAGGTACTCAATAATTGCCTGTTGTTTTGGAGGTATATAATGCATGAAATGCCAGAAAAATATATAAGGGCTTTTTTTTATTATTGTTTTTCTGCTCTCCTGGGTATAAATTTCCTATCAAGTGCCAAACTTTTTTTTTCAGAAAGAAAAGTAGTTTTCCATAGTACCTTTTCATGATGGCACTTTGCTTTGTTCTTTATGTGAATTCACTGTGAACAGGGTAAGTCAATTTGAATGACATTATAGTGTCCATCTTCTTCAACTTTGGAACGTATGTGTTTTCAATCCAAGCCCATAACTACAAACACACATTTTAAATGCTAGCTGTTTTCTTCCCCTAGAATAGAAAGGGGGAAAACTAAACTGTTTTTATCAGAAGTTTCATTCAAGAGCATGAAAAACTGCATGTGACAGCTGTGCAGATTCAGTGGATGTGACGTTTTTGAATTTCTTCAACTTGACAAGTAAACACCTTAAATCGGTAATGCTATATGCATAATACATGGACTGTATTTTGACATCCATCATCAAATGCTGACTTGAGAAAATATGGGTTTGTACGTCAAGGAATAGCAACCATAAAGCAGGGAGAAATGCGGGTCACGCGGTATTAGGAAAACTGTATTTCATTACGGGACTTGCAACCAGCCAAGGCATCCTTTTATTTTATCTTATTTAAAGATTCCATTTTCAGTTGTGAAAAAAAAGATCAATTCCTTTGCATGAAACCTTCATTTAGAAATGACATGCTTGCTTCAGAGGCCTCTTTCCATTGGCTTTCATATTCCATTTTCCTCTTCACTCACCAAGGCTGGTTCCATTAGCATTTGCAACTGACCAACTATGAGGTGTCCACAAAGATATCCTTCCATTGACAGTCTGTCTCTCTCCCGATGTGTGAACCCACAAACAGTGTGCTTTTGTTGATTACAAAAACTCAGCAATAATAATACCTCCTTTCTGTTTAGTTGTCTGTGTCACTACTAAGGCTTGAACTCAGAGCCTTAGCTTTTTCTCTCAAGGCTTGGCACTCTACCTATGTCCACTTCTGGCTTCTTGTTGGTCAACTGGAGATAAAGAGTGTTTCCTGCCAGGGGTGCTTCAAACTGTAATCCTCTGAGCTCAGCCATCAGAGTAGCTAGAATTATAGGTGTGAGCCACCAGTGCTACTTCTCTAGTAGTATACTTTAAAAAGTTAACATCAAGCTAGGCACTAGGTGACTCACACCTATAAGCCTAGCTACTTAGGAAGCTGAGATCTGAGGATCCAAGTTCCAAGCCTTTCCCAGGCAGCCAAGTCTGTGAGACTCTAATCTCTAATTAACCACCCAAAAAAGCCAGAAATAGAGCTGTGGCTCAAGTGGCAGGGAGAGAGGGAATGAGAGAGGGAACAGCTGACACTAAGCAAAAGGAAAGAAATGTACATATCACCTGCTTTAGTAGAAATAGTTCTATTGTTAAAGTTTGTAGAGTTCCTAAGTCTTGTAGATTAAGATAATGATGATTATCATTTTGAAGGTTAAAAGGTGTTTGTGACTTTAGCTAAGTATAACTATGCCATAGTACTGTGAAATTTATGTAATCACTTAATCTCAATAAAGAAATATTTGGAGAAAAAAATAAAGTATATTTTTTAAAAGGTGAGTCTAGACACAGAGAGGATTAGGGTTTCCTTTAGGTACATAGAAAACTGTGCCCAGTTTTCATGAAGAAAGCTCCTAAGTACACTGGGTCCTATTTTCCACAAATCTCCCGCTCCTTTAATTACAGGAGTACCACATGCACTCCTATCAGCTAAATGAAAATCAGCAGTGTCTAGAGTTCTTTTGGTGAGACTGGTTATTCCCAAGGCTTGGCAAAGCTAGGCCTCATTAAGGTGGCTAGGAAAACGTTAAGTGCCCTTTAATGAAAAGTTCAGAAAATGGCATTTCAGAAAAAAAAAAGGGGGTCAGGAGAAAAGACATGGTAAATAACGAGATTAGTTTTTAAAAATTTAATTGTTAATGTCCTCATAGGTACATGACATCTGAGAGACAGTACATGACTACAAGTAAAGAAGGACCATGGCCTAGAGAAGCTGTATCAGGAACAATGACTAAAGAGGGTACAGGACAGTGGACCCACCAATGTGTTAGAAAAGAAGAAGGGCTCAATGTTCTGGTTACTCATGGAACTCAAAGCAAAGTCACAAATGCTACAGCTAGACTGGTAAAGGTCACTGAGGATAAAGAAAGGGGCTTGCATAGAACTCGAAGGAAATAAAAACAGTAACAGTCAGCAGTTCTTTGGCAGTACTGGAACGAGGGTGGTTGAACTCAAAGGCTTCATTCTTGCTAGGCAGGTGCTCTACTGCTCTACCTCCAGCCTCACAGTCAACATCTATTGAGTGCTTATGAAATCCTAAACTCTGCCCACCATTGATATATTCAGTTCTCCAAACTATCCTAAGGAGACCTCTTGCTCATGAGGCGAAATGAAACCCAGAGAAGGTAAGCAACTTGTCTGAAGGTGCAGCTCTCAGTTTTAAACCCACCAAACTAAGTCCACAGTCTCCTCTAAGCCACCATGTCATGTTTTCTCCTAAGGCTAGTCTGGGCTAATAGCTTTTCTTGAAATACCACCTTGTTTCTTCCTCTTCACGACCCTATGAGTTGAGGGACTCTTAATCTCTCCATTTTGTAGAGAGGTCGATAAGATTCAAAGCTATTGCCAGGTGCCAGTGGCTCCTGCCACAGCTCAGGAGGCTGAGTTCTGAAGACTGTGGTTCAAAGCCAGCCTGGGTAGGAATAACCATGAGACTCATCTCTACTTAGCTACCAAAAAAGCCACAAGTGGAACTGTGGCATAAGTGGTAGAACTCTACCCTTAAGCCAAAAATGCTCAGGGAAAGTGCCAAAGCCCTGAGTACAATCCCTAAGACAGACACTTAGAAAAAAAAGATTCAGGGCATTCATGCTTTTTGGCCAAGCATAGCCAGTTGGCACTGAACAGATCTGGTTGACACATTCAGGCAGCATCTCTCTGCGCCACTGCCCGCCATGTTCTATTTCCTAATCCAGTGATGGTCTCTGTTTCTCAGGTACCAACTCTGGCAGGCAATTTCAAGCGCTGAGCCAATGTTACTTTTTATTACTATTATTGTCTTCACTTTTAAACAATTGCAGACAACAACTGGGACCTGTTTTGGTTAGGCTTAACTTGCTTTGGTACAGCAGCATGTACAACTCAGTACATATAATAAATACTTTATTATAGTACTTTTCCATAGGGGAAACACAAAGTACTTTCTAAATCTTCCCTAGTTAAATCCTCAAGCCTTTCCAGGGAGAGAGGGAAATGGAAATTCTTATCTATCACCTCCCCTAGACTAAATGGAAAAATGAAGGTAAGTGCTTTCTCCAACCCCGTAGATTTAACATAAAGGAATTGGTTCAAGTGGCAAGCCAAATTATCTTTTATTGTGTGCATATAAATGATGGTTAGAAATCCATATGCTACATTAAACTAGGGAAATAAATTAGGCCCAGTCATCTAGGTTTGCTGAGACAGGTATTCAATATGAAGTTGTAAAAGGGAAAGATCACTGTTAAAATGATCTATAAAGACATGTTAAAATCAAGAGAAACATCTCATATTACATCATCTAGGAGATGAATTAAATTTGCTGTTAAGTCCAGGAAAAAAAATTTTTAAAAAGTCCCAAAGCCAAGTGCCAGATGAAGTGAAGATCAATAAAAATATTTTGATAAGTAAATGCAACAATGCTATTTAACACATGATTGGCAACTGCTAGGACATAAATTATCCAAATTTCCCATTGCTGGTTATGGGAAAATTATGCAGATTAGAACTTGATTAGGCTTATATCATGAGACTCAATTTGGACTTTTAATCTATTAAGCTCCAATAAATGAGGCATCTGAATAGCTCCCCTGAGCAACTCCAGTAATAGCCACAGCAGTCATTTTTGCAGTATGTATTCCAACAAATTCTTCAGCAGCTCAAGTAAAGAAAATTCCATGTAGAGAAGCACAATTGCCTCCTCACTTGGAGGGGGGTTGGTGATCTATGTGCACACATTGATTCAGGAAAACGGTTTTTGGAAAGGACTATAAGAAAAATCTAGTTAAGGAAAAAAGTCGCAAACTGGGTGCCAGCGATTCATGCCTGTTATGCTAACTATTTAGGAAGCTAAGATCAGGTGGACTATGGTTCAAAGCCAGCCAGGAAAGAAAAATCACAAAACCATTTGTATTCCTATGGTTAGGAATGTCATAGGTATGTCATATTATCTATATGGAAGACTGAGATTGGGAAAGTCATGGTTCCAAGCCAAATAGGCAGAAAGGATTTTGAGAAAGAAGCTGAGGTGATGGTGTATACTTGCTATCCCAACAATGACAGAAAATCTTTTAAAATAGGCAGAGTGGCTGGGCGCCGGTGGCTCATGCCTGTACTCTCAGGAGGCTGAGATCTGAGGATCACGGTTCAAAGCCAGCCCAGGCAGGAAAGTCCATGAGACTCTTATCTCCAATAAACCACCAGAAAACCAGAAGTGGTGCTGTGGCTCAAATGGTAGAGTGCTACCCTTGAACTGAAGAGCTGAGGGACAGCGCCCAGGCCCAGATATCAGGCCCCACGACCTACACACACACAAAGGCAGATTGCATGCCAGGTATATGCTCAGCCAGGAAGCAAGGCCCTATCTCAAAAAGAAGCAGTGCAAAAAAAGGCTGGAAAAAAACACCTGTTTAGCAAGGATGTCCTAAATCTTCCTACAGCAAAAAAAAAAAAAAATTCTCAGGTTATCTTTGTGAATTGTTTTTACAGTTGTTTCAGTGATTTCCAACCAACATGGATCCCAGAGTCAGGAAAGTAGGCAGTTGACTATGTTTACTCAAGGAAAAAATTATTTACCAATGCTACTTGAACTGACCACTTTCCATTTGGAAGCCTAAGGTAGCCCAAATCCCTAATAGGAAACTGGAAGTCAATGTCAAGGAGGACAGAGGGGGACTCTCCTACAACTTTTTTTCTGTGTGGATATTCATTTTATGCAAAATAACCCTTACTTTGTACAAAGGCTGAAGCTGGTAAATTTTCCTCTGACTAAAGCTTGGAAACCATATAAACAGACAATTTGGTTAAAGCTAAACAACACCAATCCACCGATCCACATTAGCGATGTTGGAGTTTGGAAAATCCTCTAATCAATCACTCCACTTTAGAGATGAAGAAACCGAGGCTTAGGGATGAGAAGTTATTAGTTCCTAGGTCATAAAATTAGTGGTAGAAACAGAATAGTTGTTATCAGTTACTCTCCACTTGAACCTGTTCTGCAGTGATGGTGGATAGGGGACAACATGAAGCCAAGAGTTGGACTCACTAGTCCTCCATCATCCTGCCTTCCATGGGCCTGTCCTCCTCAACCTGGGTCCAATCCTAGATCCCTGATGACCTTAAGTAAAAGATGTTTAAAAGGCTGTAGTAGCATCTACGGGCTACTGATGTCCACTTTGCTTATCAGGGGGTGAATAAGACCCAGGCAAATAAATTATGAAAGGAAGAGCATGCTGTACAAAGCTTTGACAGTCTAAATCTAGAGGCACCCCAGTAATTTTTCTCTGTATTACTTTTAATCCTTGTGTATAGCCTGCAAGCAAATACCCCAACCAGTACAGTTGTTCTGGTGTTGATAATGGTTCATGAAAATTGGATTTTCTATTGAAAACCAATGTCTGCTTCATTATTCAAGGTTTACCTCTCACTGTGACTAGTTGAACATTCACAGGGTTGGGTTAGGTCCCCATTTATTTCTATTTACAATAAGTAACATTGATTCTGTTTTGTGATACTTGGGTCTGAATTCTGGGCTCACTCTGCTTGCTTGGCTTGCTTGCTCACAGCTGGTTCTCTACTATTTGTCCCATATCTACAGCAAGGATTTTTGCTGGTTATTTTGGAGATGAAGTCTCATGAACTTTTCTTCATGGGCAGAAATTATAATTCTTTAGATCTCAGCCTCCTGAGTAGTAATTAGGATGACAGATGTGAGCCACTGGTGCCCAGCTAACAATTACACTTTTTAATGGTACATCCTTGTAGAGCTTTTATTTGATTACTGCTTTGGAGAGCTGGCTATCCCCACTGAATAATACAGTTCATCCTTTTCAGAGTTTGCATTTTGGATCCAAACCAAAGCAAATGAAACCAACCAAACAAAAAAATTCTCCATAGCTATTTGTCCATTCAGCTTTGTAAGACATATTGAGTACTTAGACAAAGCTTACACATGAAATAAATATAATTCCAAGAGCCATCTTTCCAAGCAGACATTTTCCTTCCTTAAAGTTAATTTAAAGAACGTATTGTCTAATATTTGTCTTTCAGAGGATGTAGTTAATGGAAGAAAAAAATAAAGGGAAAACAAATAAAGCCAATCCCAACTCAAAAACAACTATAGTTATAGATTTGGAAAGAAATCTAATGTTTACTTGGTTTAATATCTTCATTTGATCAAGAGCTTGTTCCTCAAAATTTCTCAATTGATTTTTTGGTTCGTTCTTGATTCATCTTACAACTTTAAATCTAAGGCATACTTTGTCAATATAAGTCAAATGATCTAAAAATTTACCTAAGACTATTACATTCAAAAATATGTGGGTATTTCTTATCTTAATGACTTTCTTTCATAATTATTAAATGATAATGTTAAACTGAAAAATCCACAAATGTCAAATTTTAGGAAACAAACTGTGATAAAATTGTACATCCACAAAAATACTATGGAAAGACACTTGATAACATAGGAAAATGATATATGATTCATTGCTTTTTGAGTAGTAGTTATAGCTATGGAAATAAGGATTACTCAAATTTCTTAGGTGTGGGCAGTAAAGCTATAAAAATGTGTAGTTCCTCTTTTTCGCTTACATGACATCCTAAATTTTATCAATTGAATATTTGTGAGCTTGTGTGTGTGTGTGTGTGTGTGTGTGTGTGTGTGTGTGTATATGCCAGCATGACTTCAACTCACGGCTTAAGTGCTGTGCCTAAGCTTATTTGCTCAAGGCTGGTGCTCTTCCACTTGAGTCACAGCTCCTACTTCAGCTTTTTTAAATAGTTAATTGGAGTTTAGAGTCCCATGAACTTTCCTGCTCCAGCTGGCTTCAAACTATGATCCTCAGATCTCAGCCTCCTGAGTGGAGAAGATCGTAGGTATAAGCCACAAGTACCCAGCTTAAGTTGAATACTCTTTATTTGTAAAATTATTTTGCAAACTATTTTATTTGTGAAACAATTTAAAATTATAAACTAGCAGAAGAAAAATTAAATCCCTGAAACAGCAAAGCTTTATGTGACCTCTTCATGCTAACACAGCTGGTTGACATGGTATTGAGTGGGCCTTATGGATCTACAGAATCTGAAAGGTCTTTTTGAGAGACTAAAATTCTACGGAGGAACTGATCAGTTCAAGGTTTACAGATGAAGGAGTACAGGGGGAGTTTTTAAGATTCTCAGGCCTCTGTGTTTCAACACCCTCCCCAACACTTACAACAGCTATTCAAATAGATGATAATCAAAATGAAAATTAATTTAAATGAAATAGAACTGAAACAACATTTTTAAAAATAAAAGAGCCACTCAATCTCAACCCAGAGGCCAGAGAATGATGATATAAAGCCCCCTTTGGCTGTAAGGAGCCCATGAAAAGCTATACTTTCCATGTTGGTTTTTAGTGATCAATTAGTTGTAAACACCACTGCCCTCGGACCAACCTCCATGTTGGTTTTTAGTATAGATGAAAATTGGTCCCTTCTGATTCTAGTCTCTGCTTCTACCTCCCTTACCTACTTCACACACACTGTCCCCTTTTGCTTCTTGCCTCTCCATCTTCTCCTCCAGGAAGCCTACCTTGATTACCTGCATTTAGTTACTAATATGATTGTCTTCATCTGCATTGTCTCAATCCCTTAATTCACTGTGTTAAACAATGTGAATGACTGGTAATTATGCACTAATTATTACCTGCTAAAGTTTCTCATCCTCATTTCTTGATCTTCAATCACCTATTTGATTCCTCATTTCAATATAAGATTCTGTGGGACATTTCCTGATCATTATCTCTTTTTTAATTCCCATTTTGGAACAGTCCTTGCTGCCACCATGGGAAGGACAAAGGCTGTTTGGGCAGTAACATAGGCTCTCCGTTTTTGTACCGGCTCACATTTCTAGTAAACTAGGGGATTGCTCTGCCAGGGAACATGCAGACATATACACTGCAAGATGGTGATATGATGTGGGTACCAATAAAACACAGAAATCCTCCCTTGTGCTGCCAAAACTATATACCATTTTGTTTCCATTACATCAATTTTTTTTTACCTTCCTCATTTGGTGGGCATTAATCAAAGAAATGCAAAGAGCTCATTAAAGTGATAGATTGACTGAAAATGAAACCACCTTTTCATTATAAACAGTTCCTTTCTGCTCTCAGTGCCATGGGCTTTGTTTTTCAGCATTTGTCATGTAGTTCAAATGTCCTTTTACATTTAAAAACACCACATGCCAAATGGGTCCCAGTTGTTTGGTTTCCTGTGAGCCAGTGGCCAAAGTAGCAAAACCCAGAGCTACAAAATCACAAGGAGATGAAAACGTCCATATCTTAAGTGCACTGAAAATTAAGTAGCTGTAAAAGATAAATTTGTTAAGTGATCCAAGGCATTGCCACACAATTCAGAAAAGCCAAATCTCATCACGAAGGACTTCCAGCCAGCTGTCTCTAGATGATTCTAGCAATGGCATACCCAGCCTAAAATAGTGGCTGAGGTTCCAAGCATCTGATGATCCTTAAAAAGAATTAATCTTACAGTTTTTTTAGCATGAAAGAATTTTCTGCATATGTGTCTATGCTAGTGGATATATACAGAACTGGGATCTTGAATCTTAGAGCCAGGCATGCTCACATGCGTGCATACACATCCTCACTAGAGAAGAGCATGCTTTTGAGCTAGTTTGATTCGTGCAAATCCTATTCACAGTATGCTCATTAAATACTCTTTAACCACAACCTTAAATGAATCACAACTTCAGGGGCAAGAGCTTGAACTCTGGAATGGGACCAATCGAACCAGGCTCCATTCCGCCCTCTCTCAATCTCTCTGATCTAAGTAAGTTTATTGATATTCTGTGCCTTAGTTTCTTCATCTGCAAAATGGAAAAAGAATACAGTAAGAAGATTAAATGGATTAAAAATAGTACAACGGAATTGTTTACAGCAGTGCCTGGCACAGAGTAAGAACTTTGTAAGTATTAACTTAGTATTCATGAACATTAGGGAGGTAGAGTTAAAAGAGAAAATCAAAGACAGGGGTTTAGCCCACATCAGCCCCTAACTCATACATGTGAGTACATACAGGGATTTTTTTTATTGTGAAAATACTGTACACACAGGGATTTTGTAACCCACTCTTGGGCATATGCCTATAAGAGAACCGGAAACCTTCTCATCACAACTCCAGGCATGACATCTTCCTTCTTCTGGAGCATGAACCCTAAAGCATGATGCCCCCTCTGTCCACTGCACTAATAGACAAAATAGATTTGTTTGTTGTTGTGTGGTTATAGTCACAACAACTGCTCTGATCCTGTGCATCTGTGAAATGGTAATGACTCTAAGACCCCTTTCAGTCCTGAAGTGTGTCTCTTTTCCAAGATCCTATGTATTAAAAAATTAGCTGTCCTATCATAGCTAGCAAGATCAATAGAAAGCCCACAGATTGGGAGAAGATCTTCACTAGCCATACAACAGACAAGGTTCTCATATCTAAAATATACTTAAAACAAAAAATTAAATCCCCCATCAACAAATCCTCAAAGATATAACTGCCCGATAAGTAAGCGGGCTAAAGACTTAAAGAAAAACTTCTCTGAAGAGGAAACAAGAATGGCCAATAGACACATGAAGAAATGATCAACTTCTCTAGCCATAAAAGAAATGCAAATCAAAACAATAATGAGATTCCACCTCACCCCAGTTAGAATGGCTACAATCAAGAACTCTAATAACAACAGATGCTGGAGGGGATGTGGACAGAAGGGAACCCTACTGCATTGTTGATGGGAGTGTAAACTTGTTCAACCACTTTGGAAAGCAGTATGGAGGTTCCTCAAAAGACTCCACATAGAGCTCCCCTATCACCCAGCAATCCCACTTTTGGGCATTTATCCAAATGATCACAAACAAAGCTACCAATACAACTATGTTTATTGCAGCATTATTTACCATATCTAAGATATGGAACCAACCCAGATGCCCCTCAGTAGATGAATGGATCAAGAAAATGTGGCATATGTAATGGAATTCTATGCCTCCATCAGAAAGAATGACATTGCCCCATTTGTCAGGAAATGGAAAGACTTAGAAAAAAATTATATTAAGTGAAGTAAGCAAGGCCCAAAGAAACATAGGTCCCATGGTTTCCCTTATTTGCAATAACTAGTATACATCTAGGATAATCTTACCAGACAAGCAGAAAATGTCAAAAGCTATGTACATATGACCATAAGATGATGTTAAGTGAAATGAACCCCATGACAGGGACACAAGCGTTTTTTTTATTTCTTGCTATTGTTTTTAATGTACTTATAATATATTATGTGATTTTTTTTGTTTCTTTGGTATGTTCTTCCCCCACGGTCTAACCCATGTTTTCACTGTATTTGATTCTGGTGCCCTGCATCTTGTACATACGTATTTCTAATTTGGGGAAGGGAAGGAAAAGAACAAAATGCTTAAATAGAGATATAGGTTGACGCTTTGTAACAATGAAATGTACATGACACTATGTTGAAAATGAACTTTACAACTGGTGGGGGGAGGGAAGAAGGTGTTAGGGAGGAGGGAGGGAGGGGATGGTAGGGGGAAAACAAAGGAGGAGGTAATAATGCTCTATAAGAAATGTACTCATTACCTTACTCATGTAACTGTAACCCCTCTGTACACTAATTTTACAATTAAAAACATATTTAAAAAAGAATAAATGGTTTTCAAAATTTAAAACTATGAGCTGTCCTGGAAGGAGCTAGGCAAGGGAAACAGTGTCTTTGGATGCCTTCACAAGCTGTAATAGAGCCAGCCTTCCACATCAGTTTTATCCCTGTGCCTAAGAGAATGCAACTTCAGTGCTCAAGACAATGAGAAGAATGTACTTTCTCCAAAGTTGCTATAATGGCCAAAAAGGCCATAAATAACCATTTATTAAACAAACAGTATGGGCTAAAGGAAGAGAAACAGCCACAATTAGACCCCCGAGGCCAGCAAGCCCAGTATGGAACGGCAGGACTCTATTGTAATCCTAGCCATCTATTACCAGTTGTTTCATTTCTGTGAAGTTATCTTCATAATCAAGATGCTATCCCAGCCATTGTGGGCTTTAGAACTATTTTTAATTTTAATTTAAAGAGCAATTAAAGAAAGACAATGGTTATGCAGGATAATAAAGTAAGTGATTAGCAACATGCAAATGACAAAGGCTTAATGATAATATGGTTGTAGTCTCCAAAGGGCTCGTTGAGAGAGAGCCCTTTCTACATGGGGTTGTTCAGCTAATGTGTCTCAACCCACAATTACAACATTGCTGACACCATTAACCAGTGAAACAACATCACTTCGAGAAATCCTTGTTGTCTCATTAAAATGGAAAGGGTCAGGTAATTTACTAGCGTTGTATGTCTAGTTTTGTTGTTGGTAATTAGCAAACATTACCCAGCATAGACTCCCACTGGGAGCTAGAGAAACTTTGTGAAATATTAAAGAGGGAAGTCTTTATATTTCACTGGGAAATTGAAAAGAGGTGTGCTCATATTCTACCTGTCACACTCCCTCACATATTAGAAATGGAAAAAGCAACTTAGTACTTCTTTAATGTAGGGAGATCTATTCAGAATGCATTGGGAAGCCACTGGCCTGCTCAACACCCTAATCATCATGTCATCTTCACAGCAAACAGTGTCCTCATCCCTGGTTATAAGAAAGAAATCAGAGAGGGATGGTTGGCAAATTGAAAACTTCATTTTTATCATCTTACTTAAAGTTTTGGAATCCATCTCTTGGAAACAGAAGAAAAGGACTATTAAAAGTCTTTCATTTGGCCGGGCACCAGCAGTGCTTCACACCTATAATATGAACTACTGAGCTACCCTGAAGGCTAAGCTCAGATAACATTTTGAAGACAGCCTGGGGAGGAAAGTCCTTGAGACTTTTTTTTGTGTGTGTGGCCATTCATAGAATTCAAACTCTGGGCCTGGGCGCTCTCCTTGAGCTCCATTTTGCTCAATACTAACACTCTACCACTTGACCCACAATCCTTAGATCTTAGCCTCCTGAGTAGCTAGGATTACAGGCATGAGCCACCAGCACCTGGCTTTCTTGAGACTCTTACTTCCAATTAACCAGCAAAAAGCAGGAAGTTGAGTTATAGTTCAAGCAGCAGAATGCCAACCTTGAGCAAAAAAGGCCAAGGGATAAGGGGCTCAGGGCCCTGTGTTCAAGCCCCAGTAACAGGACTAAAAAAAGCCTTCTGTTGGAGATACTATAGGGATTAAATAAGCACTATTCAAAAAAATTATTTGTATGGGTATTTTTAAATGTAGAGATTGAGAAAAGTCTCTCCCAGGGCCTGGACTTCTGGTCTCTTTGCTTCCTAATGGAATCCTTCATAGGCTAGAACCTCCCTGTTGTCACGAAGCAGAATGGCATCTTATTCTTTAAATGGAACTTTTGGAACATAAAACACATTCCAATAAATGTGACCAGAAAATTATGAATTCATTAAACTACTTTGGTATCTTGTGCTATATATAATATTTATATTCCGACTACTATAAAATATGCTTTAATATCTTTAGGCAACGATAAGGACTTAAAATATTTATAAAATGGCTAAAGATAAAGTATGGCCCTCTTATTCCTCCATACAGATGATGTAAGGCATGCAATCAAAGACAATAACACTCTCTGCCCATTCGTCATCTTAAAGGAGCCGATCAACCCACCATCCCTCGTGTGCCATCTACATAAGAGTTGTTGCCGACACAGACGACTCCAGAGGAGTTTGTGCCTTAAAAACTACCTAGAGTGCTATACTTCACAGGAAACAGGGCTTTCTGAACATGGAGACAAAACAATAAATTTGCAGGCAAAAACAGCTCCAAGAGGGGCTTCAAAATACTGCTGTATTTATCTCTGGGACATGTGGGAATGGTAGACATGTTGATTTAATATTTCATAACGTGGAGGCAATTGCTTCCTTGCATGGTATATAATTAATACTCATTGAAAAAAGTTCCTTTTTAAAAGTTCCTTAGTATCTTGAATGCAAATAAATAAACGAGACAGACCTGCACAAGAGTAAAGGCTTCCTTTACAAATATGAATAACCCCAAAAATGCCAATGAAAAGGAAGTGATAGTGAATTTATAATCACCTGGAGGCCTACAAAAGGAGGATTAAGCTGGGTTTGAGATAGCTCATACCTGAAATCCTAGCTACTCAGGAGGCTGAAATCTGAGGATCATGGTTTGAAGCCAGCTGGGGAGAAAAAGTTCATGAGACTCCTTTCGCCAATTAACCACCAAAAAGCTGCAAGTGGAGGCCTAGCACAAGTGGTAGAGCACTATCCTTGAGCATAACAGTTTAGGGACAGCACCCAAGCCCCGAGTTCAAGCCCTAGGACTGGCACAAAGGTTTACAGATTAAATGTGAAATCCCAATCCTGAAATTCTCACTATTGACCTTTCTTGCTTCCCTTCAGACCAGGAGTCCGATGGATTTTCAGAATTCCTCCATTTCTTATGTTGATTACGTATTCAAAGAAGTACTTGTGCCCACCTACATTGATCTCAAGTGGACATTTTCCTCTAGTTGGTTTCCCCTGCTCTCTGGATCAGGATGCAGAAGGTTAGGGACTATGAATAAGTTTGTGAATTAATGTTTAAGTCTCATTATACTCTGCATCTCTATAATGTCTATTGTACACCATCCAAATGTTCTAGCATGCTCCCTGACAAGGCTTCTATGTCTATGGAGAGATCAGCTTTAGTTCCTCAGAAGGGTGATGATGGTTAGGTGAAGATGGTTCACCATGAAATACTAAGCATCAGAACCTATGCTTCTCAACATGGGCTCCATGATATATGCAGAAAGACAGATAAACTTGCTACTATGCTAAGTGAAATAAGTCAGTGATAGCAAGAAAAATACTGAATAAGCTCATGTATATGTGGAATCTAAAAAAGACTCACAGAAGCAGAGAGCAGCAAAGTAATTGTTGGAAACTGAAGGGAATGGGGTCGATGTTGACCATGTATATAATCTTTCAGTTATAAGGTGAATAGATTCTGGGATCTAGTATACAGCATGATTAATAATACTGACTAGGGTAGCTGAAATTTTCTAAGAGAGTGTCAAATACTCCCCTCCTATTTATAACTATAGAAGGTGTTAGGTAGGTTAATTAATTTGACTATGGGGTGTTCATTTCACAAAGGCTATGTATATCAAAACATCATTCTAAATATATATATATATATATGTATGTATATATATATATATATATATATTTGTCCCATATAATACTATAAAGCTGGAGGTGGGGGAAGAACCCCTGGGCTAAGAAAACCTCTTATATCTCTTCATATATCTATGAGGAAGTAAAAAGAGGAACATAGAAAAGACTCATTGTTTTATTAGAGGAAGTCCAGATCTCTCCTCCAATTCAGTAGTAATTGGCTATACATTTCCTAACTGGGGACCCAGATTATTCTTTTGGAAGAAAATAAAAAGAGGCAAAAGAGGAAACTAGAGATCCCTGATATCTAGCCAGAGCAGCACACTAACAGCAATTCTGGAATGGTGTCACTCTGCTGCGCATCAAGGATCCTGCCATAACCAATCACCATGGGGTAACACTCTAAGAGATCTTTCGTCATGGAGTTGCCCGAGGCCTCCCCTCTGCTTCATGAAGAAGCTCCACTGTGTGGTACCATGCCAACCTCTCCATGCAAGGAAAATCTCAGCAGCCACTGTCAATTTTCCCAATTCTTCCTCAACTCTGTAGGCCTTTGTAGGTCTGCCTTGTACCTGAGTCTTGCACCACCCAAAGGTGTCCTGCTTTTCATCATCCTGTACTGTCTATGTATATTTACAGATGAGTGGAGTGAACAGCAACTCTAATCGCTAGATACAAATGGTTAGTCATAACTCAGTTGTTATTTTGGAGAGGCAAATAACCTGGCAAAACCACTCAGTAACAATCACAACGGCAGTAGTTAATGGTGCTTGATCTCTAACTACACCCCAAATGCTAAGGGCTTCCCATCCATTCATCCATAGCAGCCATATATGTTATAAA
Organism: Dipodomys ordii; assembly: GCF_000151885.1. Classification (NCBI taxonomy): domain Eukaryota; kingdom Metazoa; phylum Chordata; class Mammalia; order Rodentia; family Heteromyidae; genus Dipodomys; species Dipodomys ordii. The sequence goes on from NW_012267302.1 coordinate 5,166,655, forward strand.
GACTAACCATTGCACGTTAGCTAATCAAAGTAAAAGAATAACTCTTTTGGACATTTACCATTACCATATGGGTTGCAGAAAGCTCTGCACCCTATTTGACTCTGAGAGCCACCGAGTGACCCAGGTGTTAATAGTATGTCAGTGTGAACAAGGAAGCATGGTCATTGATGTGGGCCTACGAAGTGGCAGAACTAGCATTCGGACCCAAGCTGACTGTCCAAAGGGTGCATGTGCCATGATTAAACTAGACTACAAATGACTATTTGTAAAGTCCATGACTATTTACTTTTCTTAATAGAACTCTCTACAGCCCTCATCTTTTATATTGGCAGGATGATTCCTTAGGGTGTTTCAGGTGAGGTGGCTTTAACCAAAGTTACTTTATATGAGGGACAGAAGAAGAATTTAAAGCCTGGTCTCTTGACTCTGCATGGCGGTACCATCAGAAGGGCATTCATTTTTGAGATTTGCCTTCAATAACCAGACCAGCCTAGTCTATTTTCTTAGTTCCTCTGACCCTAGTCTTTTGTAGAAACATTCCTACACTGCCAGGAAGTTTGCAGGAACCAACCAACACCTTCTGGAGTAGAAAGTAGAGATGTTGTCTGTCCTTTGTGAACTTTGAAGATCTTAATCCCACAGTCTCTTCAGGCCTTAGGCTGGCATTATATAATTGTACATCCAATGAGGCCAGCCAAATGGCTGAGGGTCAGGAGCTATTCGCAAAGGTTACAGGAATGGGACAATTTGTATTTAGAGAAGGCTTGGCTGTCTGACCAAAGTGCCTGCAGACAAATTCAATGTTAATACCAAACAGTCTTTAACCCTTGCCCAGTCCCCAGTGGTATTTTAAAAGGTATGAGGCTACATCATTTCATTTGTAGGCATGCTAAAGAGAGCAGACTGCAAAGAGCAGATAACAGGAATAAATCCTTCAGCCATTCACTTGCTAAATCTTTAAGTGTCTCTTAGATCTGAGACCCTGGACTAAACATTTAAATATATTTCTATAGTTAGTAGGGGTCAGGGAGATCAGTCAACAGGAGAACAGATAGATGTTAATAGCAAACTCATCTACAATTATGTCCTCTTCATTTTCTTGGTGGCACAATTAGTAGATACAGAACGAGCTACTCTTTGTGCAAAACACATTGACTTTCCTGCTCTCGTGCTGGCTCTCACCCAGCTTTGGCTCCTTTCAAGTGCCTGTTAGCCCCTTGACTTAGACTTACAATAATCACCTACTTTCAAATTCAAGTCCACTTTGACTGTGGACACTCCCCTGAAAGCAGGTAGCCCAAAGCCATCTCTGCCATCTCCTGACACACCCTATGGCACCATCCATGTGGCACTTCAAATATCTGGTAAGGAAATCTTTACTAGGGATATTATAGCAAATGCTTAATGACTAATATACTGTCCTAGAATTTGAGGAAATAATTTTCTGCCAAAACACTTCATAAAATATAATTGCAGCATTTAAGGATCATTTATATCTTTAAATACTCTATAAATCCAGAACTAAAGTCATTTATAAATCAGTTGTCTTCTTTTGGGGGCTGCTTAGGAGGAAAAAAGCAACAAGAGTTTGAAGATATCACATGAGCTTGTGCCTATAAAAGGATGGGTAGACACAAAAATGCCTAGGATGATTGGCTGGGCTCATTTGCTAGACTGAGGCATGCATGCTATTTCCACAGCATGTGGATTAAATCTATGCCTCAGAAAGTTACAAATGGCTCCTATTATGAACTTTACAAGGTGCCCTGGAATGCTCCAAGTCCTGTATTATTAAGTATGTGCATCCAAATTATGCCATACAACCTATTTTATATGTCTGTCACTTCTGCCTATGGATCCAATTAGCTCCATGATGTGATGGCATAGCCTATGCAAAGAGAAGTCCTTGGCTTCAGGCATGAAGTATAGAAAGCAAATTGATGGTCAGGCAAAGGATGCTGGGCCCATCCTTATCCAGCATTTCATCCCAGAGCATAGGAAGTCCATGGAGTGACAGGATTTCCTTCTCCTTCCTTTGATTATACAACTTTGCATGGCTCCCACAGGACCATTTCTCTGGAAAATGTCTAAGCCTAATATCCCAAGTAAAATCCTAAGCTTTAGGGGGTGAAGGGATCTGTTTACTATCATTGTCTGTTTTCCATCCATCTTCTATGGATATTTTCAAAGCATCCACCTGGAGAAAGAAACAAGTAGATAACCCTGGAAATGCTCCGTATGTTTCTTGACAGAAGAAATATTCCACCGTTTTCCAGACATCTTTAAAATCCAATTATGCAATCCACATTAGGAGGGAAGCTAGGTAATATTGGCTCTTGCCTATTATCTTAATTACTCAGGAGGCTGGGATTTGAGGATTGAGGGTGTGAGGATTTCTGGGCAGAAAAGACCATGAGACTCTTATCTGCAATTAACTAGCAAAACAACAACTACAATTATGTAATGGAAGTAGAGTGCCATCCCAGACCTGAAGTCCCAGCACAACCCCACCCCCACCCCACCCCACCCCCACACCAATATACACGTTCACACATGCAGGTAGGAAAAACAACAACTCGATCATACTGTCATGAGTAGACTAAATATAATGCTTCCTATTTCTCTCTACTCTTGGCTGCAGGGATGTACCAAGAGTCAACTCAAAGGAAATCCTGGTGTACCCCACTATTGTGATGGTTTGGACCAGGGATATCACTGTCCCCGCCCCCACCAACCATGAAGATTCCCAAAGACAAGAAAGATTCCAAGCAAACTTCAAGGATAGTTTGGAGGTGAAGCGGAAACATCTTATGCGTTTTCCTTCCCTGGAAGGTGTATCCTCAGGAACGCTCCAACAACGCAGATGTACAGATGTGGGACCTGTCTCCAAAGAATACAGAAGCTTTTGTCTTTGCTAGAGCAGACTGATGTCCTGAGGAAAGCACAGGTTTGGAATCAAATCATGTGGGGATCTGCTCCATTTGCTCTTGACTAGCTATGAGCTTTTGAAAAAGGTGCAGGATTTGCCTGAGCCCCTATTTGTCATCCATATGAAAGAGAGAAAAACTTCTGTCTAACAGGTCATCAGGGGCTGGGAAGGTGGCTCAGTGGTAGAGCGCTTGCCTTGCATGCAAGAGGCGCTGGGTTCGATTCCTCAACACCCCATAAGCAAAAAGAAAAAAGCCAGGAGTGACGCTGTGGCTCAAGTGGTAGAGTGCTAGCCTTGAGCTGAAGAGTTGAGACAACACCGAGGCCCAGAGTTCAGGCCCCATGACCTGACCAAAAAAAAAAAAAAAGGTACAAACCAGTCACAGTCCTTTTGAGGAGAAAGCTAACATGTGAGAGAGCCTGATGCTCAGGTGCTGAGTTCAGTCCATCTCAACACTACTCCACATCTGTTTTCTGTCTATGAGGCTGAGATTTCCTCCCTCTGCAATAGTTCAAGGCTGGGCACAGTCTGAATGGGGAAGTAAATATGTTCTATGTGCAGGTGAAAGGAGAAAGCTTATTTCATCCCTGATGACAACCTTCTAGAAAGAACTTCACGTCTGGGAGGTGCCAAAGCCCTCAGTGGTTCTCAATCTTTTGTGTTGTTATTTATCTGTTGTTATTTCTTGTTTCCTTCATTAGGAATCTGTTACAAAATGGCAAATGGCAATCTTAGGAGGAAGATCTCTCATGTGATGAAATGTACTGTCTAGGAAAAATTCACTTAAGGTGAAGTTGCTGGAAAAAGAGAAAAACAACTGCAAGTGTTACTTTGCTCAAGTACATATGCTGAGATTCATCTCGTGATGTCCACAGAAGAAATGCCACAGGGAAGAACCCTTTTCCATACTTGAGACCTGCTCAGAGCCCTAAACCAGATTTTTCTTTATTGTTTAGCAAGCTCTTTTAATGAAATGTACTACTCTTATTATAGAGGACTCAAAATAAGATCTAAATCACAAACCAATAAAAGAAAATTATTGGGCTGGGTATCTAAAGTTACTACCTAGAGGCTACTCTAGTGTGGTATTTATAAATCTCTAGAACAGTTAAGTATAATTGTCTTTCTGGTTTTTGGGATGAAAGCCAACTTTCAGTTTTAGTTACAATGAAAGGAAAAGATTTTAGCACTGAGCTCTGTCCTTTTGGTGGGTATAAAGAGAAATGGCTTCTCCTCCCCTGCCCCCACTGCCGTTTCAGAATTGAGAGGGAATGTGGTGGTAATGAAATGGTATATGGGAGCAGAAGGTTTTGGGAAAGGGGGATGTATGGGAGGTGATGTGTTTAGGTTTGTCTGCAGGGAAGAGGGATCATCAGAGAATGCAGGATGCTGGGCCTGGAGAAGTGGAAAGGGGAGGGAAGTGGGAAAGGGCAGGTGTTGAAGAGTGGCATGGGAGTTGGGGATGGGGTGGTCTGTCACTGTAATGGAAAAGCCAGATGTACAGCTGCTCACCCAGTGCAGGCCATTCTGCATCTTCAGACACAAAGACAAAGCACCATTCAGGAAGGATGTGAACACTTCCACTAAAAGACCCATGACCCCAATCCTGCCAAACACCAGAGCTCTCCCTCTGGAGCAACAATGTAGATCGTATAAAACGCAGAACCTGATGTAATAAAAAAATAAAATCAAGACATACCCGAGACCCTCAGTTATAAAGGACCACAGGACTCATCTCATCCTGGCTCCCTCCCATCAGGAAGAGTCTGGCAGTAACTTTCCTTTGGCAAATGGATAGGACACTCGGTATGTTTTGAGGCTGTCCGTTCTGTTTGGGAAATGTCTTCCTTATGTTGGATGACGATCTGGTTCTCTTTCACCATGAGCCATTGGTCCTGGTTTTTGTCCAATACAGTAAGTGACAAACACTGCTATTCTTAACCACTTGAGGTAAGTGACATGAGCAGGGACTGTCTCATTGTTTCCTTTGAAACATTCTTCAGTTTGTCAAATTTTTCCCTTTAAATCTTCATAGCTTTTGACATATGCCTCATACTGACCACAATGAAACGATCCCTTCTCAAAACAAATGACACGCTTTTCATTAACAAGAGATAGCCAGCCTGTATTCAGCTACTGTTTGTTATCTACTTATTTAGAGATCCTAATCCATATGGTCTCACCCAAAGCTGAAACTGAAGTTACATTTACTTCTCTGAAACCATAAAAGATATCTCAGACTTTAGGATAGAGAAGGCGGACCCTATGTGCCCAATTAACGCTCTATCTCCAAGGGCTGCTGCCATCCTTCTAAAGAAAAATGTCATACCTTGCCAGAGGCTTGTAACCTATGCTGAAATACAGACAAAGGAAAGCACCTGTTTATGTCTAGGCCTTCATTTTGTGTAACTACAGCTTCAGGTAACGAAGGGCTATGCTGTGTGTGAGCCTGCGTGCATAGAAGACTATCTTTTGTTTTAAGTTGGTGGCTATAAAGAGGCACAGAATATAGAAAACTCAATGTGGAGGAGGCAAGGAAACCCAGGCAGAACACAGGTACCCTGGATTTGATATCTCTGCTCCTCCCTGGGATGATGGCAATCAGGCTTCAGCTTCTAACCAACCCTCTGCGTCCCAATTCCCAGTCAGTCCTCAGACTCTGATCTTACACTGTCTGTCCTTTCTCCTCAGATACTCTCTGTCCATTTGACACTGCATGACAATAGCCAAATCACTGGTGGGATCTTCTTTTGGACTTGAGACTCCATTTTTACCCATTTGTTTTAGGACCCACCTGCATTGTCCTGTAATCTCTGAGCCACCCCTAAGCAACCTTACCCAAACTGCCTTCTCCCAAAGCCTGTCTGTCCATTCTGCACGGCTCTTCTTACAGGTGGGTGGGTCTCCTCACTGGGAGGAAGTTTATGTTCTGTCCTTCCTTGTGGTCTGTTTTACCTCTGCAGTGTCCTCCTGCTACAACCTCTCATTCTCTTTTTAGCTCATAGTTTTCTTCTCTTCCTTTTAGAAAAAAGCAGCTCCTAAACAACATCTCTGCATCCCATTTTGTTTTGTTTTGTTTTTGACTATTCAACCCAATGTTCTGGCTGCCAGGTCAATCTCCCCAAAGCACAGGTCCAGTGCTATCACTCTTATGCCTGGAAGCTATCGGTGGCTCCCCAGGGAGGCTGAATTACCCATAGCTCCTTAACTTGTAAACTCATACAATTATTTATAGTTTACTTATTCAGAAAAGAAAAAAAGAGATTTCTTAATGCCTGACCCACCTTTTAGCTTCATTTCTCCCTGCTGTCACATATTCCTTGCATTGCAAACCAAAATGTACTTTTTCCTTTCCCTCTAATACATCTCCACGTACCTCCACCTCCTCGTTTCTATTCTCTCTGACTCAAGCCAGCACTCTGCCTCCACCTGTGACCACTCCACGCATATTTTTCAAAGTATCTCTCTCAAACTCATATCCTCTTCTTTCTATGCCCAATGTGAGCTCCTATCAATTGCAATCCTCTCACAACAGTAAAGTGATATTGTAGACCAGTTATATGATGATATAAGAGGCTTGCAGTGCCACAAATGTGTTTTATGTTCCATGTCTAGGTAGCAATGCCTACCATGCACAATCTAGGCACTCAACAAGTGCTTGTTGAGTGTTTGTGGGGTTGGGCTGACACCTATGGGGTAGAAAACATGAGTCAGATAAATGCAAAGCATAGAACAGGAAAGGGAACAGAGGAATGCTGACATCGACATTCGTATTTGACCCAGACAGTGAAATATGAACATAAAATACCCCATGTTAGAGAAATCAGGCTTCCTTTGTGGGAGAAATACTGCTGGCTTTAAGATGATGGACATCAAGGTAAGTTTTGGATCTTAACTCTGTTACCTACCAAAGACTGTGGACAGGAAGCTCTGTCTGCTGGGCAGCTAGCATCCTACAGATATCACCTTGAAACATGTGGCAAATACAGTTGGACAGAAAGTAACTCTGTCCTCCATCCCTTTTTTTCTGTACTTAAGTCATTTCAAGTCTTAGGAATGCTGATGAGAACCCAAAAATTGTGCAAGGAAGAGGCTGGATCATTAAGTCAAGCTTACAGAATTGTCCTGAGGAAGCAACACCACAGATTAGTGGTTCAAATCCCCAGAACACAAGGCAAGGAAAGCACAGTTAGATCATGCCTTGATTGTTCTAAACCTTAGTTTCCTCATCTGGACATTAGAAACAGTAACCTCCTTACCTCTCACATCTCTCAGGACCACCTAGATAAACCTCCTCATCCTTGGCTGTGTGTGAGAGTCATCTGTAAGACTTGATGTCAGGTATAACTCAAACTCCCCAAATCACAATCACTCAGACATGAACGAGAAATCAATGGTTTTTAAGGTATCTCAAGTGAGTACCACTTGTAGCCGGGAATTAAGCAGTGACTGAAGAAATGCATGTCCCTTCCCTTCCCTTTTCTCAATACTGAAGACTTGAACTCAAAGACTCAGGCTTTCTAGAAAAGCACTCTACCACTTGAGTCACACCCCCAATCCTTGGCTTTACATTTTTCAGATGAAGGTCTCATACCAACTTTTCCCTATCTGGTCTCAAACCTCCTATCACCTCATCCTGAATAGCTGGGAGGGCACGCATGGACTTCCATGCCAGTTTGATTCTGACAGTCTTGCTAACTTTTGCTTGGGTTATCAACCTCCATTCTAGCTCCTGAACCACTGCAATGCTTTTCTACTTGGTCCGTGCCTCTGTCTCTTCCCATCTTTAGCCATGCTCTTTTTTGCCTAGTATCATTGTTTTCAAAGATAATACATACATCTTAAATGGCTCTCCTAAATCCAAATTGCAGGGCATCAAATCTATGCTCTAGGCTTCACCTATCCAGTATTATAGCCACTAGCCACATGCAACAATTTACATTTATAAATACATTGCAATTTAAGAAATATTACATATTAAATTCCTTAGTCCCATACGTTCAACCCACCCATAGCTGTCCTCTCTTCATAGAAGCCTTCTGAAGGCCTCAGAAGATAAAAGGAAGACCTCTGTATTCCTCTATGCAAACCTGGCTCCTATCTCCTTGCATTGTCATGGTGGATGAGGCTGTCTCCTCTTCAAAACTATGGAGAGACTGCATTAGGGGATCCTTAGCCTTTGTGGTAACAATGCATGTGGAGACACCCCTTTCTACTTATTTCGTTCCCTTAAGAGTTACCCCTCACCGGAAGATGCAGGAATAAGCTCTAAGATGCTCATTTTACATCTTGCTATTTAAAAGGAGAGGAAGAATGAAAAACTCCAGCCCATGCTGTCTTTATTCAAGTACTGACCCCTGAGGCTCTCCAACAATGGAACTTCCCTCTGCTAACCCTCCCCCTTCTAAGATCAGACACACTTCTTGTCTTTTAGAACCACAGGGAAACAGTCTGGCAAGAGCCACTGTTGTACCAGCTGATTTAAATTGAAATGTTTTCCCCAGATAAATGCGTGCTAAATAATACACCAGCTCTCCAGCCAAAGGGAAGTGACAGGCACTCTGTAAATAAAGGCACTTAGTTGCTGGTAAAGAGCTGTAAAGTGGTTCTGAGCTGATGTTTGCTGACCAGCAAGAAGCAGCTTCACCTGCTTTATATAATTGTCACTGCAGTTTTTCCTGCTGTATATTAAAACTGCATCTCATAGACCCAAATGTCACATCGGATGTACCATCCAGCATGGGGTGCGCCACCTTCTCCTGTAATTGTTTTTGACAACCAACCATCACATCTCCCATCCTTGCAGAAATCATCTGGCCCAGAATCCCTCGGCTGGGTTACTTCTGACACCATGTGGGCTAGAAAAGAGAAGGAGATATGCACAGTGAAGAGGGAAGTGAAGAGAAAAGGGGCGGGACCTAGTCCCATGCAGTGGCTGACCACTAATCTCAATGGAGGCTCTGCGGGCTCAGGGTAAAGACTTTTTCTTTCTTTCATGTTCAACTGAACTATGTTAGAAAAACTTTCCATAAGGCTATATGAATATTCTGGCACAAGGGCACACCATTTGTCCTTAGTCCTTATTTCTATACTGCTGGGTTCTAAAGAAATGAGAGCATACCTCTTCTGACAAAGTAGAAGATAAGGTTTCATAAAGGACCACAGAATACATAATAAGAAAAGATGCAGTAGTAGGAGCAAGGAAGAGTTATGGCTTGGAGAAGAGGTACATTTGTTTCCTAAAATGAAAGTAACATAAAGTCTGTTTCTCCTTTTCTTCCTTCTGGTAATACTGAGGTTTGAACTTGGGGCTTGAGGCATACCCTCAGGCTATGAAACCCTTTGCTCCCCTGGAGCTTCGAACTTTTCCAAGTATATAAGGCCACCATTGGACACTCCAGTTGACCAAAAGGCTCTCAGAAAAAGGGACACTCAGCTTATTCAGATATCCAGGAGGCCTGGAGAATGGCTCCTCCTGGGCACAGGTCCCCATCCTGGGCCTATTTGGGCTGTGAATGTTTCTTAGTCTATGGAGCTGCTATAACAAATAGTGGCTAATGCATGACAGAAGTTTCCTTCTCACAGTTCTGGAAGCTGAGAAGGTCAAGATCAAGTCATCAGCTTCTTTGGTGTCTGAGAGAGTCCACTTTCTGGTTCATAAGTGACATCCTGTAGTTTTGTCTTCATATGGCAGAGAGGGGTCTGAAGTTTGCTAGTCCTCTTCCATAAGGCTCTAATCCCATTCATGAGAGCTCCCTCTTGTGACTTAATCATTGTCCACCATTCTCTGCCTCCTAATCACAGTTCAATGAGGGCTTGGATTTCACCGCATAGATTCTGAGCTAGGCTCCAACATTCAGACCACACAGGTGTGTACACGTTACACATATGAAAGAAAGAAGGCCCTTCTTCCCTTCCTCACAAGAAAAGGGAGTTCCCTTTCTCCTTCCTTCATCTCTCTTGACCAAATCTACGTTCCTTGCTAAAAATAATAAGCAAGGCTTTTTGAGAAGAGTGGAAGCATTGTTGGCATTTTGGTCACTATACTGGATTTGAGAGGCAGGATAAGGTTGAAGAGAGTGAAAAGAAATCCTTATGTCAGAGGTACATGTCAATGAATTATACACTAAGATTCTCATCTATAGAAAGTCAAGAGGACTGAATGGAGAGAATCCAGGCATGCTGCAGAAAAGGTGCTTGTCTGCCTCCCTTGCATTCTCCATTTCATCTCTACCCAAAGTTCTGCCTCCAGTCCTACTGCGTATGCCTCCCTGGGACCAGAGACCAGTCTGTCCTGGTTGCATGTTCATTGCACCAGGTTTGCTAGTATAGAGACTTGTTGTACCTTAGACGGGCATATCCAAGTCACCTAAGGATCTTGCTAGAATGAACTTCTGACAGTTAAATTTGGCCTGAGCCACGAGATTACACTTCTTACAGTGATGCTTATACTAGGGTGAAGGTGGTCGAAGACACGTTAAAGAGCAAGGGCTTACAAGACAAGGCCAGCATTCCTGCCTTTCTTGTTCACTTCCTGGAAGAGCATCTTTCTCCCTGGTGTTGCCTGGGCAGGCCATACAGGGAGCAACAGGCTTTGCCATTCCCATGAGCAGACAGTCAGAGCTCAGGGTCTCTCTCCAAGCCTTGACATGGTGCTCTTCTTGCACATCTAAACAGGCAGATGCTAAGATTTTGATTTAAGGAGCAGGGAGGGTGTTGGGGAGGTCAAAATCAGGCCTCACCCAAGGTATTAATGGCAGAAGAATGGATGCTACCTGATTTCAACATGACTTCCATGTGATGTGGAAAATTGACTTTGTGATAAGCATTAGAAGGGCTGTAGAAGTCAAAGCTAAAGAGGCCGCCATTGTCTACTCATAGGTGTCAATGAAGTGGAAGGCTCTTCATACCTCGCCAGAAATGGCTGTGAATCTCTGGATCTCCAGGGAAGCCCCCACCGCCTCCTCAGTCCCCAGCAGCAAAGTCACGATCCCTTGAGAGCCTGGCTTTGAACCTCCAAAGAATCAAGCCCTATTTTACTTCCATTTTCTCAGTGTCATCCCAATGCTCTTCTTTGAGAGGCCAGCTCTCCTCTCCGTGCCAGAACCCATGCCAGGAAAGAAGCCACTGGGTGCCCGGAAACCACTGCTCCTGGCTTCATTGCACTGCTGAGCAGACTTGAGAAAGCGGTATGATGCCAAGTTGTCAAAAGTTAATGGATAGCCAGGCGCTAGTGGCTCACACCTATAATCCTAGTCATTCAGAAGGCTGAGATCTGAAGATCATGGTTTGAAGCCAGCCCAGGCAGAAAAGTCCATGAGACTCTTATCTCCAATGAATTACTAAGAAAAAGCCCAAAATGGTGCTGTGGGTCAAGTGATAGAGTGCTAGACTTGAGTACAAAGAGTCTCAGGGATATTGCCCAGTCCCTGAGTTCAAGCTTCAGGACTAGCAACAACAAAATTTAAAAGAAAAAGATAATGGATGACCAAGCTGAGCTTCCAGGAAGCCCTGTATATGAACCATTGCCCAGCCTTCAGTAAGATGCCTGTCCAGGCAACTGCAGCCTTTGTGGACCATGTTTTTTCCACTTCCTAGAATGATTGGACTCAAGCCCCCATCAAGTAGCCAACCACACCCATCCACCAGGTCACACATGACAACCACTCTATAATCCAAGGTAATCCCACACTAAGTGTCACTCACGAGGAAATGCCTCACACCCTACCCATCCATCTCCTTATTTCAGAGGTCATTCCTTATGGTGCTTTTGCTATGCTGTATCTCTGAGACTCTGAGATGACATCTTTTCTTATAACCACCTGCCCAGGATCCCAAAGTAAGTGACAGGGAAGATTGGAGGCAGAGAAGAAGGCAACTGGGTGTCATTTAAAGTGGTTGTACCACCTCCGGAAAAATATATGTGTTGACAAGTGCCACCTCTTGCTAAATGACTTTTAGTGTCCTCTGCAGAGATCACTAGCCCTTGGTCAGCAGAATCTTAGCTACAGCCTCAACGATGGAACAACTTAACATTGCCATCTCAGTTGGATGGATGGATATATATATATATATATCCATATATATATATACATATACATACATATATATATATATATATATATATATATATATACACACACACACATGGGAAGTTGTACAGCTAGCATTTTTTCCCCAATGCTCTGATACTTAGCTGGTGACCTTGGCCATAAAGCCACTGTTGGGAAAGGCTGAGGGAATGGTCATTTAAAAACTTGTTTATTGTCTGTGGAGCAACCCAGTGTGCATTTGAGGTGAAGGCATAAATCAGGGATCAGGCTGGCATCCTGGGATGGTAAGAAGAGGAGCAGATGCTGCTCTGAAAGACATCACGGCCACCACAAGTTTCACTGGCAGGCAGGCTGACGTGAGCCTCTTTGAATTACTGAGTGAAGGATATCCCTCTTGCCAGCCCCTGTCCCCCGTAGGCACAGCAGAGAAGTATTACAGGCTGTCCTTACCTTGGGAATTAGCCTGCAAGACCCCGATGCTGTCATCAAACTGCATAGATTTGATGTTGAGTGACGCCAAGATGCATTCCTTGTCCTGCAGCGAAGTATCATCAATATTATTCTGATTGGCTGACAGGATAACACACATGTCACAGAGGTTGATGTTGACAGCCCTTAAATCAGCCCGACTTAATGGCGTACCCTTTGGCATAGAGGAAAGAAAAATAAAAGGAGGGAGGAAGGGAGGGAGGGAAGGAGGGGGGAGAGAGAGAGGAAGAAAGAGAGAGAGAGGAGGGGAGAAGGGGGAAAGAAAACAAATTAAAGACTGAGCTGGAGCTTTGGGAAATTATTTAACAAGTATCTTTTTTATGCCTTGACATTAAGCTGGCCTAACTACATTTCAGGGAATAGGGGCTGTGTGCTAATCTAAAGGGTAGTCAGTGCTGATGGCAGCATTTCAGGCTGGCTCTCAATACTCAATCAAGCTATTACTAACAAACGCAGGAGGAATAATGCCGGGGTCGACATCTTCTTCCTGCCTGGAAATCGTCTTGATTTAAGGAACTGTCCTGTGGCAACCTCTGGCTTTCAGAATGTAACGAGGGGGTGGGTTCCAAATGCCGGTTTATTTAATAGCAGGTCACTTCTGTCTCAGGCTAAAGACAGCAGTTCCAACTAGAATTTCCAGTGTAGCCAAGGAGAACTTAGGGAGCAGAGTGGGTTGGGTTGGCGCTCAGAGCTCTGCTCAGTTTGGAGATGGTGGAAAGAAGTACAGCCTATCTTCACAGAAGGGAGACTGAAAGGAGAAAGAGTCCAGTCATGTGATTTTTTTTCTTTTGCTTATTTTCAGCAAGAACTAAAAACAAGTCACACAATTATACAACATAGGAATGGTTAAATATGCTATGAGTCATGGACAATGGAAGAGACTACAACAAGCAGAGACAAATCTAGCTCTTCTTAGTCTGTGATTTGGAATAATCTCTAAAATAGGAGAGCAAGTTAAAAATAAAAAGTTCCAGAACAATTGGAAAACTTTAGCTTCATTCATAACAACAAAAACCCCTCAAAATAAAATTATATATTTATAAACATATTTATAAATATATGCAAATTCAAAGGAGAAAACTCAAGGAAAAAATACATACTAAACTAATAACAGTAATTACCTCTAGGGAGAGGAAAAGAATGGAGGGTATGAAAGGGAAAGTTTGCTTTTTGACTTTATATACTTCTATATTGTTTAAATTTTTATAAAGAGAATGAATTTGTAGATTACCAGTGTAATTAAAAATAAATAAGTCAGTAAACAGATTTTTTAATCCCTATAAAAACAGAAGACAATGGAAAAATCCACACTGAGTGTTAATGACAGTGTAGGACGGTAACATAGGTATAATAGAAGGGCAAGGCCTTGGCTCAATCAATGATGAGGCCATTCACGTCAGAGCTCCCCAGAAGCATAAGACACCACCTTGGGACTCGCTTCCAGCCCCCAGCCTCCTAGGGTCTAGCTTCCCCTTGCCTGAATTCTGACCCTAGTTGTACTCAATATGTAGGCCATACAAATCCAGGACTTGCTAAATGCTTCCTGTATCTCTATTGTCTCCCTTTCTCTGATTTCTTGAAGAAGTGACTTTGGGAAAACAGATACTACAGAGCCTGTTAACCTTCCCTTATGACTTATGGCAGTCAAGATTTTGTTGTAAGTCTCCCCGACTATTGCTTCAAGCTGGTACCATAGATGAATGATATGTGGCGACAGGGGTGCTGAGAAGTGACTATGACCAGGTGCTCGTTTGGCAACCCCTGGGAGAAGGAAAGGATGGCTTTTTCTATGCTTTCTTGGTCAGTTTCCTACATTGGATTGTCAGTGCATAAGCCTCAGCTGCCTTCATCTATATTAAAATTTTTTTCATCTTGTAGAGAATCCTGTACAACTGTGACAATACAACCCTGTACAGTTGTAGACATATGATTTCAAGCCACAAAAAAGAAAGCTTTCCTGTTTCCCTGAATTGAGCTATACATGTTACTTGTTTAAATATTTTTTAAAAAATTGTCAGTTGTGGGGCTTGAACTCAGGGTCTTAGTGCTGTCCCTGAGCTCCTTTGCTCAAGGATAGTGCTGTACCACTTTGAGCCACAGCTCCACTTCTGACTTTTGAGTGGTCAATTGGAGATAAGAGTCTCAGGGGGATTTTTCTGCCTACACTGGCTTTGAATCATGATCTACTGATCTTGGCTTCCTGAGTAGCTAGGATTACAGGCTTGAGTCACCAGCGCCCAGCCTGTTTAAATAATGAATTATGAAAAGACATAGGCCAAGGTCCACTTTGTACAATCCACTGTGCTTGAGTGTGTTACATTTTAGAGGGTTTGTAAAGGTTCTGTAAATATGAGATCTTATTCATGTCCATGGAGGTAGGTGAATAAATGTATAGGGGGACACTCAGAAGGAAATACACACACACACACACACACACACACAAATACACATGCACATAAACATAGAAATACAAAACATAACACATCCAACCCTCTACAGATATACCACACATACACACACACACACACACACACACACACACCATCAAACCACTAACTTTTGACAAAGATAACTTTGGGCTCAGAGGTCTGAGGACTACATGTAGCAGCAAATGTATGATAACTCTGAAAGCATAAAATCATTTTTCTGAAATTAGCAAACTATAAACAGTAAATGTCGATGTTCTTGTGAGACTTTCATCTGTCTTTCGATGACTATCTTAAAATACATGCTTTCACTTACACATTTGGCTTCCATCCCTGCATCTCATAGAGATGTATCTGAGATGGTTTACTTCTTTAAATATTTATTGAGGACCTACTGGGCCAGTTACATGACAGGCAAATGGGGGTAACTTACGTGTACTGCTTGTAGATGGATCTTTGCGTGTTTTTAATGCATAAAGTTACTTGGTTTATTTTTTTCATCCCTAAAGTTCTGGAAGTTCATAACAGAAATAATAGTTTTTGATTTCACAAATGGAGGAAAACATGGCCTCTCCACAGGTAGAGAATTCCACCTTGTTCCATTTCAGAATATATAAATTTATAAGGAAAATGTTTGAAGACAAAATATTAATTGACAACCCACTACGTGAAGTGTTGAAAACCACAATACTCTACATCTTTATGCAAGTATACATTGACCATGATTAGAAAAGAGTTATCTGACTCCTAAATCATGTATCCCATAAACTCTCACTAAATTGTGAAATCTTGAATTCCTCTTTATAGATGGAGAATTTAATATTTGTAAAAAAAATATGACAGGCATTCACCTACATACACACATACACAGAGCCATGGAAACATTGCTGGGCTTCTAAACAAATGCATTGGGGTGGTCCACAGAGAAGGCTAACCTTGTGTATAGCAGAAATAAAGAACTCTGTTATTTACATTTATTTAGCAAAAACAGAAGGTAGCTCAAATCAAATGTTTTCTAAGCATTAACGGTGTCTTATGTAAAATGCCATCAACACTTTTAAATGTAAACTCTTTGTGTAAGTCTCACAATGTGGAAACACCTTGCTTTGTGTAGGCAAGAGAGAGTTTAGATCCTGACATGGCTAACAGATGTGATACCAACTTAACTCAGCCCTGATGAGAGACTGCACTGGCCTACACATTTCCTTTTAATAAGGTCTCCTAGGGTTTGGATTTTCCTAGACCGAGCACTGAGGAAAGGACTGCGTCCTCAGGCCCAAACCCAGATGAAGAAGCAGAGATGTGATCAAAGCTTCAATGATCATATCCACCTGGGATTTTTTTCTTTGTGAATAAAAGGGAGAGAAAAAGCATCAACAACATGATCTTGTACTTACAGGCAATATGGACACTTTAGGGAAGTTGTGAAGTGTTTCCCATTCCCGCTTGAGGTACTCAATGGAGCCCACAAACACAATGTGCTTGAGCTCATGGTAGTGGAAGTTGCTGGCCCGGAGTGGCATCACCAGGTTCCGAAGGCCAATCAGGGCTGAGCTGACATCCCCAAAGATGCAGACCACCACGTGGCCACTCAGGACGGTCATGGCTGCTTCGCTTCGAGTCTGAAATGGGGAGAAAAGGCAGGGAGGCATTGGAGAAAAGACCTCACGGCATTTATGTAAGGTCAGAAAACATCATGGGCGCAAAGAACCAAGTGAATACTGGTTGGGTTCTTGTTATGGGATAGTGTTTTGGCTTGGGTGTTGTCTGATATCCCTCAATGAGCCCAGGATTCACTATTCTATAGTGAAAAGTTGGGAGGTGGGCCTTCACGGGAGGTTCTCAGGTCATTGGCGGTGTGAGGTAGCTTAGGTGTCATGCCTTTGGTAGTTCTCTTGTGAACCCTTGAGTGTCCGAAAGGATCAGTTACCAAAAAAGGAGAAAGCCTGGTCATACTTATCCTTTGTTCTTATTCCAAATGTGATTGTTTGCTTCCTCCATGTGGTCCTGCCATGATAAGATACCCTCCACTCCTCTCACCAGAGACCAAATAAATGAGGAGCCCAATTTTGGATTTTGAATCTCTAAAACTATGAGCTAGCCTTTTCTCTTTATAGCTGCTTCTGGTATCTCATTATAGTACTGCAGAGTTTCCTCATGCAGCTATCAATTTCATTATACCCAAATTTTCTACATATTTGAGTGTATATGTAGATATTATATTTATACAACAAATACAAATAAACATGTATTCATCTGTCACTACCTACTTGGGCAACAGATTTAAGAAAGGTATGTCATATGTCTACATGAGCAAAAGATATTTTGCAACAATCTTCAGGAAGAAAGTGAGATGAAAGCAATTGTTCTTGTGAGTTAGAAAAGGAAGTTGTAGTTTCCATGATACTGTTGATAAACATGAGATCCCTTTCCACGCTCTTTTCTAAAATGGTTGGATGCCTTGTGGGTCTCTGCTTAAGGAATCTGAGTTTTTAGTTTTAGACTTCTTGGTGAAGTGTCATCGTATATGATGGCACAAGAAGATAGAATGTGATATCGAAAGTGAGGGACTTTCAGACTCTGTCTGGTTCACTACATTGCATGTTGTGTGACCAGTGACCCAAATGTAGCTTCTGAATTTCGAAGTGGTTGAAATAAAACCAGGACATGTCATCATAGGCAACAATGATATAAAATTCAAACCACAATAAAGTTTTATTGGAACACATCCCAGCTCATACATGTAGGTACTTTCTATGGCTGCCTTCACGCTGTAACAGCAGCGTTGACCAGTTATGACACAGAGCATAAGGCTCTCAAGATCTAAATCATGTATTTACAGGAAAGTATTGTTGACCCCTGTCCAATGCTGTCTTGGTGTTTCAGGGTCATCCCTAGAAGTGCTCACCATATATAAGAAAGAACCCTCCAAGAATATCACTAAAAGGGTTTACAGACAAATCAGAAAGACAAACAGACTCTTCCTCCCACTCCGGGTCTGTATTCACAAAGGAGACAAATACTTCAATGAAGAAGACTTCAGTTTCTTAGAAAATACAAAAGCTTAGCCACCATGGCTGTTTGGTGCATGGTACCAGTGAAGAGTACAATACAAGAAGGCTAGATGTGGTCTTTTCTCTGCCTCTTCTTCTAACTCAATGCATCCTGCAGTGTCTACGGTACTCTCTGACCACCCGCTGCATGCTTGGATGGCCCCATGTGGTTTACAATGCTTTGGGGGAGGCATATTAATGTCCAGTGCACATATAAAACCCTGCTTGGTTTAATCCCTAGCATTGACCAGTGTATTGATTGTTTAAATGCCAATATTGCAATTCACGGCAATGTCAGGGTTATTATAGTAACCTCCAAGGAGAGGAGGAAGCAAGCTTTCATTCCCTGATCGTTAGAATAAAGCAGAGGCTGTCATCATTATTGCTTTCTCTCTGTAACAATGCAAGGGAACCTATAAGAAGTGCTTTATAAACTGTGACCAAAGAGGACCCCTCGGGGAGCTCACATCACCTGTGACTCATGAGGAGACCTGGTGTTAGTTACCTGCGCTTCATGAACATTTTCGGCACATGGTACCACAAACAGTCAACCAATGTGTGGTGTGCTGTGATGGGGAACCCGAATTGTTTTTAATTGGCCTGGTCACATGAGAGGCTGCCTGCCCTCCCCGAACCAGAGGGAATACAAATGGATGCTAGAAATCTAGAATCTAGGGTTGGTTAGGCACCAGTTAACAGAGTGTCCCATGCCCAGATACTGACCCTAGAAAATTCAATCTGGGATCAAAATACCAATTCTCAAATGTTCCATGACAGTATCAAACAAACAACTTTAAAAAAAAATCCATATGCCTCAGCCCTGGGAGAGTGATTCTGCCAAGTTTAAGACACATTTTTTAAAAATTACTCACATGTTTCTCTGGACATCCATCCTTCAAGGCCTGCCCCGAGCTGGGCCTGAATTCATGGCCTTAAGGCCCTTCTGACAACACCTCTGTATATTAAACACACACCGGTACATCTCCCTGATGTCTGAATAGCACTCTGCGCCCCACAGCCCTTCGATCTTAGGAGGTTATTCTACCGTTACATTTTTCTATATTCCATGGTTACATTTTCTATATTCCATCCAATTATGATCATTTCCTCAAGATCAGGACCATCTCTTCTACATCATAATTCCAGAAACCATGAATGTCCTGTACCCAGTGGGTCGACAGCATGTCACACAGTTGATCCTTCATGTCCTTACCGCTACTCCAGTGTTGTTACAGAAGTACCTCTGTAGATCAACCTGTCCAGGCAGCCCCTCCCTGTCCTTTTCTAATCTAGGACCCTGCCTTGTTTCCCTCATGGCACTTCATTAATATCTGAAATATTCTTGCGCACTCATTTGCCTATCTAGAAGTGTTCTCTATGTTCCCGTAGACTGCATGCTGTAGGTATTCTTCCTCTGGAACAAGAGCAGTGACTAACACATAGTAGGCTTGCAATGAATGTTTTCTAAAATGATATCCTTTTCAGAAGAACATTCCCTGCTGTCTTTCTTTCCAGGAAAGGATGTTGACTGAATGCCACTGCTCAGGAAAGTCTAGGCAAATCATTGAAACCGTGGGTCCCTGATGGAGCACCCAGCCTATGATCTGCCACAAGTGGGAAAGGGTACAAATTCAGACTAGTAAGGTCAATGTGTGATCAGAACCACAAGAAAGAAATGTACCAAAAAAAAAACAGTGTTTAGAACATTTTCACTCCTGGTAAGTGACACAAGGACAGTTTGCTGAGAATTCTTACTTCCTGGACTTCTGTCTGTAGCTTTCCCATCTCAGAGACAGCCTCCAGCAGAATACTTTACTGGTTTGAAATGCTCCTTGATAACTGAGAAAACACACACTCAATAGAACACAGGAGAAACAAATCTAGTGGATAAGCATACAAAGCCATTCTGAGGACGTGGAAAGTCCTTATTAGGGAAGAGTGGCCAGGACCTCAGGAATGATAGGATTTCCCTAGCTGACAAAGGAGAAAGGCCTCGGCCATCTGCGGATTAGAGGCAGAAGGGAGAAAGAACCCTTCCATCAGATCTTCCCAATTATTAATCCACTTTTTTGTGGATGAGCAAGACAATAAACTCTAGGAAAGCCAATGTAAGCATTAAAACCTAAAGCTGTTAATAGGCCAAATACCCTAGAGTAGATCGGATTGTTATCTCTGCTGACATTTCTGTGACAGAACAGAAGCACACTGCAATGAAGGTGCTCAGGCACCACCCATGAGCTTGGGATCTGAGCATCCTCCTCCCCATGGTGGTTCTACAGTGTCATCAGCAAACACACTTGTCTGCCTTCAACATGTGCTAGGGAGGACCACAGATGCATGAGGTTATTATCTGTAAGGTTTCAGAGACATGCTTGTAATTAAGCAACAGTGCAGGTAGCATTGACGGATAACAGTGAAGGACAATAGTGCCAATATTATTATTAAAAACAGGAAAAGGAACAGGCAATTCCATGGAGCCATATGTTGGGTTTAAATTTCTCTAATAACCGTGTTAGTGAGGGCTATTCTCACCTCATCTTCTTACCCATGAGTGAGCTGAAGTAATAATAATAATATTATTAATATTAACCCACATATATATACTACCAAGAGAGGAGATGCGCCCAAAGCCATGTGGCCACCTGATGGCGTAGGCTGGCTCTGCTCTTAGGATGACATGGAGTAGAATGACACACATCCTGCCTCTCATGATGGATGCCTTACTGCAGGATGATTGCAATGAGCTGACAAATATTCAGAGACAGAAAATTCTGCTCTTGGCTCATGTCCTGACCAAGCTTCTAGCTGCTTAAATCTCTGTGCAGAACTTCAATCATCAGAAACAATTGAGGCCAGGGACAACATCATCCACGACGTACTGGAGGAGTCTCACTCCAGGTAGACGTCATGGTGGGTGGAAGTGGAGGGCATCAGTCACTCACCAGAATGACTTTCTCGATCTCCTTGGGCGCACACCAGTGAAACATCCCAGTAGAGTCATACTTCTTCACGTTAGAGTCCATGTTGTCAATCTGATCATTGCCAGGAATTAACAAGGGGTCGTGCCTGGGGAGAAAAGGACAGGCAATGCTAAATGGAAAACCGCGATAAATTATATATGGAAAGTGCCCCTTGAGCTATATCTCAGAGGAGATGAAAGATGCAGAGAAAGTGGCTGCTACTAGTGTCCATCTCTTGCTTGTAGAATCCACCCCATCAAAGACAACTGTCCTAAACCATTACCACCCACCTAGAAGTATACTTGCTAGATCTTTTTTCCAGTAACATTTGTGTCTTGCTCTTGCCTCTTTTATCATGAATAGGCTTTATGTCATTTTGTGGCCTCAATTTCCCCTTATAAGACCATCATATTCCTCATTCTCCGGTTTTAGCAGATATCCAATTTCCTCAGTGTGTGTGTGTGTGTGTGTGTGTGTGTGTGTGTGTGTGTGTGTATGTGTGTGCACACGCGCGCATGCACACACACACACACAAAGGGTTACTATTAGCATCGGCAATGAAGAGGAAGGAATAGGAATAGAGGCTCATGCTGGCTGACTAGCATCAGGATGGAAAGCCAATTACTCGCTCTTTCTGACTACAACTTCTGACGTGATGCTCTTCGCAGTAAAAGCTTTAACAGGCTGCACTTTAAATATTTTAGCAATTTGCCCAATCAGATTTTGCTCTCTCTGGCTGAAGCCCTTTAAAGATTCAGCAGCATGTCACTTCAGAACAGATTGACTACCAAATGCCCACATCTGGAATACATGATTTCAATACTAAACAACACCCTTGCTCCTCGCCTTGACAACTGTATTTGCACTAAGCATCCGATGATGCCCCCCTCCTTCGCTTCCCAATGCAGCATCCTGTGGATGAGAGCCTCAAGCTCAGATGCATCTTAATAAACCTGTCTTGAATCAGGGCTCTATGCACCATCCTCTTGCCTTGTCTGTAGGTAGCCAAAGAAGATGGCTCATAGATGCCTCCCCTCCGGTGGGGTTGGCAGAACCTCCTGGATTATGTTAGGAATGATAATAAAATCAGAAAGAATTAACCATTCCACAGCATTAAAAAAAATGCCAGCCAGGCACCAGTGGCTCACGCCTATAATCCTATCTACTCAGGAGGCTAAGATCTGAGGATCGCAGTTCAAAGTCAGCCAGGGCAGGAAAGTCCACGAGACTCTTATTTCCAATAAACTACTCAGAAAAAGCCAGAAGTAATGCTGTGGCTCAAGTGGTAGAGTGCTAGGCCTTGTGTACAAAGAGGCTCAGGGACAGCATCCAAGTTCCAGGACCAGCAAAATAAAAGGTCTCTGCATCACCAACCATAATTCTATTTCTGATACAAGTACACATCCAAGTTTGGAGGGAAGCCATTATTGGTTTCTATAAGGCTAACTACATAAAACTAAGACATGTTCCCAGGCAGACCTAACTGAATCATTCTCACACTGAAGTTAACCTGCCCAAATAATATTGCTAAGTCAAATTTTTTTTGGGGGGGTCCAGTCGTGGGGCCTGAAATCTGGGCCTGGGTGCTGTCCCTCAGCTCTTCAGCTCAAGGCTAGCACTCTACCACTTGAGCCAAAGCACCACTTCTGGCTTTTTTCTTTTTGCTTATGTGGTGCTGAGGAATCAAACCCAGGGCCTCATGCATGCAAGGCAAGCGCTCTACCACTGAGCCACCTTCCCAGCCCACTAAGTCAATTTTTTTTTATAAAAGAAATAGATCTACATTATTCAGAAGTGTATGATAAGGTGATTCTGTCCTTCAAACAGTCTTACTTCCAACATCAAAGGATACTTTTTATTTTTGTTTTAATATTTCTTCCTTAGAAATATATCCAGAATGCATAGAGTGAGACAATAATATAACAATGTCTTTAATTTGGTTCAAAGACAACTGGCCAGCTAGTCTGCCTTATCCCAACATAAGACAGGAAAACTTGGTATTCATTTTTTCCTGAGGATTTGCTTTTAGACCAGGAGATGACAAATACCATGTGAGAAGATCCTGCAGAGTTAGCTTCAATGGCCATGCTGGATGACGTTAGCAACTGACATATCTGGTCTAAAAAGTAGAAGAAGAAACCAACTCAAAGCAGTACCTCCATGGCCAAACTTCTAGGAGATCTTGAGGTGTTGGAAATCACCCAGTCACCTCTCAAATACTGAGAGATGAGTCAAGAAATCTAAAATAAAAGGTCAGAGAACTGGTCACAGGGCAGGGTAAGAGCAAATTCTCGGGGTTTTCCTTTAGTTCTTGAAAATGTTTCAATAAGTCCATAGATAAGCAGTGACTGCTATAGGCATGCAGACAGAAGCTGCTTCAGAGAAAAGGTTTGATAAAACTGCATCAAGCGAATATTCCCCAGCCCTTGATGGCCTCCCAAAATGGTCTAATAAACTTGTTCTGAAAATGAAGAGCCAAGTTCCAATCCTCTTGCTGATGTTTCTTGGTTAAAACTGGATCTCAGAAAAGATGATGATCCACCTCCAGTGCATTCAGGGCTTAAAAGACTAAGTCCACATAATATCAGCAAGGAAGAAAACATTGCAATAAGCTAACAAGAGCTCATTATATAAAATTTATGCCTGGAAGAGAGAAGATGTGTTTTGGTTTGGTTCTTCCAAAGGAGTATTCCTTGGAAATGGTGACCTTTAACCTTTATCTTAGAAAACTACAGAAGTACGTCTGATCATCAGTCTCCTTCACTAATAATACGAAGAAAATGAATGTGAAGTTTCACTAATTGGGGTAGGGGTCCAGATAAAGCTGAGCAATTTGACACTAGTTTTACAAACCATGACTTGTACTGGAACACCCAGAGGTAGGCAGGTAGTGTCAGATGTACCCTATTCTACACTCTGCTTCCTCTCCACAAATCTCTTGGGCTGGTCTGGATAATTTTTGTACACATCATCCAGATTTTTCTCCCAAAGGATTTACTCTGAGAAACATCAGAAATCTCCCTGAACATACATATTTCCTTTTTATACCATCCACAGGACCTGGAATTCTAACTTTGGTTTCTTTAATCAGCAAAGTGATCAAATAAACAGGAATCTCCTATTCTGAGCCAAGAAAGGAAGATACAGTCATGATTAAGATAGAATGCCTTATGAAGGGTAGGTTTCACAATGCAGCAGGAGGCAGAAAATGCAGAACATCATGGTATGTGTTAGGGCAAAGTAACCTAGGTAACATAGATAGGAGGGAGGGCACCAGAAACGAAGCTGTGCACTGCCTGTGTTTTCACTGGCAGCAAGGTGAGCTTCCTAAACAAATGAGCATCTGACCTGAGCCAGACAAGATGGGAAGGACCCATCTTAGGACCCATCTCACTCCAAGAAGTAAGGCCAAAAACAAAATAGGGCTCAAGCCATGGTGTTGCCTAGCCAAAGGTCCAGGAGTGCCAGAGCTCTTCGGCCAAGTGGATGATGATGTTGACTGTTCCAGTATGACCAACAATGAATCAAAGTTACATAAAACCGAGGTCATGCTTTTAAACAATACAGTAGCACATTATAAAAATAGAGAAGTGCATTATAAAAAATGAAATGTCTTTCAGAAACAAAATGTGTTGTTTCCCCCAAGCAGTGGGTTTGAGATATTCTAGAATAGCTGGGGATATAAGAAGGATTTAACTGCAAATGTTGGGTGAGCCTAGACGACACTTTGAAGCAGTGAGCTCTCCTTGGGAGCAAAGTAGATGGAGGGAGCTTTGAACAACTGGACCACTTTTAGGCAGAAAAAGTCCAAAGGGAGTAGGTGAAGAATTGTCAGGAGGGCAAAGATGGGAGGTAAGAAGCATTGACTGATTGATCTATTGTCTTATTAAAGACCAGTATTGCTCCAAAGTCATTGTATTCTTGTGTATGGGAGGGTGCTTAGAAGGTAATTCCAGGAAAAGAAGTATTAGTGATTACTTCAGGCAGGAGAAGATACATTTCTTTACTAGGTCTGATCCTATAGTAATTTTGAGTGCTTATCTTGGTTTGGGCTGTTGACAGATCCTTGTCCTACATGGAAAGTGAAGAGGCAGGTGGCCCTCTGCTCTTCTGCTTCTAAATCAATGATTCTGGAGTTAGTATCATTAGAAGAAAGTCCAATGGTGTGCCATTGTGCATACCAACCAATATTGCTGCACTGTGGGGAGACCCAGAGGAATCAGGCAGGTTGCTATACATTGGAAGGAATACAAGAAAGTACTCTGAACAAGGCACTAACCAACATGGTTAGTTTGCAGGATGATGAAGAGAACCACCTGCAAAGGCTCAAAGTGACTCCTTAAGCAGCTAGCTGGATCTGATGGCCAGGACAAAGACAGATATAGTCAGGAGTAAAGAGGTAGTGGCACATACTTTAATCTAAGATACTCTAGAGGTAGAGGTAGGAAGATCATGAGTTCCAGACTGGGCAAAGTTAGAGACATTCAATCTCAAAAACAAGGTAAGTAAAAAAGGGTTGTAAGTATAGCTCAAGTGGTAGATCATTTTTAGTGTGCATGAGTTCCTGGGTTTAATCCCCAGTATGAGAGAAGAGAGAAGGGAGAGGGAAAAGGGAAGTAGAGGAGGAAGAGGAGAAGGAGGAAGAGGAAAGAGAGAAGGAAGAGGAGGAGGAAGAGGAGGAGGGAGATGAGGAAGAGGAGGAGAAGGAAGAAGAGGAGGAGAGAGAGGAGGAAGAGGAGAAGGAGGAAGAGGAGGAGAAGGAAGAAGAGGAGAAAGAGAAAGAGTGGGATAAGAGAGAAGAGAGGGAGGGAATGAGAGAGGGAGGATAGCTTACAAGTCAAGGAGAGAATCTAGAGCAGACCCTTCCTCATAGCCCCAGGAGTAATTAACCCTGCTGAGACCTTGATCTTGGACATTTACCCTCCAAAACTGTGAAAGGAAATCCCTGCTGTTTAAGAACCAAGTCTGTGGCATCTGTTTTGCACAACAGGACTAGGAAATTAATGCAATAGTCCACTCTGAAAAAAAGCAGGCATGTCCTTCCTGACAGCCCTCAACTGACTGCCCTGCTTTTCCTTGAGCCTTGTCTTTTTCCTGTTCATGGAAAGGAGGATGGTGCTCTGCAATCATTTTAGTGATGCATGGACTTGTATCAAAACACACAACATCTTCAGAGAGTGGGCCAACGTCCCTGCCTTCCCCAATGCTGTCCTCATCCCTCACCATACAAACCTAAAGTGACAATGTAGCAAAAGGTTAAAGGCTCTGGAGCCAAAATGCCTATCTTCAAGGTTGGGCCTTCCTATTGCTCCCTGTATAGAATAGGAATGTTAATACCATCATTAATCCGTGGGCTCAAGGGCTGCACCAAGATTACCCAAAGACCTGTCCCATAGGTAACGTGGACCCTGTGAGAGCATCTTTCAGAAACGTAGATTATTATTGTTTCGGATTTGGTCTTGTAATTATTATAATTGAAATTGTCATTGGCATCATTATTATTGGTATTAACCTTTTCCATTTTTGGCTTGGGATCTATTCATCTATTGTAGTGATGGTGAAAGGAGTCTGGCAAGGTATAGAAGTTCCATAATAAAAACATGGGGTCATCCACTCATTTAATCATATCATTTCTAAATGACTCCATGTCCTTGACCACATATATGGTAGAGAGAAGCTAGGAGGGCACAAAATCAGAGGGAAATGGGAAAATATACAACAGACGGGCCCATCAGCTTCACTGGACATTGATGAAAATGAACTAAGCAACTCAAGGGCAGTGATGGAAGGGAGGGAATGAGATGGAAAGAGGGAACAGCTGACACTAAGCAAAAGGAAAGAAATGTACGTATCACCCGATGTGGGAGAAATAGTTGTATTGTCAAAGCTCATAGACTTCACAAACATTTTAGATCATGATAATGACAATTTTCCTTGTGAAGGTTAAAATGTGTTTGTGACTTTAAGTATCACTATCTCACAATACTGTAAAATTTATGAAATTTGTATAATCACTTAATCTTAATAAAAATGCTTTAAAAAAAACATGGGCTTTGGCTACTAGGCGCTAGCACTGTGGCTGCTCTGATGAACAGCAACTATGAGTAGAACCCTTATGAGACTGCTGTGCTGAAACTTGATGCTGTGTCTTATGGTATTTTCCCATTGTAATCATACTTGTAGGTCACTTCAGTTACTATCATGCTGTATGCATCGCTAGAAAAGAGTGTGCAGGGGTGTCATATGATTCAGGTACCACATTGATAAGAGAGACAAGATTGGTGGGGAAGTTCTAACTGACCAGGGCCCCCATCTCCACCAACCCCCCACTCCTTGCATATTCTCTGTTGCAGCCTAAGTCAAAGAACCCTAAGTAATAAAAGGAGAGCACCCATCTTTGCCAGAGTATACAGGTCGGGTGAATACTCAGTATAAAAATCACCCCATGAGCCCATGTTAGGAAAATGGGCTAAGGAAAGATTCTATAGTCAATTTAGGATAAGCAACTCTTGGTTTTGTTCCAAATATCTGAAGGCTCATCATTTTTTTTAAAGAACAACAGAGAAACCCCAGTTGTGTTACATTTTTTATATCCATGCTCCTTGCATCTCAGCTCAGGCCTCCAAAGTCCACAGCTAGAAATTAAGCATGCCTGACTTCAAGTAAAGGGGGAAAAAGATCTTTCTTTGGAGGGTTTGCAGATCCAGGAATGACACTTGCCATCAATTAATCTCAGGAAGTGAACTAAATGCCCTGCTACAACAGAAACACAAAAAGCTTGCCTTGAAGACAACAGCCTAGAGCTAAACCACAAATCCCTTTCCAAGCAGACTTGCTGTGTGGAAGCTAGGATTATATTTTAAAGAGCATAGTTCCCCTTGCAGGCAAATACAGAAAATCTCTGTGCTTTTTTTTTTTTTGTCATGACACTGGGTTCAACCATGGATTTCAGAAGTTTACATTTAAATGCAAATAACCAATCCATGTGCCAGTGGCTCGAGTTTGTAATCCTACCTATTTGAGAGACTGGCATCTAATAATCCTGGCTCAAAGAAGGCTGGAGCAAGAAAGTCTATGAGACTCTACTCTCCAATTAACCAACAAAAAGACAGAAATGGAACTGTGGCTCAAGTGGTTGAGCACCAGCCTGGAGAGAAAAAGCTAAGGTAAGTGACAGTGCCTAGGCCCTAAATTCAAACCCCAGTACCAGTATACACACACACACACACACACACACACACACACACACACACACACACATACATACACACACACACACTATCACTACCACTACTACCACAAGTAACTGAAATTACGAAAGATGAAACTTCTAGACTGACTTCTGAGTTGCATCCCTTCCCATCTCTCAACCCAATTCTCAGATCTCATTATGTAAGTGTTTTTCTGTCTTGGCAAAAATCCTACCCAGGGGGAGGCTGACCCTGCATGGGTCACCCTAAGAAACTGGAAGGTTGATAACATGTAGGTAAGTTCTTCATCCCTCAGTAAGTCTTTCATCAAAGTGGCAAATCCTGATTTTACTGAGCATCTATTATGTCAGACACAATGTGAAGTTTCTTGGACCTCATAGTTTGGCTCAAATGTCAACACAGGTGATTCTTTAGCTATACCTCCTATAGATGTAAATATAGATGCTTCTTCCAAGATAAACTACACATCAGGCTCATCCATTAGATGCCAGCTTCTTTAGGACATGTGTCTCCTACTTTTCTCCCCATGTACTTTAATCTAGTTGAAGGCAGAGTAGATACTCAATAAGCAACCACATTTTAAAAAGTTCAATGATCTCAGTCTCTCAAGATTCCTGAATCATTCAATAATGATTCATAGGATCTATTATTATGTGCACCTCTTGACAATCCTTTTGTGGTGCCAGTACTGGCGTTTAGACTCAGTAACTTGGGTTCTTATTTAGCTTTTTCACTCAAATCTGGTGCTTTGCCACTCAACCCACAGCTCCATTCTGCTTTTTAGTGGTTAATTGAAGGTAATGGTCTCACAGATTAATCTAGCCAGGTTGGATCTGAACTGAGATCCTCATGGTATCAGTGTCCAGCAGCCAGTTCTATTCGCTTTTGATATTTTGTGAGTTTGTTTTCATCTACTGCATTAATTTTTGCATCCAGAAACTGAGTTAGGACACAGTTAGGACACCATGATATGGAGACAGGAAAATAATGTCTCTGGCCAGTTAAGACTGCCTCGAGTTTGCCTGGAGCCACTGCCCAAACTAATCAACAGGGACGAATCATGTGTGATGCCTACAACGGTCCAGGCAGAGAGTCTTAATGAAGCAACTGCTCAGAGCGCCTGTGCAACATCCGAAGGCTTCTGAGAGGGAAACCCTGTGACTTCAAGCTTCTCTCACTACTCTGATTCTTAGGAAGGGAGGGTCTCAAAATGTGACCAACCATAGACCTGCAGCATCAGCATCCCCTGAAAGCCAGACAGAAATGCAAATTCAGACGTAAGGGACCCTGTGGAGCTGCAACAAGTAATGATATAACAAAGTCCACCAGGTGATTCTAAGGACGTGCTAAAGTTTGAAAACAAACTTTATAAAGTTGTGCTGAGAGTGAACATCTCAATGGATCTGAAGTTAGCATCCATCATCAGCACCCAGACTGGAAGGCTATGTTTCCATTCAGGGACCATGTCTAGCATGACACAGTCAGGTGTCTGGACCACAAAATGTAAGGAGGTCCCTAGATGCCTCTAGCCCTCATCCTGGCCCTGAGTTCAAGTGGAGAGACTGGGGGCAAGAATACATTGAGTCACCTCTTCTGACTCTGGGTGACTCTAGACTTTGAAAGGTCCATGTCGGGGCTGGGAAGGTGGCTCAGTGGTAGAGTGCTTGCCTTGCATGCATGAGGCCCTGGGTTTGATTCCTCAGTACCACATAAGCAAAAATGAAAAAAAAAAAAAAAGAATGTCCTGAAAGGTCCATGTCAAGGCTCAATAGGAAGTCTTCACTTGTATTTACACTAATGACTCTTTTGCCAACCTGAATTCCCATAGCCAAATAACAAATAAATACAGGAAGCAAGTTATATACTGCTTATTGTATGCAGCGGACAAGCCCTCTAATCCTCACTCCTCCTATTCTTCTATTCCAGAGAACACAGCCTGGCATTTGTCCTTACATCAATGAGTGCAACTTTCAGTGTCATGCCACACAGCTGGCTCTTTGCCAGTTTCAGACACAAGAGAGTGGGTTAGTGCTCAGGAGTTCTCCAAATGACATAGCTGCATGCTCAGTTCCTATACACAGCTCCAACTAGACCTGCCTCATTCCTGTGTGCCTTTTAGTTGTGGAAGTCTACTGTTTAGTATCCCTCTGCAAGGATCCTCATTTGGGTTGATTCCTGCCTTAGCCCATCTCTCCACACCGTACCTACTTGACAGTCACTGACCCTGAGATGGGCTTTCCCAGTACCTTGCCCTCATCTCCCACAATATGGCCATCCTTGGAATTGCCACGGCAAAACTTCGGGCCAGCCTCTAACCACACTGGCAAGTCTAGGCTTCTCTGGGACTACTTGAATTTTTTTTTAAATTTCCTGTTTCCATCGAATGCATTCTTTTCTGTTAGGCATTCACCATTCTCAGAAGAGGACAGAAATGAATACCATTATGTTGGGAAGACTTGGTCCTCAGTCCTGGAGGAGAACTGTACAAAATTCTTCTGAAACAAGAAGACAGATGATTATGCTCTGCTGAGCATGAACTTGTCCAGGGACCTGTGTCAAGTCCACCCAAACTTTGCTATCATGACACCCATGACTTCCTTCTTCTGTGTTCCCATGGGGGACTGTCATCTGCTATTAGATTATACATTAGGAGGTGGATTTTCTTAGCTATGCTGTCCCTGCCTTCCTTCTTCTCCTTCCAGTGGAAAGAATAGTGAGGGTGGCATTCTATCCCTGAGTTGGCTCTAGGCCATTTTGCCATTTTCTATTAGTGGAAACTGTCACACTGGCAGGCTCTGATGTGGGAAGTCTTAACAGAGAGTCCCCGTGAAAGGTATGAGTCAAAAGAGAGGGAATGAGACTTAACAGGCAGATGTGTGTACTCCACCTAATGATCAGTCAGTGCCCAAGAGGGTAATCTGTTCTCCTCAAATCATATTTGCCCTCCCATTCAGGAAAGGAAGGTCTAATATTTCCTGGGTCTCATGACATAAAACTCTCCTCAAAGTGTTCAATTTCTCTGTTTGGGGCATCGTCAATTATCCTGGCTTGGCCCAGCTGAGAGTTATCTCTTTGTGTAAATTGTCTTCCTGACACTTCCTACATCAATTCTTGTGGTCTATGCTTCTTTACCTTATTGCAAATCTCAGAACTGATGTCAGAAATGCTATGTATCCTTTATGGGAAAAAAATGTCTAGCCTGGACTGGCCCACAAGTCCCTCATTACAAACCCTGAGTGTCGTGATACCCAATGGGCCTGGGAAGAGGCTGGGGTTGGGAAGGCCCTCTCTCTCACCTCTGTATTGATGGTCTTAGAAAGGTACTGATGGAGGATTCTAAACCCCTGCTTATATCACCACTAATGATCAGTTTGGCTCATTGCTTCCTCCCAAACATGCACTTGTTTCTCCTTGTCTTCCGTAGGAAAGGTCCTCCATGACTAGAGGCCAAAGATCTCCCAAATTTTCAACTCCAGTGATGTCACACAAAATACCCCTTGCTGTAGCCCTACTAAGCCATTTATTGTCACTGGAGAACTTTTGCTATTTTCTTCATCTTCTTAATTCAGATGACCAGATTTACTTGCCCCTGCCTCATGCCTCAGTTTCCTCATCTGTTAAATAGGGGTAAAGTAATATGAAGTCAGTAAACCATGACGAAGAACATGTACTAGTATTAGTCACAGATTACCCACGTGCTTCTGGGCTAGGGAAAATGAGACCTCCTTTAAAAATTAATGCCAGGTACCGTTTCATAGCCCATGGTAATAGAATCCTTAAGCCATTCTAACTCTGTTCCACTGTGTGTTTTGCCTGTCTCCAATATTAAACTGTCAGCATTTTAAAGACAAGGATCTCTACCAGTCTATCTTACTTTAAATCCTTCAAGACCTTCCACAACCCCCTAAAAACTGGCAGGATCCCAGTAAATCTTTGCTAGCTGGAAATTTGATGTATTGTATTCATAAGCTGCTATGTTAAATTGAAACCACTTTGTGCAACTACTTAAAAACAATCATAAAAAAATCAACCGGTGCCAATGGATCATGCCTGTAATCCTAGCTGCTCAGAAGGCTGAGATTTGAGGATCAAATTCAAAGCCAGCCAAGGCAGGAAAATCCATGAGACTCTTATCTCTAGTTTACCACAAAAAGCTAGAAGTAGAGTTGTGGCTCAAGTGATAGAGTGCTATCCTTCAGCACAAAAGCCAGGGACAGTGCCCAGGCTCAGAGTTCAAGCCCCAGAGCTAGAAATAAGTAAATTTTTAAAATCATATCTATCTATCTATCTATATCTATATACATAGATAGATATGATTTAAAAAGAAAGAAAATTGAAACAGGCAGCTGAGATAGACAGCCTTTTAGGGTCCTAGGTGGGGGTACACAGTAAGTATTGTATGATCCCGACACTCTGGAGAAATATTCTCATCACCTAAAAGGCACCTGTGAATAAAACTGCTTGAAGGTGGACCTGGAATTCAGAAGTGGGGATTTCAAAAATCTAGGAATCTGCTATAACTGTACTCCAAATGGTTTTCAGGGTACTGGGGCTGTACTTGTACTGACAACTATCCCTCAGCTTTTTCTGCTCCAGGCTGGCTCTGTGCCACTTGAGACATACTTCTACTTCTGGCTTTTTGGTGGTCAACTGAAGATAAGAGTTTCACAAACTTTCTTGCCCTGGATGGCCTTAAACAGTGATCCTCAGATTTCAGCCTACCTGACTAGCTAAGATTACAGGCATGAGTTACCAATGCCTGGCTCAATGTATTTTCTTTTTGTCTTTCCTAGAGAGACTTTCTAGAGGGTACTCATAGAAAAGGATATACAAAGCACTAAATTAAGAGCACTTGCCATTGCTATTTAGAGAGAAAGTTATTTCCCTCCAGGGCTTTTTACAACTATGGGAAGGCTGTCTCTGGAGCTTGGTATAGGAGAAACTCCTTAAAGGATTCCAGATTATGTGATCACCAGAGAAGAGACCTACTAGATGTATGCATGGAGTCAGGGAGCTGGGACCTGCACAGCTCACTCCTGGGTGGGTGGGAGCCAGTGGTTATGATATGTGTTCTTGGTTTGGCACATAGACTCTCAGCATGTGGCTCTGCTTGGGAGAGTTGTTTTATTCTGTCGGGATGACTAAATAATACTACCTCTCCATTCAGACACACAAAGCAAGGCTGTTCACTTAATGACCATACAGAGAATTAAGTGACACTAAAACACCAAGCCAAGACTGGTACTGGAACAAAGGGGAGACAAGGACCCATTAGTGAAGGGTCCCCACAGCATTTTCTGCTGGCAGATGATTAGAAGGAACCTTCACAGTGAAGCCTGTTTTATTTGCAGAGGCCACAGTGGTAAATTAAAGCCCATCTTGGCCCATTCTGGGCTCTGGGGTTTCTCTTGGAGCTGTTCCTATCACTGTCCATAGGCCACTAAAACCTGCCCGCACTTGGGGTGATTGATTTCTGCTCAAACAGCGAGCTGCAAAGTCATGTCGGAAAACCCACCTCAAACAAGCCATTAGCTTCCTTTATGGATTTTTTAGCTCATAAGGAATAGGGCCTTGGAGGCCTCCTAACTTTTGAAGAGTAGACAGGGGTGGGGATGGGGGCAAATGAGAAAGCCAGAAGAAGGTGCGTGTACCCCCTTCGCTGTGTTTTGCCAATCAACAAGAGGGATCTAACAAAAACAGTCTCCCCAGGCTCATGGCGGGTGTTGGATATTCAAAAGCACACCAAAAGACCCTCCAGATAGTTCCGTCATGTAGAAACTAGAAGGTACAGAATAGACAGGGCTCAGCTCAGCTCAGCAGATGGCCTATCCTTGCTCCTCTGACCTCAGTCGGAGGATGTGGCAGTACCTAGGAGCTACAAAGTCCAGGAATGGGGGAGTGTCTAACACTTCCTGACTTGTCAGGCATGGCCCAATCCAACTGAGCCTCAATGGAGAGCATTGTGGGCAGGTGGTGTGAAACATCCCAGCGAATGTCACTGCGGTGGCAGCAGCATCCCACAGGCACCAATATTAGAAGCCCCGAGTTCTGTAGCTTGGCAGGTTTTAGCTCACACCTGACCCCCGTTTAGCAATTCTGATGTACGACGAAGCAGACAGCTCTGGCCTGGGATGACTGCCTCCCTCAGCCCCTCTCCGGCAGGCAATGAAAGCAAGATCCACTTTGAAAATTCTCCCCCATCATGCAAACTGACATAGGCATGCTTTTCAAAAACCCACAGCCAATCTGTTGATCATTACTTATTTACAAAGGCCTTCGGGCAGAAAGTCCTGTAAAAACCATACTTGATACGGTATACACTAGCTTTTTCTGCTTGTGGATAAAAAAAAAAGTCCCCCCCCCCAAGGCTACCTCAAACCATCACTTTCTATTGCACATAAAATGGAGCGTGTAACACTAAAGTATTTAATATATATGGTATAATATATCTACAGGAAAGGCATTTGTGTAGAAGTATGTTACCCTGGATTTGGTAATTTGATGTTTTGCTGAAGGCTACGACTTAAAAAAGCCTCCACCTCATACAGGAGACCTGTCATCTTGGTACCCAAGAGCCAACAGAATAAAGAAGTACCCTTAAGCAGCAAAACTTTGACACAGCTTTGAAGCATATGAAAACAGTATAACTCCTTAGAATTATTATTGCTCAAGATCAAAGCAATGAGCCATACTTTACATAGCAAACAGGGACAGAGAATTGGGCTCCAAAGGGTTCAGATTTTCCAGGCTTCTCTTTATTTATTTATTTGCTCCTCTAAATTTAGGCAAAAGAAGTATAATGGGTGTTTCTCTCTCTCTCTGTGTGTCTCTCTGTCTGTCTCTGCCTGTCTCTGTCTCTGTCTCTCTCTTAAATGGAGAAAACTATTAGCATCAGATAAGTCGATTACTTAAAGGTGAGTAAATAGGAAGGCAATGCTAGGATGACAACCAGTGTCATAAAAAAAGAGCAGCTTGGCAGTTGGAGCATTTTATTCCCCCTCATAAACTGTAAACAAGCATGTAAATCAGCAGTGCCCCAGCATGGCTGAGCTGGGGGATGGAGCACTCTTCAGTGGAGATGGTTAATGGGAATGGATGGTCATAAAGGCAGAGGAGGTAGTGCTAGTGAAACTTCCATCAAGTAACCCAAGTGCACCACTACTGAAGAAGGACAGCTCTCGCCGATGTCCTGGGCAGGTAGACAGATGTGGAGGGCTAAGGAGATTAAAATGTGCCGAAGAAGAATGGAGAGCAACATGGCTGCATCTCAATAATCAGAGAAGGGAGAGGAACCAAAGGCAATGGAAAAAGGGGAAGTCCTGTTAAGGTGGCTGGTGTCCCTATGGCAGAAACCATTTAGGAGAAGCAG
Source organism: Dipodomys ordii (assembly GCF_000151885.1). NCBI lineage: Eukaryota > Metazoa > Chordata > Mammalia > Rodentia > Heteromyidae > Dipodomys > Dipodomys ordii. The sequence goes on from NW_012267302.1 coordinate 5,202,145, forward strand.
TGCAAATCTGAAATCACTTTTGGATCATGGAGGTATTAAGAGGGTTTGGATGTCAGGAGAACAAATTTATTGGGATTGGCAGATGAATGACAAAAAGGGAAGATGAGAGACAAATAGGTCAAGAATAGGAACTTGTAGAACTATGTGGAAAGTCACTTACTATTTCTATAGGGAGTGCTATATCTAGAGTTCTTTCATTTAGAAAGGAAGACAGAGAGAAGGAGAGAGAGAGGAGGAAGAACAAAGTAGGGAAGGAAGGAAGGAAGGAAGGAAGGAAGGAAGGAAAAGGAAAGAAGGAAGGAAGGAGCAAACATGCTGTATTTCATAATTAATATTGCTTTTAGGCTGAGCACAACTAGATTACTTTTGAACTTTGCGTTGGCAAGTCCACAGATTATTAGACTTTTTTTCTCAGTCAAAATCAATTAGCAGAAATTTGATTTCAATCGACAGGATAAAAGGAAGGTAATCTTCAGGTTCATTTTTGATTGTGATGATACATCTCACATATGGCCTTAAGTACTGAAAACAGTCCTCCGAGGGACTCCAGCAGAAAGAGACTTGCCGCAGGCAAACTAACCACAGAGTTGCTCTGATTGGTTCCCAGCGTCATTAGTGCCACTGCTGTTTAGAAACTACACACAGACAGGACATGGTGACAGCTAAGACTTTAAAGCCTATGTATTTTTCAAACAGCTTTTCAAACTGTTTTTCATGACAGAATTTTTTCAGCTCTATCATTAAGTGCTGACAAGCTGACAGAATAAATACTTAAGAAGCCATAGAACGATCTTGCTCCCCTCCCCCATGATCACTGGTGCAGTAGGAGAATCTGGGGCCTAGGCAAGCATTGGAGGGGGCCCGGCCAAAAGAGAAGAGGGAGGAGAGAGGGCCCACCACGTGTGTGTATGTGTGTGGGGAACCTTGCTTACCTCATCAGCTTCGGAGAAGAGTTGGGTGAGTTCCTCATGCCCCCGTTGCGTTGCTTTTTTTTTGGTGACAGGGTTGATGGCTGCTCGTCTTCAACTGGAAATATAGGTAGCTCATGAGATTAGGAACAGTTTGAGGGTAGACTGAAATACAGGCAAGATAGCATAGTCACACACTCAAGGCTCAGTCACTCAACTAGGAAATCAGGGCTGTCTTTTAAGACCCGGTGACAAAGACCAAATGCATTAGTGAAAAGAGGCTTGCTTGAGAAGGTTGAAGCAAAACACATCTTTACGCTCTAGCACTGGAGCATGCACTTGAAACAGACTAAAACAAGTTCATAAACGCCCTAAACTTAGAAAGAAAAAGACAGAAACAACAACGAAGAAAAAGAAACCGTTGATTTGTCCGCATACAAAAAATATACATGTGCGTGTGTGAAACAGTCGATGGTTATTCTTCAGAATTAACTCTGGTAACTTTGTTTTGCCGGGTTAATCAAAGGCATCTTCCCATAACCAACATCAGAGGTAAAATTGTGTTGGAAAGTGCCTACCGCTTCTCCGGAGGAACCACCTTACTAGGTTGCTAATCCCCGAACAGCACAGATAGAGCTTTGAAGGTAGGTGAAGGATTCTCGGCCTTAAGAACCAATGTTGCAGTCGGTCAGGACTTAGAACATCGGCACAAGTGGGCTCAAGAATCCTCAGCTCTCATCTTCTCAGCACCCAGGGAGGAGGCATGGAGGAGGACTGTGCTCAGACAGGAGCGCTGGCCACCACAGGAGAGCACTGGGATCAGGGTGTACTTGCCACTGAATGGAATTTCTAATGAAGCAATGGCAGGCAGGGATGAAGGGCCAGCAGAGGAGATTGGAAACCAAAGCTGTTTTCTAAATACCTCCACCACACAGACTGCTAAGCAATGTGAAGCTTCACTCACAACACAGCACACTACTGCTTTGCCCCAAGACACCTACTAACAAGCTTTGTAGCTGTATACGCTGGCACCATGCTTCATTTTAAGAGCGCTGCTTGGTAATTAGCAAGATGCACAACCCCCACCCGCACCCCCACCCCACAACCTGTCACCCAAGGGCCTCAGCTGCAAAATCTAGTCCTGTTCTTCCCGGCCCCCACCATCCAGGCTAATGCTGTAATGTCAAGAAGGAAAAAGCAGATCCTTCCATTCTTAGGGTAGGTCGACTGCCACACAGACTAGGAGGAGACACCCCTGTAACTCAGAATGTACGGAGGTCACCTTTAATCTAAGAAGAGAAATATTAGCAGTATAGCAAAAGCAGCATCAGAAGAAGCTTGAGATATACATATTAATAGCACAGGAGTCTTTAGATAACAGGAGAAAAGAACCATCCCCGCTACTTAGTATTACCCAAAATGGCCCGTCCCACAGCATGCATTATACGTTACTTCCTTGAAAACCTTAAATAAATTTAGTAGGTTATGATCCATGGTTCTGAAGGGATCCTAAGACTCCAAACTGGTTTCAGAGGAGAGCGCGTTTTACACACCCTGAATCTACTGTCAAACTGGGATTGCCTCATGCTAGCTGGCACAGGAAAAGGAAACAAGAGTTGAGGCGTGAAGTAAGATGGATAGCAGGAGAGCTAAAGGTAAGAAAGCTTCTGCCAAGGCCCACAGCTCTTCCCTTCACCACCTGCTCCCCCCACCACTGCCCGGCCCGGAGGGGGCTCAGGCTGTGACCAGATCAGTCACGGAGGGCTCCAGGCAGGGACTGGGTGGCTGTGAAGATATCACATCTTATCAGAAATGAGTAACCACAGCAAATCACACGGAGACTAAACAGCACTTAAAAGATTAAAGGAAATAAATACAAGCCACATAAATGGTATTGAAAAAAAAATCACTTAGAGGTGATATGCATCTCTCAGCAAGCAAACAGGCACTCTGAGCTTGACCTAAATTCATCTTCCTTTCACAAGATAGGGGTCTGGGTGTCCAAGACAATAATAGGATAGGAGTGGGAGTGTGTGTGTGTGTGTGTGTGTGTGTGTGAGAGAGAGAGAGAGAGAGAGACAGAGAGACAGGAGAGAGAGAAAGAAGATGGAGAGAAAAGAGAAAGGACGAGAAAAGAGAGGGGAAATAGATGGGAGGAAAGAAAGGAGGGGCAAAGAAAATTGTACACAGTGTAGTCTTATACTTTCTCTTCCTAACAAGATCACCATTTTATAAAGGCTACATGCTAGAAGACACATGTGTGTGTGTCTATGTGTGTGTGTTTGTGTGTGTGTTTGTGCGCACGCATGAGTAGGTCGAGTGGGAATGCAAGTTCTGTTCTTCTCCTTCACACCAGGCTTCTCAAGGTTACCGTGCAACAGACTCGTAGATCTCTTCAATGTGACTCGATGTCACGGGGGTGGTGTCTGGCAGTGCGGTTAGTCTGCATTAGTGAAGACCCACGCCGAAGGCACCTTCCCCGGCATTCCCGTTGGGATCCTTTTGCTTAACTTCTGCTTCCCCATTGTACTGCACTGCTGGGAGATGGTTGTCTTTGGTTGAGTGCCCGTTATCCTTGCACCCTGTCACTGGCTGTTTGCTGGCACGGAGCTTCAGATGGGAGAGCTGGCAAGTGAATACATGTCAGCCCGCTCCAGACAGACGCTTCATGTTGATAGGAAACGTATGCCTCCTTCAGTGCAAGGAAACCATGTATTTTCATTGCAACTCACAGAGATCATTCATCATAATCATACTGTATTTAAACTGGGGTTTGTTCTCATCCATGAAACCATGTTCAAAGCATTCCTCTTGCACTTAGGGCCTGGAATTCTGCTCCCTGAAGAGACAGGAGCACTGCGAATGTTTTGTGATACAGGCCATGACATATGGCTTCCATCTCCCAAGAGAAGCAAGGGACAACTTCTTTGTCATAAGTAGGACATAAAGCATATCTAATTATTCTCCTTTATGTGGATTCTTATCCACCGGTGCACATTTAGAGAAAGCACATTTGAAGAAAAACTTTCAGTTCGGCTATAAAATATAATTTTCATTTCATGGCTTCTGTAACTCCATGAGAGGAATGACAAAGTGGAATTAAAAGGGGAGACTTCCATTTAACTCACGTTCATGAAAGACAGATGTGTGGAAGTAATGGGTTCTACCTCATGACAACGCACATTTACAAGCTCATATTTAACCTAGTCGGGTAAGTGTGATACACCTCTCTCTTTTCTCTCTAACATTTCCACTTGTTCCTGTGATGGGGAAATCACAGGAAGATAGGAGCCTTCAAAGAAACTTGACTTACCAGCTCTTCTAAAACACAAACAAGTTCAGGAATCTAACACAGCATTTTAATGGGAGCTGAACTCTATCCAGCCTCCAAGTAACTCATAAAATTCAAGGGCTTGTTTTTTTGTACATCCCTAAGTATAACACTTAATGTTCTCGTAACTTCCCCCACGCTCCCTTGTCTAATAGGCACTGAATCTAACAGTTTTACAGTTGGTGAAGACTCAGGCGCTAGAAAAATGTCAGGCAAGTCTAATGAGGCTTCGGATCCCCTGGTTTGCAAGAGAGTTTAATTTAAAGTTACAATGATGTTTTAACATGTTTGCTTAGACTTGACTAAAGAGGATTCATTATTTCAATGACATAACCTCCAGACAATGTTCTGGGAATTGATTTAAGATGGGGTGGTAATTCCAACAGCCTTAATGCGGAGCTGAACATCTGTAACAACATTTCATTTGACTTTTCATCAGAATTCCTTTTGCAAGCAAGAGCAAAGGCAGCGTCTTCCAGAAACACTGGCCAGAGATTCTGGCCTTACTTCAAAATGATCATGTATTTTACTAGATTATTATTATTTTTTAAAGAAAAGCTCTTCCTTTTTCTGCCTTGCCAAGTTACAAACATCTTGTCAGGGCTCACCCATGCCTCTTTTTATAGACTTTGAAATGACAGGGGACAAGGACTGTTGCTTTTCGCTTTCCCAATGTGTGCCTCGGATGGAAATCTCAGCTCTCCCCTGGAGTACATCCCCCCTTTCCTGTCCCCTCCACTTTCCCCCCCACCCGAGATTAATAGCAATAAAGTCCTTTGAGACTTCAAGGTGAGTTTGTTGGCTGGAGTAAAAAAAAAAAAAGTTCAAAGCAAATAAACTCACAAAAGTAATAAAAGGCAAACAAGCCATTAACATGAGTCAACCAGCTATCTCCATTACGTTATTAATCACTACATCTGGAGAAACTCACATCTGTACACACTTAGCAGATCATTAGTAATGTCATATTCACACTGGAACTGCTCAGAGTTAAGACTCATGCAAAGTGGTTTGAACACAAAGGCATCTAGCTAACAGGGCTTCTGATTACTGTTGTGGAGCACACTGAAGGTTGGAGAATTCAGGCATTTTTGTGGTTATTTATTGGTTTTTTTTTTTAGTGCTGTTGTTTGGGGTTTGTTTTTTCTTCAGTTTGGTCTTTTGCTGCCCAACAAACTAAACACATGCTGAAATCTATGGTAGTAGAGCTCTCTTGCCCCGCTGCACTTAGCCATGTTAAGGCGAAACACTGAGAGCCATAGGGCAATTATTGTTAAAGTATTGGGAAGGGTCTCCCAGCCACTTCTTCACCTGGCTCGGTCACAAGCCGAGAAATGGGAGCTGCATTCTTGGACTCAAATGGGTCTTTGTGATAACGTGAAATAGCTTCAGCCTTGACTGCCAAACAATGAGAAAAGAAAATGGAAATTAATCCTTAGTGAAATTCTCATTACAAAACCAAAACAAAACAAAAACCTCCCAGACCAATTTTAACATCAAATCGAATCATAGCTTTGGATGAAAAATGGAAGTCTCTCCCTCAAAGCTGAATTGCAGGGTTTTTGTTTTGATTTTCCTTTCTCTTTTACCCCGATGACTTCCTGGAACAATTTTTGCTACACCATTGTCTTTGATGTCAGGAGGGAGGATACCTGTGAAAATTCAGAAGGCAATCTCCTCTCTGCCATAATTCCTCCCAAAATATACAGAGTACCTCTCCTCTCTGACAACATACAGAAAACTTAGTTTAGCAGTAGGACCAGACCTATTATCTCCTGAAAACTACAGAAAGGTATCCTACCAAATAATCGCTATATTTCAAGTTGTTATCTCTCGGTGTTAAACTATTGCTTTTCATCTCAGAATGTCGGCCTGCTCAGCACCCCTGGCTGCAGTATTGCTACTTAGCTTACATTGAATACCCAGGCTTTGCCACTCCCTCAGGGAGAGTGATGAGTAGAGTTAGGGTAATAGCTCAGTTGGTAGAACTTGCTTGGCCTATGGGAAGCCCTGGGCTCCATGCTCACACCCCCTACAGCGGGGCAAGAAAGAAAGGAAGAGTGATGTGTAATGTCTCTTTGCATTGTCAGTGACATTCGAGGAAAGTGTGTGGGGAGTGGGTTCAGGATACTAACGCTGCTTCACTAAAATTAAAGGCAAAGAGCCAAGGCATAGTTGCTGGGACAGAGATCTACAGTAGGCTTCCTGTCTTCTGTGTGTGTATTAAACTTTTCCCCAAAAGGAACCACGGATGTCACAGTAACACCACCATTTTGCAATACGTGATTTGCTGCTAGGGACAAAACTTCCCTGGCTGACCTGGCTTTCCTCTCATACTTCTGCCCAACTCCCCGCAGGAAGTGATGGTTCCACAGTGCGGTCACTAGAGGGCGATGCTGGGGCGGGAACGTGGAATGCTGCCTGCTGTGCAGGGGAAGGCGTCCTGAGCTGTCACTGTGGACCAGGACAGCCCTGGCTGCCTATCACCTGGATGGAACTGTGGAGAGGATATGAAAGCTTCCATAAGCAAGTATGGAAAACTAACAACAGCAACACAGATGGAGGAAGTAACCCATACTGTGAGCTGGGAGTCGCGTGATTACACATTTATACAGGAACGGGAGAGAATTGTTTCTGGGTGAATCCTTTCTTTGTGAATGTCATGTGCCCATCACTGCCCTCATCCTCCAAGTGTGTCTAGGAGCCAAGTTCTATGTGGACCGGACAGTGAGTAGCTTAAACGAGAGCACAGGGGACCTAAAGTGGGTCAAATGTTTGGAATAAGAGTTTCTGGTTCTTGACATAATGACTTGTACATCTCATTGTTGCAATGGGTCCACCTGTATCCCTATTTAAACATTTTGTTTTTTCCCCGTCCCCTCCACAAATTATATCAACATCAAATACAGTGAGAGCAGGGGTTATGTCGTGGGGGAGGGACATACAAAGCAACAAATAAATCATCTTATAAATATGTTAGAAACAATAGCATGAAAGAAAAAAAACATTTGAATACTTATCTTGGGGTTTATTTCACCTAACATCATCTTATCTGACCTTTTCTGCTTGTCTCAGACATATACAAGTTATTGCAAATAAGGGAAACCATGGGTCCTATGTTTCTTTGTGCCTGGCTTACTTCACTTAATATCATTTTTTCTAAGTCATACAATTTAGGCTGGGGGGGCGGAGATGTAGTTGTGGAGATGGGAGGGAAGGGATGTAAGGGAAAAACAAAGGAGGAGGCAACAATGCTTGATAAGAAATGTACTCATTACCTTGCTCATGTGATTGTAACCCCTCTGTATAGTATTTTCACAATAAAAAAAAACTTATTTTAAAAAAAAGAGTTTCTGGTTCTGACAACTTAGGAAACTATACATCCACAAGAATGCTTTGCTATAACCTTAGTAGAACCAGTCTATAAATGTATTTTTGAAAGATTCTGAAAGATAGTGATATATAAGTAATGAAAAGATGAACAATGTTATCCCTCAAAACAGCCCCACACCGGTGCTTGTGGCTCATGAGTGTCATCCTAGCTCCTCAGGAGGTTGAGATCTGTGGAGCACCATTAGAAGCCAGCCCAGGTAGGAAAGTCCATGAGGCTCTTATCTCCAATTAACTACTAAAACGCTGGCAGTGGGGCTAGGTCTCAAGTAGTAGGGTGCTAGCCTTGAGTATGAAATCTAAGAAACAGCAACTAGGCCCTGAGTTCAAGTCCCAAGAAAACAAAGAAAATAAAGCAACAGCCCCACCAACCACAACATCTCAAATATCTAAAACCCTCCAAAATTGAAGGGTCACATTTTCACACATATACATTACTGAGCAGAAAAACTCCACAACCTCCATCTAAGAAGTAGGGAATGTATTTATTTGGAAAACCTAGAGTATAGATTTTTTTTAAAAAAATGAAATCTGTCATTTTGTATAGTGAAGATAGATTTATTGAGGATAATGAGGGTAGATATAAGGAAGGAAGGATTTTCAATGTCCCTTCTTGTGTTACCTGGGGTGGGCAGAGGGAACACTAGCCCCTTGTGTGCTGACTGGGCAGGGAAAAGGGACTTGTTCTGCATCTCTGGCTTTTGTGGTGCTCATCAGAGAATGGAGAGTGAGACATTAAGGAAGTACAGGTTATGCAGAAGTTAATCACAGGGTATCTCTCTGGCTCTATTCACTGCCTAGAAAACCTGAAGTGGTTAATGTTGAGTCTAAAAAGACAGAGTAATGAAAGAATTCATCCCCTATACGAGAGAAAAAGAAAACTACGATATGACCCTATTAACAGAATTCACACAACCTGGAGTGCAGTGTTCTGTACACAAATGCTGCAGGCCTAATAGACCTCTAGAATGAAACTGGAAAGGTGTAATGTACCAAGAGTATCCATGCATTCTCACCCAGTCTTAAACTACAAGCCTTCCGTCTTATTTGTATCCTGACAGGCATCCAGGATTCGCCAAAAGTCCCTGTAAGTAGAACCTCATGGTAAGTAGACATCCTCATGGATGAATGAATTATGAATATATAAATAATATAAATAAATAAAATAAACTAGGCCTGCTTTAATTCCTTGACAATACTGCAGAATTGAGTAGAAAATCCTTTCTGGATTGCCTTTGATTTTTCCCTTCCCTTATCTTTCCTTCCTTCCTTTCTCCCTCCCTCCTTCCTCTTCTTCCTTCTTCCCTCCCTTTCTTCCTTGCTTGCTTGCTTCCTTCCCTGCCTCCCTTCCTCCCTTCCTTCTTTATTTCCTTCTTCCCAAGAAAAGTTCACTAGGCATTAGCTTCTTAGTGATCAGACACAGAGATGAACAGTGAAATACTAAGAGAAAAATGCAATTGAAATGAGAATGTCAAGAACATCCTGAATTACTACCAGACACAGTTTGAAGACTGGAAAAATAGTAGTTGAGGGAAGACAATTTTGACTTTGTTTGAATCCAGCTCCAAATAGTTCAAGAAGAGTCATCCTTTCTCTAATTTCATTTTTCTTCCCTCCCTGTTCCACACCAGTTGGTTAAAGCCTTTCAGTTCAAGGATGGAATGATTCCTGCTATATCTTTAGCACATACAGTCCAAGCTACCAGAGCAAGAAGCAGAAGACAGAAACAAGTAAGGTATAAAGGGCTGAAAGAAAGGGAAGAAATGAGAGATGAAGGAAGGAAGGAAGGAAGGAAGGAGGGAGGGAGGGAGGGAGGGAGTAAGGAAGGAAGGAAGGAAAGAAAGAAGGGAGGGAGGGAGGGAGGGAGTAAGGGAGGGAAGGAATGGGAAGGGAAGGGAAGGAGGAAATTGAGGGGAGAAGGGAGGACCCTAGGCAAGTGAATAACTGGATGTGATCCTATCACAGCTGCTTTCCTTCTCTGCAGTCACCAAGAAGCTGTGAGGGAAGCCACAGAGCTGAGCAGTGCCCTAGCTGACCTCTCACAGAGAAACAAGAGTTTATTCTTCACACATTCGCTTCATTTTTCTGGGTTTCCTAAAAGACAGTGTCCATCTCTGCTTACCACCTTCCAGATGAAACTCCATACAGAAACCAATTGGAGTGTGCAGATCTGAGGGTTTGGGGCAGGGGGGAGTCCACCAGAGGTCATTGAATGACCCCCTAAATGTCCCTACCAACCAACCTGCTATGAGAGGCCTGCACGCCCCCCCATCATGGGGACTTGAGTCAAGTGGTTTTCACATTGTCTGACTTCAGCTAAGTTAGATTCTTCTACCTAGCACTTGGAGAATCAAGGCAAAACACATCTTCCATAAGCCATCCCCCCCACTCCCCCCCTACCCCCGGCTGTCAGCATGCTCTGCAGGTCCACCCTGCCAGCGCCCCCTGTACGAGACAACAGATTAACCATTAGACTAGATATGCTGAAAATATACAGCTTCAACCTTTCCCCGGCTCGCTCAGAGCGATATATAGATGATTATTTCAACCGTCAGCTGCCGCATAGATTTAAACCCCTGCACAATAACTCCTGAATTCATCTGCCCCTTGTCAAGCTGGCGAGGCTGTAGTTGGAGGATACCGGGCCTGGCAGCTTCACCGGGAATCCAGAATGATCCAGACGGCTGCTGTCTCTTTGTTAACAGGAAGCCAAACTGATGAGTTTGTAATGCATTTCTTATCAAAGGTAGTTTCAGACAAAAATAAAATAAAATAAAATAAAATGTGCCCATCAGTTTGGCTAGAATTTCATACAGCCCAGATTATGGGCTCAATCAGGACATCTGTTATTTTCTTAAAGGAACAGACAACACCATGTTTAGCCCATTAAATCCATTGAATTATATGTTTATGAATTTATAATTATCCATGTCTCCCCCCCAACTACTCTTTTCCTGCAGTATCCTTAATAAAATCATCAGCTGGAGCTCACAAAGCAATAGTGTTTAATAGATCAGAGCACCAAGCTAATACTTTTTTCAAAGTTAATGTTGATCTTTGTGAGCTGTGTGTCTAAAATGATCATTGGGAATTAAGGGATTGTGGATTTGTTGTTTTGTTCTTTCCAATCCAGACATTTAACAAAGACAAAACAGACTATAATGGAATTTAGGGAGCCTGCAAAGGAACTTTTGTTTCTACCGTAGTTTATTATCACGAAGATTAGGATTTGCTGTGGGTGAAATCAGGTCCCGCTGAAACGTATCAAAAGAAAATGCATGCAAGATGTTGTACATAGTCCTGGCCGCTCCTCTCTTGTCCTTTCTGTCTTCAGAAAGGACCAAACTCAGTGCGCCCATCCTAATTATTAATTATGCTGTCATTTAAAATTGTGACATTTTCTTCATGGAGATAGTTTCCATTTTAGAAATGCAGTATGCTTTTTAATCTTGCAAGGTAAGGACTATTCTAGATTGTGATTTTACACTACACACAGCATTTAAAAAAAGATTTCTTAGCTATTTCTACAGCATTTCTTAGATATTATGTAAGACTCATTTCAAAGATGTTATGTGACTCATTATCTCAGTTCCTTATGAAGATGGCTTGCCCTCTGGAATTCTGAACCCAAAGCAAGTGCTCCCACACCTTATACCAATTCTATCATATCCCCTAGCTCTGTCTCCTGAGGGTCTCAGAGGTGCTGTTTCTACCACCCCCAACAGAACTGAACAAGGCGAGTATGAAACATGAATTATTTCTTCCAATCACTTCACGCTGTTTGCATGAGATGGTTAGGGAAGGCCCTGGCCACTGTGCTTCCTCCTGGATTTACAAATTGTCAGCTATCCTGAGCGGTGGAGAAGAGATCACGCTACTTCAGGAGCCAGTGCTTTGCCACCTGCCCAGGGTGAGAAACAGAAACCCGAGATAGGGTCAGGTTTCTGCTCCTGGACTTTATTTCAAACCCTTATCTAACTCTCCTGGTGAACACAATGGTTGCTTTACCTCTTTACCTGGGGAGGAGCAGTTTTTATCTGTGTCTATGTTTTGACTCAGATGTTACTTTCTGCCTCTGTTTTTACTTCCCTGCCCCTATCCTCCCACCCCAAAAAGAGCTGGAACTAAACACTGGCAGGAAATGTCAATCATACTTTCATTTCCGTTCTCACTTCCTAATTTTAAAAATGAATGCTTGCCCCAACTGATTTGGCTAGTGGAAAACCAGTCTAGAATCTAACTGCAGAGGTGGAAAAAAAATGTTTTCTGAGTCACAAGATATGCAGATAAGGGCCATTATTATTACCTTTATTATTATGGTCTCATCTATAAATACTTTATCTGCCATTGAGCCCAGGGTGTCAAGAGCCCCAGAGAACTCTAATATGTATTCCAGATGTTCATCCCGATACTTGCTCTGAAACTCTGATAAAGGTAAATGCATGGATCCTTAGTGCAGCCCAGGTGCCTGATGAAGAATGTGCTGCCAGAACACTTTAGAAATACAGTATGTTTTTAACCTTGGGAGGTAAGGACCAGTCTGGATTGTGATTTTGCACTAAACACAGCATTTAGTGTATTTCTTAAGGACATAGTCACCTTCTAAAGATGCTCTTGAACTATAAAATCATTATCTGCTTCTACTATAATTTATCATCAGACACTTCCCATGCAGCATTTTAAAATGCTAGTGTGTGGTTGGGCCCTTCCTGCTCTGCACAGTGAAAGAATGAGGCATGCTGTAGCAATGGAACAGCAGGGCTGGACCGGGCTGACCGGAGGCTCCTGCCTCATCACTTCACGCACACCTAGAACAAAAGCCGAGATCTGTTGGTTGGAGCCTAGATCACTTGTCACCAGAACTGTGTCCATCCTCACAGAATGAGGATCTGAGCTTCTGGAATTGGGCCACCGGCCCAAGTCCCAGCTCTGACCCCCCTTAAAGCCCTGATCTCAGAGGAGTTACTCAGTACCCTGATGTTCAAGGATCTGTTGCTATCCCTGCTGGACAAATGAAGACAACACATTTTAGAGATTCCGTGGGATTCAATGTGACCACCACAGGCTATGGGGTGACAGCTGAGAGGCAAAGTATTATCACTTGTCACGGGTTTGCTCTGCTCAGCCCTATCATGTGTATCTATAGAGTTCAGGGGATGGGAAGACAAGAATCTTGAACTCAAAAGTTGGCCCATATAAACATAAAATTTGAACTTCTATTTGAAAGTCCTGTAGAAAATTGAGTCCCCATTCTAGGAAGGGACCTGTGTCAGGGGACTGCCACTTGCCAGCTCATTAAGTGCCCCATTTCGTCTACTGTACCCCCATGCATTTAATAGGTACTGTGTTGACATTTCTGTAAGCCTATCACCTCTAAGACAAGAATTTCAAAGCACAGACCAGTGGTCTACTAGACACCATCTCATACCAAGAGGCAAGGAGTTAAACACAATGGCTGTGGACCCCATGGTTGGGTCAAACCTAGGTGTCTGGCTGATTGCCAAACTTCCATTTTTTCATGTACAAAATATGAATGAGCGAATCACCTGACTCCTAAAGTCATCCTTGGAATGGACCAGAATCCTAAAAAGTACTTATAAGAGGTTAGCAAGCTCATAGTAAATAGCACACTGCACTATTTTCTTGGCTTGGAAGAGTCCAAGGACTTGGAACTCTCTGCTATCAAGTCCTTATCCAGATGGCAGACCTCTATCTTTTAGTGGCAGGCTATTCAAATGATTCTCATTCACTCCCATATCCCAAGCCACTGGCCCCCAATCCAAGCATGACAATGAAGGGGGGCTCCCCACCCCACCCCATCCTTTGCTTCTGGATCATATGGCCCCAATAGATTCCTCAGGCCAAGTGACCTGCCTTGCCAAGTATCCTAAAACCAAACAAAGCCAGGAAGCATTTCAATAGGCCTCAATGGGAGAAGACTGGGAAGGCACAAATGAAATCAAAAGGAAACTTGGGAGAAACCCCACTGTTTCCTCTAGATGGCAGGAAATCCGGGCCCTCTGGAGTTTCTGGAGGGAGGTCCTAGGGTTGATGTAGAGGGAAGGACAGGAGGACTAGGGAACTCTGTGGAGGATCCAAGAGGGTAGGGTGAGGTGGGGTGAGGTAGGCTGTTGTTTTTTCTTTTTCTTTTCTTTACAAAGCTTTTTGAAGATACACAGTAAGAGAGGACCATCCACCTAGCTGCAGAAATGACAAACACATCCCAAAAATGTGCATCATAACTTACAAGTTATAAAAAGACAACACTATAGAAGATGTGTGCTAAAGTTTAATAAGTACTAACTGGGTTCCTGGTGGGTAAGGACAGAGAGCAGATGTTCAGGCTACAATAGGGAGAGTCTAAACAAGAACAGGATGGACCAAGATGTCAGTATGACTCTTGGATAGCCCAGGGCTGAGCACAAGCCTGGTGTGAGGCATGACCACAGTCCTACCTGCCTCTCACTATGAGATGGCATCTAGTAGCAGGTGGTTCCATGCTTTAAATTCTTGTCTGAGAGATGGGAGATGTACAGAAATGTTAAGAAAGATGAATACCTACTGAGTGCCTGGGGTACAGTAGAGAGAATAAACCAAGGATTGGCCAGAAAGTTTAGGAAGGGCATACTAGATGAAGACAGATTAAACGAAGGCTAGGAGGCTGGAAAACACTAACTTGGGAGATTATAAGGAAACCAGTTTGGCTTGAGTTGGATAAACCTATCAAGGGGAGGGGAGGGGCTGAGAGATGAAAGTGTAAAAGCTTACATCTCAAATTGAACAACTGGAAGATATATTTGAGAGTAATCCCTATCCTCTGACAGTGACCCCTACTTCGTTCTAAACATGTGGATTCAAAGATAATAGTGGGTAGGGTTTTCAGCTTGGAAAACTCTCTGAAACCCTGCTTAGCTTGGTCCACTTGCTTTCAGGCTGCCTGAACGTCAGAAAGGTCTGAGCAATGCCACCTAGGTAAGTGCAGGGAATTAATGTGAGGAGGCCCTTTGCAATGTCCATTTCCGTGACGGAGGTTCCAGGTTTAGCCTGGGAGGTGGATTTGACAGGAGAACAAATGGGCCTGTGAGTTTCAGGAACTGATTTCCCAGAGATGGGCCAAGTGGACCATACAGTGACTTTGGGATGGTTATTCCCTCCCTTCAGCTACGACTGGACCCCATCTGCCAAACAGAGACATGTAAGGAAGGCTACTGGGGCGTGACTTAAATCTAAAAACCCATAGCCATCCATAGCTTCCCAAAACTTTGTCAAACACATTTCTTTCTCTGTGAAAGCAAATCCACGGAGAAGGAAAACGTTTCCCCTCATTTAGCTTGGGTGATCAACACCTGAGGATGAGCACCAACTAATGCACACAGGTGAAGCAAATAAAAATGTACTTTACATTATTTAGATCTTCAATTGCCCCCGCCCCGAGCCCAAAAGTCTGAGATTTTGAAACCTCAAAACAAAACTCTTAATGGATTCTCAAAGTGAAGGGTTTCCAACGATGACATTATGAAATGCATAAAACTCTATATATTTCAAGGTCTTCATAGCCTGACAAGGAGAATTTAATAATGAAGAAAATAAATGAGTGAGTTCTCCCGCAATGTATTTGAATCCTCTGAACCCTCAATAAATCCACCATCTGTCTCCTGTGCAGGCCAGAGTTTCTGCCCAAACACCATCTTATACCAAATGGATATTGTAGATCCTTTTGAAGTTGGTAAACAGAAGTAGCTTGTTGTTCCTTTTAAAGTTGAAAACCAGGGTATGTTTGGGCAAGAGAATAAAAATGTTGTTTGCCTGTACTCCAGTGTTTTGAGTTTATTGAATGCTCAAGATAATGAGCTGGTCAGCCTTTCTATGAAAAACCGTATTTTAAAAACAAACACCAAACTGACCTCACTTGCCAAAATTTAGTTTTGGCACAGAGAGAAAATCCACTCTTTGATGCCTGAAGTCTAAATTAGTAATTCTTGAAGAAAGAGAATTTAGCAAGAATTATTTTTATGGAGAAAGTTAATGGAATACATCAACTGTCTTTCTAAAGACAGTCCTCATTATTTGGGGATGGACTAGTGTCCTGGAAATTCATTCATATAAATAAATAAATAAATCTGGGATGTTGTTACGTAGCAACAATCGGATGGTAGGCAGTTTTAGGGTGAGAATATGACTTTGCGTAGTTACTTTTGAGAAACATTATCATATTTGTTTAACTAAGACTTGGTCCAAGCCAGTCTTATGCCATGCAACTCATATTAAAAAATAACTATCTATCTACTATCTCTCTATATATTAGCAATTGAAAGGTGTTGTCATAATAAAAGCATACATGTTTAAAAACTGTTGGGTATATTTATTTTAGAGAAATAATGGAACGAATCATCAGAAAAAAATCATGGAAAAGAGAAGAGGTACAAAAGTAGAAGAGGGATACTATGAACAGATCTTCCAGGCAGAGTTTCATTCATAGAGAAGCAGCGCCACCTACTGACAGACCTAAATTTCCAACCCTTTTGCCACTGGGGACTATCTATCTTGCAATCTATGCATAAATATACAGCAGTATTTCTCAGCTGCTGTTATACATAAGGATTTTATTACCAGTCGGCAGATTTCTAACACACTGCATGCAATTTAATAATCCTCTATTACCTGGAGTATGGGTTATATAAAAAGCTAGAATGTTAATTGTTGACAACACAATTCTAATATGTAAAGCATTGTCACCCAGTAAATACCCAAATAAATCAAAAGGGAGAGCAACTTTTGTTCTAACAACATGTTATTAAACACTACAACTTGATCACTTACATAAAAGTAATGTTCATCCATTTCTATGTATGAAGAAAATGCATTTTGAGCTTATTAACTGAGAACTTTCCCTTCATTTACAATTGAGAGGAAAATGTTTCTCAAATAATTTTTCTCCTTTGTTTAAAAAAATGTAACTAAGCTGGGATGTCACTTAGGAGATTTTCTCTTATATTAAAGCCTGAGCTATAAATAACTAAGATTGCATCTATAAAACATTACATTTTTTAAATGGCAATAAGGAAGTTGTAGGGAATATAAGTCACTGATACAGAGAAACACTACCTGTCATTTTTCAGAAGAAGAAAAAAAGATCACACAAATGTGATAGCAGAGGAACACAATAAAGAGAAACAAGAATGTGATACTGTCCCTGATTATATCTGCAAAAGAAACTGTGAAACAAATTAACACCCAGGTACCGACCAAAGGCATCTTGTATCATCAGTGCAAGTGAACCTACATGACAGAGAAGGCTGCTGATTTTGTCAGAACAGAACTAAGACATGGGCTGTGAAATCTGGTGGTGGTTGATATCCAGTGACTACACTGCTTAAAAACTCTGATTTCTTCCCCTAGCGAAAAAATAAATAGATAAAAGAACAAAAATGTAGCCTAAAGGATAGGCTAATGTGACCGAGATCAGATTTTTCACTGGGAACAAACAAACAAATCCCACATGGGTCAAAGGTCCTCAAGAAATAATCATTTAAAAAAAGGCAGTTCTTACGTTGTCCAGATTCGATCTTAAGCAAAACCACTGCTCTGGTAACAGTAGGGTTTGAAGAAGAAGAAGGTGGAGGAGAGGCTTGTAGGTTCCTCTGAGAGGCAGGAAAATGCCTCACTCAGCAGATGGGGCATGCACTCTAATTAAAAGAGTTATTGAGATAGAGGGGCTGGGAAGGTGGCTCAGTGGTAGAGTGCTTGCCTTGCAAGCATGAGGCCCTGGGTTCGAGTCCTCAGCACCACATAAAAAGAAAAAGCCAGCTATACCCCTAGTTAAATGATTTGTTTTTGCCCTTCCCCTCCACAAATTATACCAACATCAAATACAGTGAAAGCAGGGGTTATACCGTGGGGGAGGGACATACAAAGCAACATAGAAATCATCTTATAAATATGTTAGAAACAATTGCATGAAAGAAAAAAAACATTTAAATACTTATCTTGGGGTTCATTCCCCTAACATCAACTTATCTGACCTTTTCTGCTTGACTCAGACATATACTAGTTATTGCAAATAAGGGAAACCATGGATGAAATGTACAAGTTGTTATGTTGAAAAATGGAACTTTACAACTTTGGTTGGGGGGGGGAGGATCGGGTGGGGGGAGGTGGGGGAGTATAGGAAGGGATGGGAAGGGGAAACAAAGAGGAGGCAACAATGCTTGATAAGAAATGTACTCGTTATCTTACCCATGTAATTGTAACCCCTCTCTGTATGGTATTCTCACAATAAGAATAAATAAATTTTGTAGCAAAATCTAAAAGAAAGAAAGAAAAAGCTGGAAGTGGAGCTGTGGCTCAAGTGGTAGAGCGCTAGCCTTGAGCTGAAGAGCTCAGGGACCGCACCCAGGCCCAGAGTTCAGACCCCATGAATGACCAAAAAAAAAAGTTACTGAGATTTAATCCCTACCAACAACAAAAAGTAGAGCACGGTGGACCTTGAGACATACAGATATAACTGCACTGTCTCCAACACTTGCTGTGGAATCCTTTTACATTCCATACCTCCATCTGTCCCAGCAGGGTGAAAACCATCAAATGTCTGAATACTGCTCAGTGGCCTTTGACCCCAGAGTACCTCTTGATAGCTACAAGAAGAACTTGACCAGTAGGGTCCAGGGCACACACAAAGGGCTGCTTCACCTCTCCCAACTCAATTGGATCCCACTTGTTCTGGGAGATACATGGAGGTCCGGATAAGTTTCCAGGAGATGTGGGAAAATCTGGGGGAGGTTCTAGGTTGTTAATATTCAAGATAGGAGTTTTCTCTGCTTAATCAATCTCTCAAGCGAACAAGGTAATAGTGTCTAGGTGGCTGGCTGGGGCCTGAGGGATTGCAAGTCTTGAGTCTTGCCTTCAGAGGAACAGTTAAATTCAAGTCCATAAGGAATCACAGTTGGTTGAGAAGAACTTGGTGGATCACGGATCCCAAGGGGAGAGGGAAATTAGCCAGTGACACCACAGGGCCGTGTGGCCTCTTCATTACTCCTACTGAGGCTCCAAGTTACAAGGACTTACGGAAGGGACTGTATCCGCATCCCCAGGACCTCCAAGGAGCCCTGACACCATGTACCTGACACCAGAAACGGCAGAAGGCATGCGTCACCTGCCGAAGAAGCAGTTCTAGATCCATCTATTCAAGAGCTGCCCAGCAGCCAAAGGACACGTTCCGTTCTACAGGGTGGGAGGAAATGAAGAAGGAAGAAGAGACCCTCTTTCTCTCTTGAGACCTATGCCCAATAAACTAAGGACACCTGATTCCCCGGCAGGGTTTATGTATCTTTCAGCAAGCGTCTGTTGAATTCCCATTGTGTTCTCGGCTACTGTGTGCCATGTGCTAAGAATTCAAAGACCAGTGAGGCTTCTAGTTTGTTGTGATTATTCACATCTTGCTCAATAAATAGTTATTGATATACACAACAAAAAGAATGATGAACTAGTTGAGTACCCACGATTTACATTTATAATCCTAACTACTAAGGAGGCTGAGATCTGGAAGATTCAGGTTTGAAGCCAGCCCAGGCAGGAAAGTCCTGCTGCTCTCTGTGGGACTTACCTAGTAATACTGGCTTACAGAAGAGACCTATTAATTCTGACTTGGGGTTTGGCTTCCTAACCATGGCCATGTTTGAGCAAAGCAAGGGTTGGCAAGCATTCTCCTTACCAGGTCAAGTAGCAAAAGCTTTTGGTTTGTCAGAGAACTCGAGCCATATGGTCTCTGTTGCAGCTATGCAGCTTGGCTGTACACCTCGAAAGCAGCCAGGGACACCAGGCAAATACAGGATGTGACGGTGGGGCACTGAAACTGCACACATCCAGACTATGTGGCCGTGGGCTCTGGTCTGCTGACCTCTGCTTTAGAATGAGACAAAATCGCCATCCGCTCAAAGAGGTGAGGGAGAGAAACAGGCATAAGACAGCATTATAGAAAAGCATTATGTAACAAGAAGAGAAGATTTTTTTTTGGAGATGACATATATAGAGACTATTGAGGTGGGAAACATAACTATAAACATTGACTGGAAGCCAGGATCCAGTAGCTCATGCCTGTAATCCTAGCTACTCAGGAGGCTGAGATCTGAGGAGCAAGATGTAAAGCCAGCTTAGGGAGAAAAGTCTCTTATCTCCAATTAACTACCAAAAAAATCTGGAAGTAGAGCTGTGGCTCAAAGTGGTAGAATACCAGCCTTGAACAAAAAAAGCTAAGATAGATCCCCCAGGCTCTGAGTTCAAGCCCTAGTACTTGCACAAAAGAAGAGTAAAGGTGATTGAAACTGTAGTGTATAAAGCCTTCTGAAAGATCATGTTACTATAACAACAGAAGGCTAAAGGTTATTCTGTCATGAGTGACCACTGGTGTTGAGAGACCAGCAGACCATGTTCATTTGTTGTCTTTGGCATCCTCAGTAGCTAACAGTGTTCTGACTATTGGTAATTTAGAATTCAGAAAAATCATGAATCCTAAGGGAGAGGGCAGTTCCTCCCCTCTTAGGAAAAAAAATAGAGAGCATAAAAGACAACAAGCTGATATTAAAGGACAAACCTCAGGCTGGGAAGGTGGCTCAGTAGTAGAGCGCTTGCCTTGCATGCATGAGGCCCTGGCTTCAATTCCTCAGCACCACATAAGCAAAAAGAAAAAAGCCGGAAGTGGTGCTGTGGCTCAAGTGGAAGAGTGCTAACCTTGAGCTGAAGAGCTGAGGGACAGCACCCAGGCCCAGAGTTCAGGCCCCATGACTGACAAAAATAAAATAAAAGACAAACCTGTAAGAATCTTCTAGACTTTATTTCCAGTTCCTATCCTAGAAGTACACACTGATCTACAATGTTTCTATACTCCCATGGTAGTTAGACTGGTGCTAGATCCTAGGGTTGTCCAAGGGAAATGGGCAAATGCCAGTACGTGCAGAAACTCGCCTCTCCTGAAGGCAGAGAACTCTTCCTGGAGCAACCAGAAGCCACTGAGCATCTGCAAATGAAACTGTCCAAACACTGGCCACACCAGGACTAACTTCTAAGTTCCCAGAAAACACATCCATCTCAACCAGTGTCTCTTTCCCTGTTCTGAGACTCTCTAGAATGTTCAGTCTTTAACTGCCCATGGCCTACTTTGATGACCACACAGTGAGGAGGAATGGCTTGAGAATCTACACATAGTCAGAAAAAAGGCCAGAAGAGTCTTCCTAAGTGACTCACATCTTCATCTCCTAGCTGCTATCTGTAAGGAAGCAGGATTCCTACAACAAACTCCTGACAATTTCACACTCATGTGCCAAGACTCCCAGACCTGGCCAACCGCAGAGTCTTCATCTCTGTCTCCATTTCTGGAATCTCCCATCTTTTCACTTCTGGTCTCTTCTCTGCAGTTTGTTCTACCACCCTTTCCAATAACATGGTGTAGGCTTTTGTCTCTGAAGCGTCCCTGTGAGGTGTGTGCTCTCAGTTGGATGCGTTAAAAACCAACCATGGAAACACACAGACCTGCAGTGAAGAAAGGCCAGCTCAGTGCTAACCACTGTGGAGAGCAACTCAGGGACATTCAAAGGTCAGAGGGCCTCTTGGTGCAGGCAGAGAGAAATCTAAGAGCAATCAAGAAGACACATGGCCTCTTCCCTGTCTTGAGCAGAATCCACAAGTGACACTTATCATTAATTATACCTCTTTCCTCCTATGGGACTACCATATAGCCTGCCTTGCGCAATGCGCCATCCCAACCCACAAGACTATAACCAGGTCTACTGAAATTAGTAAAAATAAATAAATTAATAAAACTGTTAATATCTCAAGTCCTCCGTTTTTCTAAATATTCCATATGTGGTGGAATCCCTACTACTCTTGACTTGAAAACAAAGTAGATCTTTGCCACTCTGATAGTTTGGTTTTCTCCCTTGGCACATTCTTTCTAGATTTTCTTCCCCAAGATTTACCCTTTACAAGGAATACTGACTTGACCTGCTAATAGATACTTTTCAGGTTTTGCCCCTGTTTCTCAATATGATTCCCTCTCTTCATCTTCTTGTACTCAGCTCAATGTGTTGATGTACACACATTCTATGGTAAGCTGCTTAGAAAGCTTCGGGAAACTTCATGGATCTCAGATCAGTCTGCTTCTAGCATACTGCCTACTCTTGCATGGTTGAGAGTCCTTTCATTTATTTATTATCTTACTCATCAAACATTTACTGAACTGGAATCCTTCTGGCCATTTCTCACTTAGTATTCTTGCCAATACATGCATGCTATCCAAGGATGCCAGCCTACTACATTTCTGACATTGGAGAGAAGGAAAGATGCCTCCAGACCTATTATTGACTGAATGTGATCTAATGGTTCCAGCTCAAGGGAGCTGATGTTGGCCAAAAAACAGAGGTCAATGAAATGTTCCAGCCTGGACCTGGAGGCTTCTTACTTCATATAAAAGTCTCTCAGGGCAACTGGTCATCCCTGTAGCAGATCTGCTTCCAACTATACTGCTCTGTGCTTGTTGGTTTCTCTTCCATCATCCTAGGGACCCTGGGTGATACTCAACTTTTCCTCATGAAGGAAACAGGACAGATGCTTTCCAGTTGGTAAGAAGGATCCAAGGACATCTTGTCTTGTTATTTTGCTTGGATGTGAGAAGATAGTTCCTCTTAAATATGGCCAAATGAGAGGGTCACAAAAGAAAGGTGACTCTTGTGAACCCATTAGAAAGAAGATCTTAGAACAAACATCTCTGGGCATGATTAGCAATCTCCCTCCAAACCAAGCACTCTCCAACTATTTACAAAGTCATTCCCTCTGTGGTTTCTGAAATGAGTCTGGTCTGACAATAACCAGGTTAGATTAGGAAAGCAGAACTCTTCTAAGCAAGATGGAGGATGCCCTGATTAAGTAACTCAACATGTTGCTTTGGGAGAAAGCCTTCAAGGAAGAGGAGAGCCCAGCTCATTGGCTGAGTGCTTTTTGCCACATTTCACTTCCAGACATTAGTGTTGGCAGCAGGCACACCCTATCACTACGGGGAGACCCAGGACTCAAATACTTTTCCTTCCATGCTGTTTTAATGCCTCTGTGGGTTGATGATGTACGCAAATGCTATAGTCACGAATGCTGACATAGAAACACCACGAACACAGACAAAGGTCTCACGCACAAAGAAACAGAATAGAAAAGAAAATTGTGCTATGGTACTTAGAAATGCCACATGACTTCCAAAGGTTTTGTGTGGCAGTACTTCACAGGAAATGTGTTTTGTATTGCCACTGGAGTGGGATAAGTGGTTGAAAACTACAGTGGATTTTCAATGAATGGGATATGAAGTACTTATGTGTGGTTTTTTTTTTTTCCCTTCCATAGATGGAAAAAGACATGCTGTCTCCCTCAAAAAGACGGGAGGAGAGAAGTCTTATTACCATACATGGGGATTAGAAAAAATAATTCCCATGAGCTGTAACTAAAGCTACCACATGTATTTAGTGCCAGGACCCTCAGAACTGGTCCCATGTTGGCAATGCCTTTTGTGTCTGTGGCTCAGTCTGGGCCCATATTCTCTCACACCAGTGGTTGAAGCTGAACCTACTCAAGATGTGAGTTATTCCACTTGGGAAGATATTGAGAGAAGAATAAGAAATTCTGGGGAAGAAAGACAAATGGGTGGAGTAGATTCTCCAGACCAGTGGTCATGAAAATAGCTGAAGAGGTCTCCAGTCCTGGCTCACAGATAAGTAAATCTTCCTCCAGTAATAATAAGAAAAACAACAGCTCTACTGAGCCTACGCAGAATTCACAATGGCTACTGGTCAGCTGGAGAGAGTTAGGCTCATGAAATTCAACTAATAGAATTCAACTGTTTCAGGGCCACGAATTCAACTTTCTTTGAAAAGTCTGCAACTTCTTGGACTTGCCTTTGGATAAAGCACTTCAGCTGCAAGGTCCCAGAGCCGGGGAGACCGCGTATCCTCTTCTAAAAGCTTCTCCAAGCAGCTGGTCTTCCCTCCTCCTGTCACAGCTTTGCTCTCTGTCTTCTCCTCCCTGAAAGCTCCCCCAGCCTCCTAATCATTGCTGGCCTCTTCTTCATGGTGGTGACTTTCAGTAGTCCCAAAACAAAGCTACTGTGATTCATGTCCCTGATCAAACTGCTCAAATGTTTTCTGTTATATGACAGATGAAGAACAAAAGCCTTGGCCTAGCCTAGCATAGAGCCCCGATTTTACCCCCAGGAAGAGGGCTCCTTTCCCTGTACTCTCTCCTAGGCTCCAGCCTCACTGGGGTGACAAGCTGCCTCCAGTTTGTGTCTCCTCGAGTCTTTTCCTTCTTCCCAGTTGACATATCAATCTTAGTCAACTGAATGGGGCACCGATGTCATCCTAATTCATCAGGAGGCTGGGATCTGAGGCTCCAGGTTCAAAGTCAGCCCAGGCAGAAAAGTCTGTGAGATTCTTATCTCCAATTAATAAGCAAAAGGTTAAAAGGAGAGGTATGGCTCAAGTGGTAGAGCACCAATCTTAAGCAAAAAAAAAAAAGCTAAAGGACAGTAACAAGCACCTGAGTTAAAGCCCAAGTACCATCACACACAGAGAAATAATCCTACTGGAATTATACCAGTCCCTAAATGTTTCAATGGATCTCACAGGAGGTGAAGCCACACAAACAGTTTCCTAACCCCAGATCTACCACTTCCTCCCTTAACAAGTCATTCAAGGCCTCGGCCATATCTGCCTCATGTGCAAATGTGCCTTTTTACACAGGCTTCGGTTTACAGAGCCTGCAAGTGCTCAGTACTACCAAATAGTAGAGGTTGAATTAATCAGTATCCTGTCAAAGGCATGGAGTCACAACGTTATGTGTGTTCAATTAAAAAATGGTACACACCTCCTTGCTCTGCTGACAGAGCGCCTTGCACATGGCAAAGAAGACATTACACAAAGCCTTAATAGGAATCCAGGTTAGCCAACTGGCCATTCCTAGTTCCTCATATGAACAAATCTCTGGTTGGCATGCACAATAATTAGAGATCTGTTTGGCCCATGGCCCTAGTAGCTCGTGTAAGATATAAACATTAACCATACCTTAAAAGGGGAAAGCAATTTCATACACACACACACACAATCTAAGTATGCTTCCTCTTTGTCTCTTCTCATGAATGAACAAGACCTGTTTATAATTTCTACATCCATCCAATCCCCAAAATACTTTCCACTCAGCCATTAAATACGCCAAAGCTTAATTGGGATCTTTTTTCTGTGGGCATACAGGCAAATATTCCACTTTTACTTGGGCCAGATGACAATGGTCCATCTTAGATAAAGGAAGTATGCAGCTGAAATGATGGGTACCCAAGGAAGCAGGGTAGAGACCGGAGGTACCACACCTCCAATGGCTGGTTCCAGTCCGGATGGGACTGGAAGGCAGGTTAGAGTGACATTATCAGTCTCATACTAATTTGAGACAATGCTCAAACACATCACAGCAAATTAGCTGCAGACACACAATCGCAATCAACTCAGGGGGCTATCCTGAATATAGGCCGGGGGGATTCCTAAGCTCCACAGCTGCACATTCCCACAGATGTTTCTAAAAGCCTCTTCCCAGAGGCCCATTTAGAGAGAAATTAAATGCAACTTTGACTTAATTAACGTTTTAAATGATAATGAATACAATGTAGATTCATCGGAGGCATTTACATTGTGTTGTAAAATTGATAAAAATTTAATAACTCTTTGTTAATAAGTTATGTCTCCCCAGACTCATAAAGCCTAAGGCGCTGGTGACTCCAGACTGGGCCTAATGTAGGTTTCCTGGTGCAGGTGGAGGAGGGAGGCAGAAGATGGACTTGACATTTGCTCCAAGCCTGCTCTAATTCAAACCTCTGCTTGTTCATCAGTACTTTATTTCATACGGTAAAGGTCAGGATTTGGGCTCAAGGCAGAGCCTTGACAAGAAAGCTCAAGTGGAAGGCAGTCTGGCCCTGGCATCTGTCACCTGAGATTGTGGGGGAGGAGGGGAGATGGAGTGCTAACTGGCCACATCTGTCCTCCACCACGGAGGTAGGAGGGAGGACCCCTCGCCTGGTGGTAGGAGCTGTCAGGATGAGTCTCCTGACAACCAGCCACTGTCCTAAAATGAAAATGCAAACATAATCTCCATGTCACCTTTCATAAGGACCTCTGCCCAGAGTACATGTGGCATGCCAACGTCTTTTCTGGTTCATCTTTAAAGAGCCAAGACATTTTTATAGCATCATAATCCTAGAAAGTGGGGTGTCTAAGAGGGAGGGTACTCACAAAGGGCCCTCTTCCCTCCTTCCAACCTTCGCTCTTCTTATCTTACAGTTCTGTTTTGAAGGATATCTTTCTGAGGACGTTTTAGTCTACCATTCCCTTAGTTTCTACCTACATGCACTCCATTGTCATAGTCTATTTAATTTAAGGGATTCAGCAATACTTTTGGGGCGGGGTAAGGGGTGAAGGTACAACAAAGCCCCTAAATACAAACTGAATACTTTCCCTGACATGAGACTGCAGAAAACAGATATTTGTTCTGAATGAAAACGGGGCTTATCTGGTATTCTCTAGAGACAATCAACTTAAAGGATTTTTCTCAAAGGAAATTTTGTGCTAGAATGTTTATAAACAAACAAACAAAAACCTGGCTCAATGCTGATTTAGAAAGCTGACTAGTGTATATGTAGACCCGATGCCCATCAGAAGGCATATTTTTAACCAGACCACTGTTCCGTGGGCCTACCAGAGATCAAGTCTTGCATGAGACCCTACTAAAGGCTCCTCCTGGGGATATTATTCATTTCAGTTATATGGGATGACTAAATGGTGGACCAGACCCATTTGCCTTTCTGCTTTCCTTTCCTGCAATAAAATAATAGCAAATCAAGATTCACAAACTCAGGCTGACTAAAAAGAGTCAAATGAAATCTCCTTTAGTGTTTGAAATAAAGATGTAGCCAGGATGGTGACAAAGAAAGGGAGGGGAAAAGAGACAGGGAGTCAGAGATTCACACCGGCAGGGCTGAGATGAAAAAAATGGCAAACTAGAAATTCAGATGCAGGGACTTCAAAGCAACCAAACCCATCTCCCCAGGCCCCCCACAAAAAAAATGGTAGAAAAAGAGGCTGGCCAATAGGCACCAAGTTTCAGTCAGGAGGAATCAGTTCTGGTGTTCTGTTGTATAGTAGGGTGACTACTAGTGTATATTTCAAAATAACTACAGGACAGCATTTTGTATATCTCACTACAAAGAAATAAATGATCTACTACTGAAGTAATATGATGGATATGCTAATTAACCTTCTTTGATCCATATACATAGACACAAAGGCAAAACTCACATTTGTACCTTATGTATTTGTGACACTGTATGCAAATTTCAAATTTTTAGGTAACTAACATTAAAATTGACCAGTGTTATCTGGGCCTGGGGCCCATGCCTGTCATCTTAGCTACTCAGAAGGTTGAGATCTGAGGATTGTGGTTCGTAAGCCAGCCCAGGTAGGAAAGTCCATGAAACTCTTATCTCCAATTAACTATGCAGAAAAAGTAAAACCCAGAAGTGATGTGGTAGTTCAAGTGGAAGAGTGCTGGCCTTCAGCAAAAGACAGTGCCAGGGACAGTGCCCAGGCCCTGAGTTCGAACCCCAGGACAAGCAAAAAATAAATAAAAATAAAAAATTAACGAGTGCTAAGAATCTTTCTTTTCTCTTTCCTTTACCTACTACTGTGCAGTAGTGGAAGGAAGATGTACTTGTTAGTTTCCAAGATGCAGAAGTAATATAAATAAAATTTAGGATTGAGTAGTCTGATTAGGTCCCCAAACTATACATAAAAGGAATGAGGTAATTACAGGCTGCTGATCTTTAAATGAGGTGTATTAAATCTCTTCTTTCACAGGCATGGGAGACTCTCAGTGTAGGTGTGTCCCGTGATGGGCTTTTTTTTTTTTTCCTCTAAACCTGTTTCCATCCTTGCCCTAGTGCCTGTTTTTATGTTCTTCAAAATGCCATTAGTTCATTGAAGTGACTTTAGTTCTATTGGCAATGTTAATTCTCTGCCCATACAAACCAAAGGCCACTCGGGATAAGCTGATTTTTTTTTTATTATCTGACAAGTCTCAAGTGCTTTGGATATGTCTCTCTGCCTTTAACCTAACTGTATTAGACTCTGCCTCTCAGTTTAAGCATCCTAGCTGAATGCCTCCTTGTGTTACATTTATATCCTAAATAAAAGTCTTGTACAATTTAAAGTTAGGTGATAGTAGTTTGCAAATTCTGTATGTAATCGTGCAGGTTTAAGCCATTAGTAAATTGCAAAGTGGGCATGAGTGCCTATGTACTTGAGCTCCAAGTAGTTCCAAGTTCAAGTACAAAGACCTGTTTCTCTTCTACCACACCATTAATTTGCTTGTAACCAGCACTGCTGACAGCCTGAGACCAGAACTGCATCAGGCAGGTCTCAGCAGGTCTGAGTCAATATGGTCCTAGCTTGTCACTGCATCATAATTTTACTTGTCTCTTTCTATTATATCCAGTCATTAGATATTAGGCAAGAACTAAAAGCACAGGAATAAACTTCCAAAGAGAGACAAGGTGCATTTCACAAAATGGTACCAGGAATAGTGAAACTGATCACAATTTACACCTATATGGATGTGTGCTATGTTGCTCAGTATTTATTTCTTACACTAGATAGTGCTAGAACACTACATTTTTTGTGTAAACAAGCTACTATTTGTAAAAAAAAAATCTGGGTCATGTACCATTCTGGTATCTTCTTTTTTAAAAAAAATGATGGAATTGTGTCTTGAACTCAATGCCTGGGCACTGTCCCTTAGCTTTGTTGCCAAAGAGGGTACTGTATCAATTGAGCCCAAGCTCCACTTCTGGCTTTTTGCTGGTTAATTGGAGTTAAGAGTCGCATTGGCTTTCCTGCCTGAACTATCTACCTCCAAGTTATGATCCTCAGATCTCTGCCTCTGGAGTAAGTAGGATTACTGGCAAGAGCCACTTTACACAGCTCTCCCCTAGTATCTTTTATGAGAGTGTAGACTCCTGTCCAAGATGATCCAAAGCAGAGATAAAGATCAAGGCAATTAGAAAATGATGATAACAGGCTCTGATATTGAGCAATTCCTTCCTACCCACACTAAAATAGCCTTGCACTATTTTTAATAATATTAAATATATTATTTTACTTAAATGTATGTTAAATAATTGATTAAACAATATTAAGATTTTTAAATAATATTAAAAGTTTTGATCACTGTCTTTTCTGACACTTGCTTTTCACGTTGTTTGCTTGTTTATTTGGGGGATAGTTTCTAAAGGAGTTCTCCCACTTTGAAGGTCTTTACACTTTGAAGGTCTTTACACTCTGGCCTACCATCTCCTTATGAGTTCGATAGAAGGAGATACCTGGCCCCTTCGCATGAGACTCAACAATAACTGGTCCTAGGTCATGGGCCATACCTCTGACGAGTGAGGTGTGAAATCAGAGGGGAGGATGTGGGCACTGTTAGAAGGCATATTTATAAAATAACGTGAACACTTTTTAATACGTTCCTACTCCTCTGGGAACCAGCTACTTCTTCTCTTCCCACTAGTAATGGCACTTTATGTTTCAGTTTAATGTCCCTTGAAAAACGGAAATGTTTCC
Organism: Dipodomys ordii; assembly: GCF_000151885.1. Lineage (NCBI taxonomy): Eukaryota > Metazoa > Chordata > Mammalia > Rodentia > Heteromyidae > Dipodomys > Dipodomys ordii. The sequence goes on from NW_012267302.1 coordinate 5,231,463, forward strand.
CCTTTTAAGAAATTTAAGAAGAAAAAAGAAAAGCAGAGTGAGAGAGGAAGACTAAGAGAGAAACAAATTAGGGTGCCTCCAAAGCACACTGGATCAACTGGGAACCAGCGACCAAAGAAAGCTCCATCATAGTATAATGACCTTTAATGAGTATCTTGGGAAACAATACCGCCTCAGCATAAAAGACAAAGGGCAAAACCCATCATGGCTCTGCTGACACTAATTCAAAATGATTTTCAGAACAACTAAAGAATGTAAGAGAAGTAATCTGATCCGCCCATCTGACCTCACTTTGATTTCAGGGCCCTTCTTCTGCCATTTCTAATTGTCAGACCCCTCTATATCTCACATCTGCTCATATTTAATGAAAAGCCCACTCTCACCGCTGCTCTTCGAGTCAACTCATTCTGTCAAATGGGTATCACCCAGCCCACCACCAGCGAGAAACCATCCAGGGATCAGCGTGGCGCTCTGCCAGTGGGGTTCAGCAAAGGCAGAGGCATGTTTTAATTGGAGAAGAAGGGCTTAGGCGGGCACATGAAGGGCCTCAAATTGGAATGGATTTTTCTAACTTATTATTAGCGGTCAAAGGTGAGTGGTCTCACACAGGGATGGATGAAGTCTGCTTTTGTTTGACGGAGTGATGACGGTGGGAAGAGAAGGAAACAGAGAAGGCAAGCCTCCCCCGCCCTGAGCTGTCACTACCAGTTAGGGCTCAACACACAGCCCAAAGCCCCAGGTTTCCATGACAGAGGCTGAAGGCAGAGACACAAAAGGAGAAGAAAGTCCTGTGCAGAATGTTTCTGACAGGACAGGAAAATCCCAACCCAAGTGTTTCTTCTCTTGGTCTCCACCACTGCTTGGATTCAGTTGTAGAGTGGAGAAGTCCCTCTATGGCTTCTCTAGAGTTAAACGGAAATCACACACACTGGACATCATGGGGACACAGACTGTGCTGCAACTGGTATGGTTGGCCCGTGCTAGGACATGAGCTTAGTGCTACGCCAACATGGCTCCTCCTTTTGTTCCACTGAATCTGAGACCCAAGGATTAGAAGCTAATTGGTTACTTGAGAATAGAAGTTCTGCCTTAGGCAGAAGAGGGTTGGCAGTTACATGCACCACTGACAATCAAAGTGAAGTGGCCCAATGGTACCCTATTGTCTTCTTCCTCAGCATCTCTCTTTGAACCTGATGACTTGCCAGACCTCATGAGATTCTCTGTGCAGCTATGACCTGGCTCATCTGCAGAGTAGCATATGAATGAGAAAGAACGATTGCAGGGAAATAAAGGGAGAAGGACTCATACTGTGGCCTTCTTAAGAAAGACTTCATAGGATGCTTCCTTTCCAATATTTTAGGCAAATGTGGTTGGTGCTCCCTTAATCCCTCCCCATGCAACCTCCATTATTATTGCTTTCAGGTCAATATCGTCCCTTGGAATTATTCTAGAGAACTAGAAAATCATAAATGAGAGGATGGTTTTCTGGTCCTAGAATGACCTTTTCCAAATGCCTCCAATACAGCGCAATGCACAGATCCCGCCTCAGATTGGAGTTACAAGTTGGAACAATAGAAAGCACGGAGCCTGGCTCACCATTCTGGTGTGTGAAGCGAAGGTGGAGCTCCCTTACCCAGTAAGTTCCTGTGTATTACCACTACACTAACTGGGACCAGTGCACAAACTGGGACTACCTTCCACACTGGCACACATGAGTCAAGAATGTTTGTCTCCATGGGAATACATTCTCAAGAACAGAGCACACTTCTTCCTACTTGTGGTGGATGGAAAAATAAGCTTTACGAATGGTAAAGCTTATGTCAGTTAGAGGATGAATGGCAATATGGCCATTGGTGAATGTGTTAGGTTCTTTAAAAACTGGAAGAGATGAAGGTAGAATGAATAATGGTCTCCAATCAAGGTCCTAATCATACTTGAACACGGCATTCAAGTCCCCAAACAGAGCATGACCTTTTCCACATGTGAATGAGGATATACAGACCAGCATCCCAAGGTGAAGCTCTCAGTAACATCACCCATGAGCAGTACAGCAAAGCAGCAAAGGCTGTGGTGACCATGGGGATGAAGGCAGGCTTGGGAATCTGGCTCAGCCTCACCCACAACCAGCTGCTAGATGACTCAAGGCTCCCTAACATCACTGAACTTGCAAGAAGATTAAAGAAAAAAGAACCCGAAACAAAACCCAGAGATTCGGGACTGTTTTTCTTTTTAACTTGTTACTTAGACTCACAATTGCTGCAATATCTTAGCTAAATACAGCTATATTCTTGAAAGAGAAACTATATTAATGGAATCATCCTTCGAATTAGTCATCTCTTTAAGGGAAAACTCTAGAACCTTCGCAGGTTGTTGGATTTTCCGCTGGGTACTAAATGGATCACACTGTAATCCTAGCTACTCAGGAGGCTGAGATCTGACGGTTGAAGTTCAAAGCAAGCCTGGGGAAGAAAAGACCATGAAACTCCCATTAACTAGCAAAAAGCCAGAAGCGGAGCTGTAGCTCAAGTAGTAGAGTGTCAACCTTGAGTGAAAAAGCTAAGCAAGAGTGTGAAGCTCTGAGTTCAAGCCTCAGCACTGTCAATAAATAAATAAATAAACAAATACTCATTTCTAAAGCATAAGATAAAGTCTGGGACTGGGGGAATGGGATGTAATTAGAAAGACAGAAGAAGAAAAAAGAAAGAAAGAGAAAGAGAGAAAAAGAAGGAAGAAAGGAAGCTAGAGATACTCAGATAGATTGACAGATCAATAGACAGATGGATAGTTACTAACATATATGCATCTAAACCCTGTTCTGCTTTGGAATGCCAGGGCTATCTTGGTCTCCATATCAATCCAACCCAATTTATAGCCATCTCCAAGATATAAAGATATACATTTTCACTTACTTCTCTATACATCTAGTATTTACTATGGCTGTCTATTATACTTTCCCTTCTGACTTAGCCAAGAGAAAAGAAGAATAGCAGCAGATTGTTCTATCGAGTTTGTTCCATGATTTTCAGAAGTACAGTAAAGTCAGCAAGATCCGAAGGGCGACCTTCCTCCACATGTACACAGAGACACAGGCAGCCAGGGACAACACATCACCACATAAAACGATCACATGGGGAAGAAACACCAGCCCGACACACTCACGGGACCACAGGACACAACACCCACGGGACTGACCACAGACAACACGGACACAGAACTGTGTATGTTGAGATTAAACTTACAGGCACGGAAAGTGGTGGAGCAATCATTCACAGAGACAGAAGAAAGTGGGAAGGCTCTTTCAAGGGTGTCCACGTTACCACGCACACGGCCTGACATGCACGAGCAGTCACGCTCAGAACGTCCGCAATCAAAACAACATGCCCGTCTCATTCTCTTGTAGATAGACATCTTGGCTATAACCACGTGGTTGGATGGGAGGAGAGGAAGAGCGGCAGTTAATGGCAAGGTCACACACAGCAAGGTAGCTGCAAGGGACGCTGGAGGGATTTAACACAGGTCTTAGTTCACATTAACAGTCTTGACCCAGAAAAAAATAAATGCAGAGTGATTCTTGGTAACACTTTGGTTGTACATCCAAAAAAAAAGAAGAAAAAGAAAAGCAGTGAAAATATAAATTGCCTTTATCATCCCCCAAGGTTGCTGCATATTAGTTTTTTCTCTTTCTTTCTCTTTGGTGGAGCAGTAACCGTAGGAAGAGGGCATGGCTAAATACATCTGGGCTCGTGAATGAAAATGTTAAGAAATTATAAACAGCAAAAAAGTAACCAACACGACCCCACCTGGTACAAGTAATGAGGGAGACAACAGGTAATCAATTCAGTAATTGCTTATTTGGTATGATATAAATGGTTCTTGCAAGATGCAAACATATCTAATCCATAGGCTTTCCACATTTCCATCCATTTCTAGGCATCAGGCAGAGTCTGAGACAAACTTTCACCAAATTAAATGTGAAATGACTATGTGTTAATACGGAATCTGAGAAGGCCTTTGCTGAACTTCCCAGGAGCGAGTTTACATGATAGCTACAGGAATTTAAATTTACTCTTGACAGAACAAATATCCAAATCTGTCCATATAAGAAATGCAGCTACTCAGGGCAAACGCTGCATAGTTGACATTAAAGGAAGTTCACAAATAAGAAATAACCAAAAGTATATGAGACATTGGTCTACTGGAATGTGTTTAGCTACTCATGGGTGCATTTTCTGCTTAAAGCTAAATCTGAGATTTACATATGCCTGTCTGTCCCCACACACACATCAAAAATTCAGAAAGCAATTAGTGTATTGATCAATTGTATTTTTTTTCTTCTACAGGAAAACAGTGGCCAAGATAAATACAAAATGACAAAATAGGAAATCAGAGACTAGGGAAATATTTAATTGATATTTGCCCGCTCCCTTGATGGCTCTTGGGAAGGGATATGGTAGATGGTTCTGGGCTGCCTTGGGATCCCTCCCACAGGCTGACCTGCAAAAGTTGCTGCAGGTACTGTGGTTGTTTCCACTGGGCCTTCACTTCTACCCTTCAAGCCAATTTATATTTCAATACCAGAGAAGCTTTCTGTATATTTTGATGCTACAACAGGCAAACATGTTTATCACTTAGCATGAACCCACAAGGTGGGAGAAGAATCCGTTATTTATTCCAAGCACAACAGCCAAACAGTGAACTCCAAACTGGATAGGTATAATCCCTTGTGTCCATACCTTTCATATGGAAACTCAGCTTTCACCCTCTTTCTTTGCCCTTTGTAGAGAATGGTTGCCCTCTAATTTTAAAATACAGCTTGTGGTTTTGCCCTCTTTGAAGGTTACAGTCACAAGGAAAGGGGTTTAAATCTCTCAAATGGGTCAAGTCCTGTTCTAAGACCTTTATATGACTCGCCATCCAGTATATTTGTCAAGCAAAGGTAACGTTATGAATGTGAAGAACAGGCACTGGGGGAGATGGAGAGAACTTTTCAGTAGCATCTGCATTCCTGTGAACTTGGCTCACATTTTTAGTGACAGGTTCTTTTAGCATCCTGAGGAGTTGAGATCATCGAGCAACCCCAGCCCTGTTCAATGCACAGTACACCATCCTTTCAGGCTTAGCTTTAAAACAAATCCCACTATAGCATTTGATTCAGAGGAATTTGGAATTTAAAAGGCATAGTTTTGAATGCCCAAACAAAGAAGAGTGGCTGAAATCATGAAACAGGAGTAGCAGGTAAAGAAAGATCCTCCAGTAAAGACATGAAAATATTAAAAACAAAGGAATCCGGATCTGGTACACAAGTTAGAAAAGCGATGTTTTGTTTTTCTTTCCTTAGTTCTTGGACTGGAAATATTGATTTGTTATTTATACAGAGGAGAGAAAAAATGAGGATGATATTTTGTTTCCTTGCAGATAAGTTGTTTTGAAAAAAAAATTTTAATCAAATGCTGTAGTGGAAGAGCAGCCCATCAAACTCAGAAATGCTATGCTTCTCGTTAGCAACAGTCCCTGGTTTGCATTTCCATACTGGCATTTTAGGTTCATGCACAATAATGAAATCTGACACACTGATGAGGAGCGTTCTCATATATATATATATATATATATATACATATATACACACATTTATATATATATATATGTACAGTCATTAAGATAGAAATTCTTTAAAGTATTTGATCAGAGGTAATCGCATCATGAGTGATTTTAAACCTCTTAACTTTGTAAGAGTTCAGAAAGAAACAGAACATCAAACTCAGTGGCTCTCAGGGACTGTTTGCAACTGTCATGGTTGGCTGTTCCAGAGACCATGCAATTGTTCTAAAATTTCATATTTTTAACATGCAGGAACAGGCTGAAACTGGTAATCAAAGCAGCAAAAAAAAGCAACAACAAAACCAAACCACACCATTTGCTATAAGAAGATTAACTGTTAATTATAAGCAGTCACATTCCAAAGCAGCACATACATAAAAAGGAAAACATGCTATTACTCGTCATTCCTTCTGAGTCAGTTTTACATTCACACCAAATGCAAATTAGAAATCTCAAAAGACAAACCACACACACACACACACACACACACACACATACACACACACACACACACACACATAACACACCAGCAAGAATGATCAATGAGAGGCTCAAAGACAAGACAGAAACAGTTAAAAAAATGATTGAGCCCCATATGTTGACAAACCTTCATGAAACACAATGGCTAAACCAAGGTCCACCAGTTTGTAGGGTGACTCCTTCTCTACTTCTGGAAGAATCCATGTGCGTTGACCCTTTCTCCCACATTGGTGTCTTCCCTATAGGCATTTCCAGGCCTACTTTCTTAAAGGGGAAGGCTAACTGACCTTCCTCTTGTGGAGTGGTCCATCAGGCTTGAAGGATAATATGTGCCAGCTAAAAAGAGATTTCCTTTCGGAAATGGTTCAAGTCACAGACAAACCCTTTAATTAAGAACTTCATCTCCCTCTCCAATGGTAGGTATTTCAGAGTATGTAGATATTCTATGTTTAAAATTATATATACTACTGAATTGAAATGTAAAATTGGTTAACATGATATGGCCATGCTCCTAATTTGGGATTACTTCAACTCTTCTAGGCTTCCCACTCCTTCCATTTCATGGATATTTGGCATCAATAGTATTTTATTGGTGACTTTTGCCTTTTCTAGAAATGATCTGGGTTAGAAGATTAATTTAGGCATCAGAGAGAGAGAGTAACTTAAAACTCTCAAGTTTAGGTAGCAAAACAGCCAGTTGGAAAGTTTTGCTATTTATTTAAAAAGGAAGTCAGTCTCTTATCTATTCTCTGGCCACACAAAGCACTCTCTCTTTGTCCCTGTTGGTTTTTGCTATTTTTTCCCCTTAGTAGTTATTCATGCTCTCTACCCAAATGCCAATCCTTGGAGAAAGATTTTCCAAGGGATTTCAATGGCAATGCAAAGTAGATCTATGAGGACATCTAGTGGACTGGAGTGGGATTGCAGCTGAACAACATGATCATCAACCTGAACTTGCTGGGCTTTCTCTGAAGGGAGCAACCAAAGAGCCTTACTGTCCTCTCAGAATCGCAACGTGGACAGTGTCATTTCAATTCAGTGGCTGTTCCAATATATAACAGATGTTTGTGGTCAGAAGGGACAAAGGGAGGAGAGGTCTTAAGAGATAATCTTAGCGTAATCAATAATAGCATCTTACAAACTCATTCTTTTCTGCTGTACCAGCTGACCATGTCTTCACAAGGCCCTGCTGTAGCTTCCTGAGACTGAGAACAGACAAGAGTACATAGCTGCAGGTGCGAAGCCTGCAGCTAATTGTCATTCTGTCTTAGGGCTCTTATAACTGTATGCTCAATTAATTGCCACCTGTAGGCCAACTTAACTCTGAGAAAGCAGAAATATAAGCCTCCCAGGACTCTGTTTTCTCATTGGCACACATCATAAGGCTCTGGTTCCCAGAACAGTGCCACAGATTCAAAGAAGTTATGCAGTTGCCAAGAATTAAATTCTGGGTCTCACCTTCCTCCAAAAAACTATGCTTGAGCAGTTTCAAAATTTGAGAAAAAGCTCTTATGTGCGTCTTTCTTCACCACTATAAAATAGATATTCATCCAGTATTTCCATTATGACTTCCTTGTAGTATTTATAGCGATGAAATGAAAGTCTTTCCCTAATGGACACCATCAAAGGTATTTTAAACACTGATAAGATTTCTCAGACATGAGCTTGGACAACTGATTATTTTGTTCTATTTTCAGAGGTCATGGTCAGAAAAGATGAAGCCTGCTGCAGATGTACCACAGTTACCAGGGACAAACTGACAATCAGCAGTCAGACTCAGGTACTGTGCTGTTTAAACCCTGCTGAGTCTTTCCAAGCCAAGCCTGGAAAGAAAGGGAGAGCTGGAAGCTCTCCTTCCCTCTGCACCATCTGCCTCCAGAAGCAGCAACCAAATGGCCAGCCAATTTGCAATTGTAGAATGTTAATTTCCAGGGTGGATTGGAAGGGGCAGGAAAAGCAGTCCTGGACAGAGAGATCCAGGTAGAAGCTTTCCAAGTATGGGGAGAGAAATATTTTAGGTATCAAATGGAGCAAATTCAAGGGAAAGGGGGGGCAAATATCTGCCATTCAATCAATAGACACTTTTCAGATCACAATCTCACTTTTAAAATCATCCTAGTGAGGGAAACATCATTTCCAATCATGAAACCAAAAACCAAAATTATAAGCAAACATTTCCACAGGAGAGGATTGCATCAAGGTTTAAGTTTGAGGTGCTTGGTTTGATGTGACACTGAGCTTTGAAGAACATTGTTTCAGGTCCTATGAAGGAGGAATGATTTCTTCACTTAGGAAAAATTCCTCTTATTACCTTCTGAAGGAAGAAGAAAGGTCTTCCGGGCAAGTTTTCAAGAACAGTAAGAGAGGAAAAGACAAAGCTCATTAATATCAGCATCACAGAGCTTAAGAGCTGTTGATTCAGCCCTCAACACTCACATTGTAGCTGGGACAGGTAGAAAAATTTGACTGGAGTTATCTGTTGATTGAGATCACATTTCCCTGTAATTCTGAAGATGTGTTAAAAGTATGCAAAAATCTGCAGGTATAGAATAAGGCTCATGTCCTGGACCACGCTTAAAAACAATAAAATACTCTGTGGGAGGAGGGAGCCACCGAATTGATGTGGGAAAGCTTGCGTTGAAAAGAAGGTCAGTGTTTGCGTTTGTTTTTACATTGTCACTTTATACCTTCCAAACACTGCAAATCAGATGGCCAACACACTTCTTCTGCTGCAAAGAAATATAAGAGGGTTGAGGGCTGGAACATTCTTCTCCAAGTTCCAGAGCCGTCGGACTGACTGAGCTACAGACACGGTCTCATTTTGCCTTCATTGAACATTTATATTCATGAGCAAAGATCCAATACTGATGGCTATTGAGAGCAAGATGACCTTAAAAGCGCCTCTTCCACTGTCAGATCTGGTTGCGTGAAAAGGAACTCTGCGCTTCAAGTAAGTTAAGAGACCTGGAGACGTACAATGACCTGTTCAGACTGCCTGTTAGTGATATGAAGCAATCTCTTTGAACACAGATTTTCTTTCTTTAACAAATACACAAATCCTCCAAGATGTCTGTCTAATACTCATGGAGGAACTGGATAGTACTGACTAAAAAAAGGAAAAACATTATTGTAAAGCAAGAGAACCGCACAGACTGTAAGACATAATTACCATCATGGTAATACCTGTGTTCTGGAAAGTGGTTCAAGTCCTTACAGTCCTATAGGCAGGTAGCCAGTTAATTCTCTAGCAAGTACCTTCTTGTTAGAGAGGCACGTACACTGTAATGAACACATTCCTCTCTCTATGGAGTATTCTCTATGATTATATATAAAAATGTACATTTTTACATATAAAGTACTGGCACATGTCATATATATCTCACAACATAGGAATATATATGTAGCCGCCTACTCGGTATTTCCTTAAGGAAGGATGTCAAGCTCCATAGCCGGGGAGACCCAGCAGAATGCGTTAAGGGCAGGCATGATAGTGACTCTGATGGAGGAAGTATCTTGAGCTACAGTGGTAACTACTCCAGCCTCATCGGTGTCCCTTAAAAGCCCTGGGACAAGGCCTTCCAGAGAAACACACCGTTGTCAAGGTCTTATTTTCAAATGGAAAAATAAGACCACATTAGAAGCTCGCTGGAGGTGGGAAGTGGGTGGGGGCACGGGGAATGGGTTGGGAAGACTCTCCAGCGTTAGGCTGCTCTGCAGACTGGGGTAGGGCATGAGCGAGTAGGGGCATGATGTCACTACTACATGCAACATGAATACCAAAACTCAAATGAAACTGAAGCTGTACGGAAAATAAAAGAATTGTCTCCACTGGAGAAAGACAAAGGGGAAACTAGACTTCGGGCTACTGGGAACTGGTTTTACTCACAATAGATCACTACCAGTGTGCAGTTAAAATAGAGTAGGGGCCGAATTCCGAGGCAGCAAAGAGGGAAAAAAAATCAAAGATATGTCAATAATTAGAAGTTAAAAGAAAATTCCTACAAATACATCAGTCTAAACATGACTTGGCCCCTTGGGAGTCTACCCTTGGCAAATTTTCAGAGGCTGGGAGGGAAAATGTAAATCATTAGACCAGGTCTGTTACACAGGAAAAAAAAAAAAGAAAAAAGAAAATGGCTAATAAAATGGTAGGCTCTAAGAGCTTGCTCCTTGGCCAGACAGCTGAATTGGACTCAATTCCTGGATGGAGAGCTATGAATAAATGGAAAGAAATGCAAACGTTAAACTATACTACCACATGACTTCCAGAAATGGAATGTCCACACTCCATATTTCTCTGGATAATATGACATGATGATGAAGGTTACTGAACAAAGGTGAATGCAGGGGTGGGGGGGGGAGAATAAAAGGGGAAAGGATTGGGTTGGGGAAAGAGGGTTAGGACATTGTAGATAAAGGTTGGAAACTATCAGTAACTCCACCCTCATGGAAACTTATCATTTTAGGGTGAATTCTCCATGCATAGACGAACAGATTTAGATAAATGACCAGATGGGCCCAATGACCTCTTCAAATTAGAGTACCATTCACCAGCATGGGGACCACCCTAGTATGCTATTAATAATCCTGTCTCTCTAACCAAAATGTCTTTAACCCAAACCTATCTTCTCTTACCTCTTCACTTGTCTGGCCTGTGCACAAGGTTTATATTCAATAATTCATGCTCCCACACATAGCTGCCTCCTGGTCTCTGGGTCATGGCCTTCTAATAAAGAGGAATGACATATGGACAGTTCTGACAGGTGTAGAAAAAAAAAGAACCTCACAGCTGAGGGACTTGCCACACCAGCATGGTTTGGTGATGATTTTCACTTCATAGCAAGTAGGCCTGCTTGATGGTAAATCATAGACTTCACTAGCTCAACCAACTTTAAGGGAAATGAAGGTAATAAAGTTTGTTTTTTTTTAAATGATGATGTCCCTTTCTTCCCCAGAATAAAGCTAAAGTTTACTACAATTTGCTTGCCTGGAACCAAGATTGAAAAGTACCCTGGAAGTCAGCTCTTGTCTTGTTAAAAACTTGTAAAAAGTGGTCTGCCATGACCCACTATGGTGTCCTATGAGGGTCATTTCAGTTTCGCTGAGTCAGAGAGGCTCTGTCTGCATGCATTGTCTTCCACGCCCGCTTCCTGATGCTGTTCTCTATCCAGATATCAGAACAAACTTTTCAACTGAGATCTGATGCCATTTCCTTGCTTGAAATCTTCCAGTGGCTTCCTCCTATAGAACTAAAACCCAGATTCTTACCATGGTTCCTATTCTCATCTCTGATCTCATCTTGCCCAACTCTTTCCCCAGTGCCATTTGCCACATGAGCCTTCTATCTTTCCATCAAATGATACAAATTAACTCCTGCCTTTGGGCCTATTTCCCTCTTCTCCCTACCAGGCTTAAATCTCAGCTTCAATGTTACCTCCCAAAGGCAGCCTTCTGGACTGCAACCTGTGATAGCTAACAAAATGCCTTATACTCTCAGGTGGTCTTGTTTCTTTTCTTTCACTTAATGCCCTCTGAGTGAATTTATTGAATTGCTCACATGAGAAAAGTCTGTCTCCATTCGCTAGAGCGAAGGACTTGATCTCATTCACCACTTCATCCTTGATATTAAGGATGTGCCATGCACAAAAGAGGACACTTGGAAATACATTGGTAAATCACAGTCAGGACACTTTGTGGATGTCCCTGTGAGGGGAAGTTCTTTCGAAAATTTCTTCCCATCCATGACTGGCCTCTGTGTTCTACCTGTCTCAACTCCTCCCTACAAGAGTTTCCCTACAATAGAGTTCACCCTCTTATAGTTTCCACTCTCTCTTGCTTGTTTCTACTCTCAGGAGCTAGGGGATTCCTGGTCAGCAGAGCTTCTGCATTCACAGTTAACTGAGCAGGGCTGAGCTGACACCCAGTGAGAAATCCCCCTGAGAAGGCAAGCCAAGTCCTGGAGCCCAGGGGATGAAATGAGGGCAAGCCTTCTTCTGTACCATACACACTCATCTTGGTAGTGAATTACAATGGGAAGTTCTTAGGCTCCACAGAGACTCTTGTTCTGAGGCATCCAGAAATGCTTGTCTTCATATGCCGATGGGTTTTGAGGCACTGGAAGTGAATATGTAAATTCAGCAGAGAAGATGGGAGGCAGACAGAAGTCCTGAGCTGGTTTAGAAGCCAGCCTGGGAGGATTTCTGCAGAAACTTCTCTAGACCAGGAGATGCCGGAGAGATGGAGTAAATGGCTTTGTGCCCTGGCAATGCCACCTTTATGTCTAACCTTTTAGGCATCAACCATTATGTGGCCCTTTTGGAAGGCAGTGACAAAGGCCTCTGTTTTAGTTAGAATATCTTTACTGCATTGAGCTTTTATCACCCTGCTCCTTCTCATCAGACCCAAGGTCAAGGTCATCCATCTCATTCATCTCTTCTTTATACAAGATGGGTGTATTCAGAGAACATCCCCAAGAGAGGCCATGGACCCTGAGTGTTGGCTGTGTGGCTCTAGGCACTCTCGGTTCCTCACCAATCAACTTCGAAGCTTTGCATCTCTTAGTATAAAGTGGGATTCCTAATAGCCCCTGGTAATTATACAGGGTTATGGTAAGGATCAAAGCCACCATCACAGGGAACTTTTAAGACACTAAATCACCACAGGAGAGAAGGAATCGTTTTTTCTTTTTCACTAGTGCTCAGTCCAATTTCTATCCTAATTGCTGTCCTAATATTCTGTCCTAATTGCTGCTAAATGAATCATCTCCTCCAGGTAAAGATGCTTAAAGTCAGGGACTCTGTGGTGCTCACAAGGAAATATTTTCATTTTCATCAGTGAGTAAGGTACAGCAGAAGACACGTGGGAGACAGGCTGTTCTGGGAGCTACTGCGCTCAATCTAGACCACCCCAAAGAGGAATGCGCTTGAGGTTCACCTTGAGGACAATGGTAAACAGTCCTCTGGATGACAGCATTCTTTCCTTGAGGCAACCCTTGGAAATCAGAACCAAACATTGCTGACTTTTGATGTGAAGGCCTACAGGAATTCCAACTGGAAAGACGGTCACCATCTCATTTTGGAGACCAAGTCTTGAGACTCCGTGTTCTAGTCCGCCATCTGACTATTTGGTGGCCTCTTTCTGAATTACTGGAAATCAATACTCAAAAACTCCCTCTTCTAGAACCTCCAGTGCCTTCTTTTCTACCCCTTGTACCTCACTGTGCTGATGCTCCTCTAGAGTCAAGAAATCGAGGGGACAAATTCACCTCACACCCTAGAACCCATGAGGATGAGTTCTCATCTTCTGCTTTAACAGGTGAGGATGAGTCTCTTTAAACTGTCTCTTTAAACTGCTGGGAGAAACATAAACATTTGAGAGAACCCTCTTAATGTTTCATGTTTCTCTACCAGGAAGAGGAGAAGGAAAAGGAATTGGGGAAGAGGAAAGGAAAGCAAGGAGGGGGGGAGGGAAAAGAAACACTACTTACGCCTTTTGCAGCCACATTTCTTAATTCGTTTGGGATCTGTGATGTCATCATGACAAGCCTTGCAGTAAAAATAGGCCCTGGAGAAAGAGAATGGAAAAACTGACACATTCCATAATCTGCCCAAATGAAATGAGTACCACATTTCCTCCACCATGGTGCCAAATTAATGAAACATGCCAGCACTAATTTCCTTTAATCTTTTGAAAAGTTTAGACGTTTGCAGACGGAAATGTTTGTTGCAAGAACCATTTATTTCAAACAGGATTCTGTGATTTTGAACTAGCGATTCTTTTTCATAAACTTCCATTAGGAAGGAAAAATAAATAAATAAAATAAAACCAGGGAGAAAGGTTGCTGATGTGACCTGCTGTATTTGCTCCCTCTGTCTTCGCTGTTGAGAACAATATTTAATGCTGGACTTTAGGATACAAGGGCCCCGAGCCTGGGGGAAGGGGGTGAGAGGGTTAATGATAACTCTGAAACCCCATAGTCCACTCAAACATATGTTACAGGAGACACAAGCATGACAGTCCTCGGTCAAATGCAAATATGAACCTTGTCACTTCGAAAGTATCTTTTCTCCTTAGAGAGAGGGTTGAGAAGGAGCAAGGAGAGGAAGCTACAACGGCAATGAATGGGTTCAGCGGTCCCTCTGGGGACTCATAACCGGCTTCATTCCAAAGCTGGTGGACTCATTTCCATTACGTTGACCCCTTAAGCACAGGTAATCAATGAAGGTTTTCATCTCACTGTAGAGTTGGCCATTGGGTTGGGGTGAGCAGAGGAATGGAGTAGGTAGAAGGAGGCCTAGGATAATCAACAATAGCAACAATAGGGGAGGGGATCCCCTTAACTTAAGTGTCAATACAAGATTACAAAGTGCATCAAGTGCATAGGCTATTCAAAGATAATGTCGGGTGAGCTGGGTACCAGAGGCTCACTTTTGTAATGCTAGATACTCAGGAGGCTGAGATCTGGAGGATCAAGAGGGAGGCTTGGATAGAAAAGTCCTCAAGCCTCCATCTCCAAAATAGCTGCAGGACAGAAAATCTGAGCAAATGCAAGGTCTTGAGCTCAAACAATAATAACAGTAATGAGGTAAAATGATATCATTCAAGAACCACTTAAAATTAGTGCAGCCTGGGATGACTATTCCCTTTAGTGTAGATGGTCCTCAATTTAGGATTTGTAAGAGTGTATCTATACTGCCATTCAGGGGCTCACATTCAGTATGGGATTTGATAAATCACATGACATACTCAACATGTTTAATAGTATAAAATGAAATTTGTGTTACATGATTTTGCTCCATTAGTGGTCCAAGCTTAGACTGAGCTAAGCTATGATATATGGGAGGCTAGTTGTATTAAATGTATTTTGTGTGTGAGTGTGTGTGTGTGCTGGTCTTGGGGCTTGAACTTGTTCTGGGTGCTGTCCTGGCTAGTGCTCTACCACTTGAACTACAGCTCCACTTCTGGTTGGTTTTTTAGTGATGGTTAATTGAAGATAAGAATCTCAGAGAGTTTCCTGCCTGGGACTAGCTTTGAACCATGATCTTCAGATTTCAACCTCCTAAGTAACTAGGATTACAGATGTGAGCCACCAGCGCCTGATCTTAAATGTATTTTTGAATTCTGAGATTTTCAACTTATGAGTTTATTGGAATTCAATCCTATTGTATGTAGAGAGAGTATCTGTATTAGAGAGGTGATAAAATTCATTGGAACAATCTCATAAAGTTCTGGATCCAGAAACTAACAAAAATCCCTGGCTTAGCACCTTTACTACTCCAAATGTTAAATTGAATGCCAAGGGTAAACACAGTCATTTCTTGACTGGGCTAAAGTAATAAACACAATTCTTGACCCTTTGATTGCTAAATTCCTTCTTAGGATTTTCACAAGACTTGCAATTCTGGTGGTACTGATTGGACACCAGTATAATAATGGCTTTTGGACTGGGAGGGAGTGTGGAGATATGGCAGCCAGATAGATCTCTGTTCCCATGGGTAAGTTGAGGAGGTCATCATGACCTATTCAAAGTTTTGCCAGGCTGCAACTCAGCTAGCCCAGGAATTCTCCATCCAAGTTCAATGCTCTTTGTACTCAAGCAGATTTCCACCATTTCTTTATATGCCACTTTTCATCCAATTTGCAAGAAAAGTAAAGAACATGTCTATTTGCCCTGTGTGACATTGTGGTTCAGATCCAATGGGTGATGATTTGCCTTGACAAGGCAGGTAAGAAAGAAAGCATCCAAGCTGAACCAAGTAACTTCATATTCACTTTGTTTGGCCATTTTCTGTCCTATGTGATGTTCTTGTAGTTAATAATAATAGCAACCGTAATAAGAGCTAATCCTTGTATAGGGTAGATAATAGACCAAGGTATGATTCTAGATGTTTTCTAAGCATTACCATATTTAATCTTCAAACAATACTTTAAACAAGGTACAACTATTATATTACCTCTGCTTTACAGCTAAGAAAACTGAAGTCCGGAAAGACTTAAATGGCCTATCTCAGCCCACACAGCTACAAGTGGCAAAGCCAGGTCTCAAATCCCGGAGTCCAACATCTTAAATATACCTCTACTATAGAGATGATGAGTTGGAATAGATAAAAGCAGATTCTTTTTATAACTTTTATATTTAACTGAAAAAATTATAGGTTCTTTGGGATATGAGCCATGATATTTTGAAATATGTTTATATATTAGAGAATGGCTAAATCGAGCTAATTGATGCATATTACTTCACATACTTGTCATGTTTTGGTACTGACATTCCTGTTAGTTCCCGTTTTAGCAATTTTCAAGAATTAATGCCTGGTCACTAGGCTGTACAATAGATCTATTAAATTTGTTTTTACTAATGGGAGTTTTATGTGCCTTGATCATCATTTCCTCAGTTTCCCCAACTGACCCCTAGTAACCACTACTCTACTTCCTGCTTCTATGGGTTTGAAACTTTTAGATTCTACATGTAACCAAGACCATGAAGTATTCAGATTTCTGTGTCTGGCTTCTTTTATTTAGCATAATCTCTTCGGGGTCAGACAAATACGGTAATGAGTTACAAGTAAAACATGGTAATGAAATACAGGTAAAACAGCCTCAAACCCTTAAAACCAGCTTAAACCCTCAGTGGCTTTCCCTTTGTAACAAATTCAACTTCTGGGTAGAGTGTTCAGAAACCAGCCTCTTTCTCTCTGATCTCATCTCTTAACACCCTTTCCCTCCTCAACTCCACTAGCCACACTTTGTGTAGTGGGGTCTCTGCACACAATACATTTCTTTTCACCCTATGTCCTCTTCCTGGCTGATCTTTGCTTGACAGATTATTTTCCTTCATTCCTATCAGTGCTCAAATGACACCTTCATGGAGCAGCCTTCTCTTACACCCAACGTAAACCATGCATTGTTTCATTATGAATTTCGAAAATCAACAACCTATAATTCTCTCCCCTCTAGAAGGTGAGCTTCGCTCTGAAGATTCTTGGCACCTAGGAGAAAACCTCCAGAGTGTGAGCTGACTTGTGGACACTTGAAGAATGAACGAATAAGTAAGTGAGTATGAGAATGCTTTCCAGCATAAGATAGGCCAAGTTTTTAGGAGAAAACAGTGTAAAAAACATTTTTAATATAAAAGCAGGTGATTTTTTTCAATGTGGCAACTAATCAATTTTTAAAATTATAACTCAAACAAAAATGATGTCTTCAAGCCAAAGAGTCAATGTGGCACTGGTTCTTGAAAATGGAAGGGGTAAGGAGTAAAGGACAAGTATCCAAACATCCATCCCTAAATGACTTTTTAAAGACTGGCACTGAAAGGGTTCACTGTCTGCTTCTAAAGCCCTGCATCTGGAAGCTTCTATGAGCTACAATTCATTAACTTCTTTTTGCTGCTTTTGGGTTTTATTTGGTTGTTATTTTTTTAGTACTAGATCATCATAATCTCCTTTCTCATTTGTACAAAACTTGTTTAGTTTTCATCCAGAGCTCCAATGTCCTCCTGGTGGTTTTCTGCATCTTCATCTATTTGAAATCCCCTCACTGATAGCATTCGCTCTGACACATTCCACACCATGGAAAATTACGGGCTGGAGTTGTAGCTGATTGTGTCAGCTTGTATTTGTGAATATCATAAAGCACCAAAATGAGACATACTGCACTCTCTAATAGAGGAGGTAATGTGTTCTTTGGACTGCCTGGTATTTGTGACATTCATTAGTGAGAGATGAAATAAGAAATAGAATTATACGAATGGAAACTTCACTCCATATTTGCCATCTGGGAGGTAGACAAGCTGTACAGTGCTGCTGGGTGCTTAGCCTCCCTTCCCGGGAGCTGAGATGCTACTTCAAGTTCATTTGCTTGTTTGTTTTTCAACAGCTGGTACTGGAACTTAAACTCAGGGCCTAACATTCTTGCTTAGGTTTCTTGCTCAAGGCTGGTGCTCTACCACTTGAGCCAAACCTACACTTCTGGCTTTCTTGCTGGTTAATTGGAGATAAGAGTGTTTTGGATTTGTCTGCTCAAACTGGCTTTGAACCAAGATCCTCAGATCTCAGCCTCCTGAGTAGCTAGAATTATAGGTGTAAACCACCAAGCACTTGGCTGCTTAGAGCTTTTGTGTCCCACATCTGGATGAGAATACAATGTTCTCCTCCAGAAGATCTGAGGGTAGGAATAGTTGGCTCTACTCGTTCCCACTTTCCTTTCATATGGCCTTCAGTCTCGGGGTATTCTTGAAGAGTCATGAAGTAGCATGAACTGGGTAGGAGGGGTGTTTCTCTCCCACAACTGAATAATAGAAATCTTTTTGTAATTTGTGGGCCTAAATTTAAGTGATTGGAAAGCTCATTTTTTTTCAAATGTTATGTCGCTCTACCTCGCATACTCCTTTTTCTACAAGTTTTTGTAACTAATGCTATTTGTTTACTAGAGTGGGTAGTAAGAAAAAAAGGCCTAAGTATCGGTTGTCAAATAGGATCCTCCTGTGTTCAGCATGTCAGATGCATGTCGCTGATATATAAGTGTACAAGGACTGGACCTCCTGGATTTAAAGTCTAGCTTTATTATTCTCTAGTTGTGCAATGTGAGGCATGTTGTTTAAGCAATTGTGCCTCTGTTTCCTCATATGGAAACTAGGAAAGAAGAATGCTTGCCTTCTCAGAAAGCTGGGAATGAGCCCCTGCATAGCAAGACTCTCATCGGTACCAAGAGAATGCCCAGTGAGCCCTCCACATGGGTGTGTGCACATCATCACATTTGATGGGAAGGAAAGGAAAGATCAGTTCTGTTCTGGGCTCTGCCACTGGATTATGTGCTGCATGGTCTGTGGACAAGCCATTTATCTCAATGTTATCAATGATCAAACCAAAGCCTTGAGTTGTTTTTTTTTGGGGGGGGTCCAGTTGTGGGGCCTGAACTCTGGGCCTGGGCACTGTCCCTCAGCTCTTCAGCTCAAGGCTAGCACTCTACCACTTGAGCCACAGTGCCACTTCCGGCTTTTTCTTTTTTGCTTATGTGGTGCTGGGGAATTGAACCCAGGGCCTCAGGCATGCAAGGCAAGCACTCTACCACTGAGCCATCTTCCCAGCCCCAAAGCCTTGAGTTTTTAACCAGACTTACTTTCCAGGGTTATTTTGAGGGGCAGAAATAGACAATGTTAACATGCCTAGCACAGACCTGCCTTAGAGTAGAAACTCATTAAATGAAGACAAAAAGGGATTCTACGAACAATTGCAGACAGCAAACGATCAATAATTAACTTAAGGTGGCTCAGTGGTAGAGCGCTTGCCTTGCATGCATGAGGCCCTGGGTTTGATTCCTCAGCACCACATAAGCAGAAAAAAAAAAGCCAGAAGTGGTGCTGTGGCGGTAGAGTGCTAGCCTTGAGCTGAAGAGCTGAGGGACAGTGCCCAGGCCCAGAGTTCAGGTCCACAACAGGACCCACAAAAAAAAAAAAGAGAACTAATAATTAACTTAAACTATGTAATATTGTTGCACTGAGTGACCTGTCTGGTTAGTTCCACCCTATGCTCTACTAGTAAAATGTCCCAAGTTGATAAAAATGGAATGAATTATAACAATATTCTAAGGTGTTATGCAAAACCCTATGATTTCCTAAAAAGGGATAAGGACATTACTAATAAAGTCATGAAACAATGAGGTCAATGAAACCCTGTGCCGTATCTGTCAAGGCTTTTTACAATTGACGCTGACAACTTCAGTCCTTCACTAGGAAAATCAGAAATAGCAACACGAGTAATTTAATGTTTCATCTCAAATTAATCCCAATTGCATTGTGCACCTTCTATAGAGAACTGGACATTCTCAAGGCTATTTGTCCAAGTAATATTAAGAAAAGAGCCCTGAACAAGGAGCTGGCTATCCTGTTAGGCCAATGCATAATAACTATCTGGGCCTTAAAGATAAAGGAAAAGATAACTGGGCTTCCTAGTTGTAAAACTTGATTATTTGACTTCCAATACAAGGAATCATCTATGTGCAAACATGGAGACATTTGAAAGTACAATCTCTTTCCTAAAACTGTGTACCATCTGATACCCATGGAAATGTCTAGAGTCTGGGGGGGAGGGGGTGGGTGAGAGCCCTGTGTATATGAACATAGGTCCACCTCAATAGACCAGAATGTCTATCTCTGAGTCAGAAAAGAAGACAGATGAACATTAAACTCTTACCTTTTAACTTCTTTGGCATCACTTGCGATGAAAAATCCTAAAGTACCTTCTTGGATCTTAAGGTGGTTTCCAGGATTAATTAATATACTGCTCAGTGGAAAAAAAAGAACAAAAAAACAAATAAAGAGACACACATATGAGCTCATGAAGGCAGTACTATACTGTTTTTATAGGGGCCCCACTAGTCTAATGTTTTCCCCAAAGATTTTCTCTACAGCCTGATGTTCACTGGCCCACACACTTAGTTTGATCATGCCATTATCCAGTTCTTCTGGTTAAATCTCAGGCTGGCACACTTCTGATTGAAGACCTCAAAGCAAATCTTAGTTTTAGGGCCTGCGTTTGCATAATGGAACAGTCTAGCTTCCATGGTAGGCACTTGACTTGAAGCAAATTTCCTTGTAATGTGTTCTTTTTGAAACTTCAGTGTTTGAAGCATTACTGTGCTAAGGAAGCTCTAGTGACACCAATTTTCCATTAGATGACAGAGAATTAATGGGACCCCTATGTGTATATGGAAACATACATGAATACATAGGAAATGTTGTTGTGGGGAATGGTACAAGACACCCATAATCAATGCAGAAGCCAACTACACATTCAGAACTTGGATACGGACAATGAAGCAGATTTCTAATTGGAGCCCATGTAGGGAAGAATGTAGTGAAAAACAATGTCAGGATTTAGCTATACTTAAATATTTCCAGTCTGCTGTTTGTAAAAAAAAAAAAACAAAAACAGCAGAGATATTTGAAGAAGATGCATTGTTAGCATGTCCTAACTGGAAAAACTATATTACAGCACAAATGAGAATTATCACTAAAACAACGCATGCCCTATAGAAAAGTATGGACCTATCTATACACTGTCCTATTTCAAAGTGTTTTAAATAGATTAGCTGATGAAGTTGTGCTTGGATTGATAGTACAGACAAATGCATTGTAATCTAATAAATGGATGAAACCAACAAGCTTAATTTTCCACAGATCAAAAGCAGAATCCAGGTCTGTCTTACTCAGAGACAGAGATGAGGCTTTGGACTTAATGGTTGTTAAATGTCAGCACTCGAAACCAAGCAATAGACAACAAAAGTTTTCTTTGATCTGAAAAGCTGGTGATTAAGGTAACAGCTATTTGGAATCAAGCTAAAGGAAGTCCTTGGCTGTCCAAAGCAATCAAAATGGAGCGCTGCAATTAACATGTAATCTTTTTCTGTGGGTAAAACCATTCCTGAAAAGTGTTGCTACCATCAAAGTGATATATATCTGTAGCAACACAGGAAGGACTCAGGTGAACTTTTGTCCTGTTGGGAGAACTCTGAGCAGATCATTACTGCAAAAAATAATTGTTAGTGGTTACAAGAACATCCACCATTCCTTGTAACATGACCTAACCAAAGGAAACCTAGCTTGTACAGCTGCTGTTATTAACACTAAAGTACAGTAAGAGTCTGAAGATTTGACTGTTCTGCCCCAGAATCACAGGCAATAATGAGATTTCTTCTGAGTGAGGAAGTGACAGAATATCTTAATAGCATTGTTTATAACAGACAACAGTCTGTCCAGCCTCCTCTTAATTACCCCTCTGCCAATTCCCATGATGATATCACAAGCCCTCCTAGTTTCTACCATTTTGAAGAGGACAGGCCAGAATGTATATAGCTTAGATAGACTTCTTTTCAAAGTTAATTAAGAATAACTTTTTAGAATGGCAAGTTTCTGGATTTTACATGCTCCCTTAAAAAAAAATGTCTCCTTTCTTGCAACGTGTTCTTTTTATGTGCCCTGACTGTGCATTTTGGGTTTAAATATCAACAATTCTATCAAGTACAAAACCTTCCCTAGAACTCAATTGTTTTCCCCTTTAAGAGGGGATACATGGATTGGGAAGGTGGCTCAGTGGTAGTGCTTGCCTAGCATGCATGAGGACTTGGGTTTGATTCCTCAGCACCATAAAAGCAGAAAAAGCTAGAATGGTGCTGTGGCTCAAGTGGTAGAATGCTAGCCTTGAGCTGAAGAGCTCAGGGACAGCGCCCAGGCTCAGAGTTCAGGACCCATGACTGACACAAAAAAAGGGGGGGGGGAGAATACATGATAAATGATAGCCTTTCTTCAGAGAATTAAGAGATAAAATATAAATGGTTAGAGGCATCTTGGTTACTGTTATTTTTATTCTTGCACAAAATGCCCAAATATT
Source organism: Dipodomys ordii (assembly GCF_000151885.1). Classification (NCBI taxonomy): domain Eukaryota; kingdom Metazoa; phylum Chordata; class Mammalia; order Rodentia; family Heteromyidae; genus Dipodomys; species Dipodomys ordii. The sequence goes on from NW_012267302.1 coordinate 5,253,929, forward strand.
TTCCACAAAGACATGTGCAGTGATGTATGGAATGGATCCAATGTTCCTTATCAAAATACCCGACCCCAAATGAGATAATGTTACAGGTTAAAGTACATTGCAGAATACTGTATAAGGATGTTCACAAAATATTCTTTATTGCTAGAGCCTTAAGAGTTAGTTCCTTGCAAGTGCTCCTGCCTGTGATCTTATCTCTATTCAGGATTCTGATCTAAGGATCGTGGTTCAAAACCAGCCTGGGTGAGAATGTCTCTGAGACATTTACCTCCAAAAAGACAGCAGGGGAGCTGTGTCTCCTATGGTAGAGCACTAACCTTAAACACAACAGTTCGGGTACAACACTCAGGCCCTGAGTTTAAGCCTTGGGAACTTCATGAAAAAAAGAAGAAGAAGAAGAAGAAGAAGAAGAAGAAGAAGAAGCTTGAAGCCCATATGAGTTATCTCAGCCTACAATGCCAAGCTCAAAATTTCATTGGAGGCCAATTCTTGTTCCATACAGATGTTTCTGTGTTCATTGTGGATGGGGTAGAAGACTTAGCTAATTTTTGTGTAAGGGGTAAAGCTGTGCTATTTACAGATATTGAGACAAGCTAAGGCAAGTTTTCTGAATGGAATTTAGAAAAAAATGGGTCCAGTCCTTGAAAAAAGAAAAAAAATTGACTAGAGACATAAAGATGCTCCCTGTGCTCCTTAAACTCCCATAGCTAAAGGTCTAGTGAAGAAGTGAGTGTCTGATTCCAGAGGCTTGTAGCATGCTATATTACTCATGGGAGAGTGGTGAGCTTCAGATCCTTTGTAGAAATACACTACTGGCTTTGATTTTTCAAACCTTAAGTCTCCCATCCACATCCCAAATCTAGAAAATGTAAAATGTTAATTCTCCTCTTCTCGAAAATGTAAAACAGTAAGAATTCCTCCCCAAATCAACCTCTTTTCTCCTGAAAAATGCTTAATACTCATAAAACTTATTATGGAATTTCTAATGGAAAATACATAAATTTTCCCCCCAAAGATCTCTGATCTTTTTAGGAGAATTTGAAATGTCAAGTTTGTTTGGTTCTCATGACTGCCAGAAATTTCTCTCCCTGTGCCCCTTTAAATCAGGCCTCTGGCTCCAACTTGGACTAATTCACTAGCTTAACAGAAATAAGCTTCAAAATGTGTCATATGTGGGAATCAGGAAAATCTCAAAAGAAAGAGAGAAAGAAAGAAGGAAAGGAAGGAAAGGAAGGAAGGAAGGAAGGAAGAAAGGGAGAGAAAGAAAGAAAAGCAAAAAGTCCAGGGGCTGAGAAGTTGGCTCAGTGGTAGAGCGCTTGCCTTGCATGCCTGAGGCCCTGGGTTCGATTCCTCAGCACCACATAAGCAAAAAGAAAAAAGCTGGAAGTGGTGCTGTGGCTCAAGTGGTAGAGCGCTAGCCTTGAGCTGAAGAGCTGAGGGACAGCGCCCAGGCCGAGTTCAGGCCCCATGACTGGACCCAAAAAAAAAAAAAATTGAAAAAAGTCCATATATCCATTAGCAGAATTCCAATAAGGACATCTTCTTGGCAGAGGTGGACATTTCCTCATTTCAAGGAACATATGAATCATTCCCTTTTTATTTCCCTATGACCCTGCCAATTTCTACTGAAGACACCGAGTGACAGCTGCATGTACAGGGCCCATATAGTCAGTCCCTTCTCCAAGGTTCTTTATTCTTTCATTTACTCTCACTATTGGGCTAGTTCTATGAAAACTTAATCTGCATCTACCCACTATCGACAGAAAACACATATTTTCTGTAAGAAAAACCTAAAAATAGAGGGGTGAAAATAAAAAGCAATCAGTTATACTTTTGAGGTTTTCATAGTAACAAGTAACGGAGCCCAACATGCAACACATGCTTCTCAGCCTTGTGTTGAATGAATGAATGGATAAAAAAATTGGAGTAATTGATTTAGGTTCTAACAGTCCTCCTCCTCCTCCTCTTCTTCTTCTTCTTTCTTCTTCTTCTTCCTCTTCCTCTCCCTCACCTTCTCCCTGTCCTTCCCCTTCCCCTTCCCCTTCCCCTTCTTCATCTTCTTCTCTATAATGGGGAAGGACAGTACCTCTATCTGTTCAAAAACCAAGCTGCAGTTCTAATCTGTCAGTGTGACTCATATTTTATAGGAGGTTCACCACTGAGCTAACAGCATGCCAGAGGCATTTAGTATGAATATGAAAACATGCTGCTATATAAACAGTGACCCACTTGGGTCATTGTTGGGAAGTTAAAATAGTTGACTGGGAAGCTAAAACAATTGATTTCAACATTGAAAGCAAGACACTTAGAGCTGAGATCTGTGTCTCTAAGAACAGAAAGCAATGTGAAGATGCCTGCCCCCGGGCTTTCCTTTGTGAGGTAGTAAGCTGTGTAGCATTTCACTGGTGATCTCTTGCTGAATGTGGCCACAATGATGAATTTGGGGCAGAATGGAAGACCAGGACTTGGGTGGGGAAGAAATGATGTTTTTCCCCTTCCCTAACACTTCTGCCTTATAACTGGCAAATATGTAATGATCTCTTATTCAATTATCACTAATCTCATGTATCTGCTCTTGTGTGTTACAACCAGTGACTGGTAATCCAACAGAACCAGATATTGTATTGAAGGAAACTTCCAACACTGTGGATAAATACGGTCGTTGTGTATTTTTCTCCCACTTCCCTCCATTTTGGATAGGCACTGTGTACCATTCCCCATGCAACTGAGAAAGAAAATACTACAACTCAGGTGAGAATATAGTTGACAGTAGATAACACGGTAATTATGCTTGTGTCTAGCAAGGTAATGGACTTCATAAACTAGAGCAAGCAAATAAGAACCATTGAGGACTTGCATTCATGTTCTGCCCAGATGAAAGTATTCCACTGATAAGAGGTCTTTCTGATCAAATGAGTTCATATACAGCTGTTTTGAGTTGGAACCTGAATAATAATTGGGTCCCCTCTCAGAGGAATGATTGCATTGCACTTTGTGGTTGTGTTAGGATACAGAGGACCAACCCTCCCTGCCCCGGCCTATCTCAAACCTTGCTACCCTTCTGGAACTTTTCATCTGGGCTTTGGATATGCACTGCCGGAGTCCCACTCAGCAAGATGCACACTTGTACTGTAGAATATGTGCAGAAGACACAGTTGTGTATTCCATGCTTCAATCTATTTAAGCCCAGTCCATTTACACAGAGACAAGAAAGATTGCTCCCAGTTGATAGGACTCAAATGGCCACCACTATGGTCAACCAATGATATTGGCAGTAACTTATGTACCCAGAATCCATGTCAATAATTTTTAAAGTGGAATATTAAAACACATTTTTTGCACATGATAGAACAGAATGGCCACATAAGGTGAGGCAGAAATAGCTAATCTAGGAAGGAGAAAGTTGGGTATTTCTGGGAGCAAGCCATGTCACTTTCTATAGAGTACACTTTAGAACAAGTCATGCCTGAACCACAACATGCCTTCACCACAAGGTCAAAGGACTCCAGGGCCAAAGGCCAACAGCAGAGGTGCAACCACTGTGGACCTTTGAAGATTCAGTGTTGCAGTAACTTCTTGCAGTTGGATCATATCAATAATACCAAACTGACAGGAAGCCACCTCTATTTATACATATCTACTCAAAGAGTCACAGAAGAGCTGACTTTGGAAAGAGTTCCAGACAAACATAAACACACACACGCACACACACACACACACACACACACACATCATGTTGTAAATACAAACATACAACAGTGACTACAACCACAGAGGAAAGCAACTCTTGAAAAGATGAACACATCGGCATCTCAATAATCTGTTTTCAATAATACTGTCTTAGAGAACACATTATTGAAAAAAAAACTGTGCTGGGAAATTTTAACCCAGAAAGCCACCTTTAGAAAAAAAAATGCCATTGATAATGATGTAGTCATGCTTCATGCAACATAAAACAGCATCGAAACAGGGTGAAATCACATGGCGAAAGTTGAGATACTTGATATTCAGAAAGAAGTCCAAACACACTAGAGGAAAAAGCCATGAGTTCATCCCAATAAACATTACTCATTCAGCAAGAGAGTATGATCATATAGCAATTCAACAGCAGCATTTGAAATCCTTCCTGAACACTGCCCAAGAAATTAAATATTCAACAGGAGATTGCCAAAAGAAGCAAGAGGAGGAAATACAAGTGTAAGAGCTTGGTCTCTGTTTGTGGATAAAGGACAGAAACTGTTCTGGAAAGTCAACACAGGGAAGAAGGTCACTGGGAATGTGGATATGGGATGCAGACAAGATGATACCACATCTGGTGGATACCAAGACAGCAGGACAGTACAGAAAACAGACACAAAGGGCTGGAGAGAAGCATCCTCCTTTTCATTTGAAGCATTTGCTCCCATCATTGGCGCCTTGACTGAAAACAGGACTATGCCTTTCCTTTTTCTTTTTTTTCTTTCTTTAATTTTTTTTTTAGGTTTCCTGCGAAGAAGTTAGTGCATCATCTAAAAGAACCAACAAACCAAACAAAGACAGCAGTAAGCTACTTTCAACTTTTAGATACTGTAGTTGTAGAAAGGTGTGTGCACATATATATATATATACATATATATATATGATATATATGTATATATATTGTATACATATATACTAGACAAGGGAATGAGATTATATATCCATGTATATAATCTTTCTTCTTGAATTCTTGGCAAATGGTTAGTCCTGTGGTTAGGAGTGAAGACAGAGGGTGGAGGTTGTAAGGAAAGTTAACGGAGAGTGCATACCGCTTTCGGCTTCTGCAAAAACGACAAGAAAAGAATTTAAAAATCAAACACTTTGATAATAAATTGATTGACACCAGAAGGAAAGAAGGAATAAAACCTTTGTTTCAAACCATTGGAAGTATGCACATGAAAACAAGGTTTTGGGGTTTTTTTGTTATTGCTTTTTTTTTTAGCAAAGCATGAAAACAGTATTATGGGGTGAAATCAACAACAGAGGAGGGAGTTAAACACAGGTTGAAGGTAAGGGGCTGGGAAGGAGAAGCAGCCTTCTCTGAATTTTAATACCTGGTCAGTTAAAAATGTGAGAGGAAAAGGTATAGATACTTCATAAATGAAGAAGATTAAAACTGATTTCTCAGTAAGAGGCAAAAATCACGTATTTTGTTTGGACCCAGATACGATGTGGGTACACCCTGTTTTCCTGAGGGGGATGCTCATATTTCCTTTTTCCACAAGCACCAATGTACTTATATACCAACACCAAGCCAGAATGAGGACCAATGCAGCAATGGCACACAAAAAACCTCAGCAAAGCCAAACATGTCCTTTCCACCCTTTTTCTGGGAAAAAATACCCTAAAATCCAAATAAATATGGCTTTATAGGGCACTCAAAGAAAAGACTGTTGTCTTCAGGGAGAGCACTGACTTCATTTTCTCAAAATGGTGGCAGCAGATTCACATGATCCATGAACTGCCTTTCCCTCTCTTTCTCTGTGACCCCAAGCTGGATGGTAGGGGGCAATTGATCAAGATTCATGGTACAGGTCTCTTCTGCCATGAAATTATAATCCAGAATGGTCAAAAAGAAGAAGGAAAAAGTAACTACTTAGCATTATCAACACCTCCATCATGACACTTTTTGTTGTTGTTGAGATGCACACATCAATAGAACAGGCAGTTCCACAAAGATTTACTTGGCAACACAAAGAATATCATTTGCAAAATCCTCCTCTACACAACCCCACCCCACCCCCACGGCACAGGTACAGTGAGGAGGGGCAAAAGTATGGCCAACGGTAACCCCAGCACAGTCTACCTTTTTTTTTTGTCAAAAAGCAAACGGCCAGACTTGCTCAACATTTTGCAAATAATATTCTTTACTTCACCAACATAGAGAAGAAAAATGTATCGCTACATATAGATTTGTCAACTGCTACGGCCATGTTCTACCTATGGCCAACAAATCTACCATTTTATCTTCCTTTTGGTGGATTTCAAATTTTGAAAAAGAAATAGCTCAGCATTAGATCAGATTGGCTTCGTGTGCAATCAGATCTGGTAGTTAAGGTAAGAGAAAACATTGGAATGACTGTGTCCCCTCCAGTGCATTTGGGTTTTGTCACAGTAATAGACCATACATTGAGAAGTCTGGCTTTAGTCAGTCATTCATCCAGAACATGAAACCCCCTTAAATGACAATAACAGAGACCCTTGAGTCTTGCCCCGAACTCTCCTCAGTTACAAAGGCAAAAGGCACAGGGATATCCACACCCTACACTTGTGCATCTGTTGCAACAAATGATTTACTAAAACAGAAACAGATGCTGGATATATCATTTTAGACAACAAAAGCCAGAGCATCTTTCAACCAGCTTTCTTCCAAAACTGTTTATAAGATTTAGGGAGCAAAAATCATGTTTAGTTCATCTGTAATCCATCCAGTGCCCCATCAACCACACGCTCTGTTAACATGACACTGTCCCCTTCTAACGGTGAGACCCTGTATTGAGTGGGTGTTATCTGTGTCACCCAGACCCCATCCCTCATCAGTAGGATTTGCACATAATTAAGTGCAAAATAAATAAATAAAGAGCACTCGTGTCTCTGAGCCCTGCTGTCTGGCTAATTTATATGAAGCTGATACTCTGCCACCTGGATGTCGGCTGTATTGGGAAAAGCACATATGGTACACAATAGGCTGCTTGTAATTTGGCTATGGAGAGAGCTGGGGGTCTCCCATCATGGCTCTACCGCAGGCCTGCTGTAATGGAGATCACTGTCCACCTGCGTTTTTGCTCACAGTAGTTCAAAAGGGTTTCAAGAACCGGACTCTGCTTTTACACTTTAAGTGTGACAAACACAAGGTGGAACAACTGAGTGACACCTTGATTGGTTCATCTCCTTCCTCTTGAGAAATCCTTTCTGGATACCCAGTAGGGCTGAAGATGCCAGGCTGGCCTGAAATGTAGGGGGCAAAGAGGTGCTGCATCAGCTTCCAAGCAAGTAACTCACGTGCCAGAAGGAGATAGTGAAGCAACCATTCCCAAAATGCACTTGCGCCCTAAGTGCCACAAACAAACTTACCGGCTCTCTCGGTTGGCAGACTTGTACTCAATGGCTATCATTAGGAGCTTTAGCTTCACAAAACACAGCCTGAAATGAAATGGAGAAGTCTCTCAGTCAGTGCTTCTGTGTGAACAAAGTCCCATAAGTGAACACCAATACAACCTGCCAGCCTCCTGACGCGGTCATTATCCAAAAGGATCCTCCACCCACCACCCAGTGCCCATGAGAAGGGGTGCAAACAACACCTCCCCATCTCCCCCCATGAAGCTCGACTTCTCCCAAGTGATAAGGTGCTGAGTGCGCCACATGAAAATTGAAACTCAGGTCTGGATGTCTAGACACAGACCGCGAGCAGGGATTGGTGCCTGGGGATTTACAGCGGGCCAGATTCATTAGTTACTTGGTTGGGTAGTAAAATGTTAACTACAGAGGGAGGGAGAGATTTGGAGCAGCTGGACCTGTTATTTGGATTCCATTTTGGTCTTTTGTACAAATGGCTCATACTGTTGTTCCAAGCAGACCCCTGTGTGATTTGGAATGATGGTAATAAGACCTAGCCTTGAAGTGCCCAGCACCTGACTAGAGCTCTGCCGCTTCTGGCTTTACCCAAGCTGCCTCACCTTGTCTTCTTGGGGCTTCAACGTGCAGAGCAGGCTGCTCAGAGGCTGCCTGGAGCCTGCCTCCCCCCCTGCACTCCTGCAGGCCGCTTCCCCCAGCCCCAGTGCCTCCCCTGCTACTGCTTATCTCTGACACAGATAGATAGATAGATATAGATAGATAGATAGATAGATAATTTTCAGAACTCCTCAAGCACTCTGGATGCAGCTGAAACACATAGCTGATTTTCCATGGTCCATTTTGAATATTACCTAATACCATGTGGCACCAGACTTCACCCAATGATTGCCTGGCTGTTAGGCACAGTGTATTGCTCCCTACTGGACTTTCCCTCCTGAACCAGAGCAACTTCTGGGAGTGTTCTGGACTTGATGGAATTTCCCCTGATGAATAGTGAATGGACCCTTTAATACACAGAAGCTCAGAGACCAAACGATTACCATTCATTGGGTTTTAAGTCTAAGTAAACAGTAAGAGGTGACATAAAGTACTTGTTCATAAAGATGTTCAGGGTAGTGTTATTTATACAGAGTGCACACATCAAGAGCAACCTCAGTGTCTAGTAATAAGGTAATGATTAAGAGGAGCCTGGGGCGACATGGTGTTAGGCAACATTAAAAATGACTTTTTAAAGCCGGGGGCTAGTGGCTCACGCCTGTAATCCTAGCTACTCAGGAGGCTGAGATCTGAGGATCACGGTTCAAAGCCAGTCCGGGTAGGAAAGTCCATGAGACCCTTATCTCCAATAAACCACTAGAAAACCAGAAGTGGCACTGTAGCCCAAGTGGTAGAGTGCTCGCCTTGAGCTGAAGAGCTGAGGGATAGTGCCCAAGCCCAGAGCTCAAGCCCCACGACTGACAAAAAAAAAAAAAAAAAAAAAAGACTTTTTGAAGAATATATAGAGATTATGAGATTAACAATTACTATTATATAAAAGGGGGCTGGGAAGATGGCTCAGTGGTAGAGTACTTGCCTTGCATGCATAAGGCCCTGGGTTCAATTCCTCAGCACCACATAAGCAAAAAGAAAAAAGCCGGAAGTGGTGCTGTGGCTCAAGTGGTAGAGCACTAGCCTTGAGCTGAAGAGCTGAGGGTCAGCGCCTAGGCCCAGAGTTCAGGCCCCATGACCGGACCAAAAACAAAACATATTATATAAAAGGGTACATACATGTAAATAACAATGCAATTAGGTGAATAAATATATACTCATAGAAATATATATTGATAAACAAACATTTCAAATACAGTAGAATTTTCTACCATGAACATTATCACTTATGTTTTAAGGACTCGTGTGTGTGTGTGTGTGTGTGTGTGTGTTGGTATTGGGGCTTAAACTCAGGGACTGGATTCTGTCCTTTAGATTTTTCACTCAAGGCTGGCACTCTACCACTTGAGTCACAGCTTCACTTTTGGAGTTTTGCTGGAGATTAAGAGTTTCACAGACTTTCCTGCCCAGACTGGCTTTGAATCATGTTCCTCAGATCCCAGCCTCCTGAGTAGCTAGGATAACAAGAGTGAGCCATTAATGCCCTGCTTATTTTAAGAACTTTGGAAAAACAAAAGATTGGTTGACTGGTAGATTGAAAAATAGGGTTATTTAGTTCCAGCCTGATAAAGAGATGAACTGAGTCAAAAGATAGGGGTGTTCTGATAGCTCCACTAGTTTCTCTACAAGATCCTCGAAGGAAATATTACTCTGGTTATTCAGGCTTCTTTTGATATCTCTATTTTACAAGTAGTAAAACTATAGCCCCTAAAAAACCATATAACTTGTATTAGGTCTCTTGCTGGCAGGTTATACAATAGCTTCAACTCCTGTGAAGCTTATTTTGCATTGGGAGAGGTAGGCAGTCAGTGAATAAGCAATAAATTTCCAGATGATAACAAGACCTACACAAGAAACAAATAATCATTTTTAAAAACTAGCATAAATGGGAATAAAGAGTATCTGGACAATGGGTAGGCTATCTATGATGGCAGTTCAGGAGGCCCATTCTGTGAGAATACAGAGAGCACTAGAGAAGGAGGAGGGAGCAGTCAATGATAAGGGAAAACAGTTTTCTAGGGAGTAGACAAAGCTAGTACAAAGGCCTTGAGGCAGGCAACAGCTCTGAGTATTTGAAACCAACCGTAAAACCTGCAGGGCTGAAGCTGAGTGAGCAAAATCCATAGTTCAGGAGATTAGAGATCAGAAGTAGGAGAAGCAAGGTCATACCATGGCATGCCACAGCAAAGGGTCTGCAGCTTATTCCAAGTGCATGAAAAAGACATGCAGTCAGTACAATAAGAGGAAGTGTCATCATCAGACAGGCTGGACATGCAGTTTGCTACTTGAAAGAAAGGTGCTGGTAAAGGCCTCGGCCTCTCCACATGAAGTGAGATCAATTGCTCCTTCCTACATGCAAGGTCGTGATTCCCTGGTCTTGCCTTCAACAGATAGCCGGATTTCAAAGGAGCATTTCCATCCAGGCATAGTTGGGCTCTCCCACTGATTTGCAGGTTTTCTGATTCCTGCCAGCAGACTCTAATGACCTGGGCTTTGTGTTTGATTATGTGGCTCACTGTAACACCAACACCACATCTCCAACAGCATGGGGAAATGCCCTTATTCATTTCTGTCCCCTAGAGCTCCACTCATGCTCCCTTTGTGGGGTTGTTCCTTCGAGCTTAAATCGTTTTCTTTTTTAAAAAATCATGTAGCTTATGTGATGTTTATTGGACCAAATTACCAGATTAGGTAACCACCATCTAATGTAAATAGTAGTTATATGCCAAAAAATCAAGGTGAAAGTGGATCTGAGCTTAGCATGGCTCATGCAAAAGTTAATTTGTTGATATCCTATGAGCGACAATCATTCCAATTTGGGATTCTAGTAGTTCGTGGGAGCAACGATCTTAATTGCTTTTCTGGACCCAGTCCATAAAAAGGAAGAATGGTTCATAGTAAATGGTGAATCATTTCTTCTTGACAACTACCATGCCATTTACCAACAGGATAGAAAAGGCAAGAAGCTTCCTGATGCAAAAGACAATGAAATCCACACAGCCTGGTATACATTCTTTAGCCTTATTTATGATGGGATCGAAGATCTGAGGGTTTTCTGGTCTTAAATTTATAGCTTCCTGACTTCCAAATTCTTACCTAAGGTGATTCTGCCATAGCCTGATAGAAACACTCTCTTCTTAAGGAGCCCTTTAACCCAAAATGAGCTGTCGCTCACTAGTCACAGGTAGAAGGGGAGAGAGACAGAGGGATGTAAGCCCAGTGAATATATGCAAATGGAGCCCCCTCATGCATTTGCAGACTTGGGCTCTACAAACTGTCTGGTCCTTATCTTTTTACACAGAAGAGGAAAACACAAGTCCTAAGAGAAAGAAGATGAAGAAACTGGTTCAAGGTCAAATATTTTGTATTAATTTTTTTAAGAAGTGAGATAAAAATAAGGTCTTGATGCAGTGTGTGGTACAGATGTCTCACCTACGAGGAGATAATTGAAGTTCACCAAGCAGACACAGACTGCTTGGACAACACAATGTTCTTAAAACTCTGGCTCCTGCCTGTACCCTTAGCTACTCAGGAGGATGAGATCTAAGGATAGGAGTATAAAGCCAGCCTTGGCAGCAAAGTCTGTGAGACATTTATCTTCAATTCACTAGCAAAAAGCTGGAAGTAGAGGCGTGACCTAAGTGGTAGAGCACCAGCCTTGGGGGGCAGAGCTAAACAAGAGCATAAGGTTCTGAGATGAAACTCCAATACACACACACACACATGCACACAAACACACACATGCACACAAACACACAGACATGCACACACACATGCACATAAACACATGCACACACACGCACACATACACACACGCACATACCACACGCACACGCGCACATACACACACAGAGCTGGAAAAGAGACAACAGGTGATTTAATAAAAAAATCTGATTTCATATGAAATAAAACATGGCCCCACTAGAACAACAGTGCATATGGCTGAAGTGACTGGAGCTGTGAAGCCTTTAGCTTGCCAGGGGGCAAATGCATTCTCCAAAGTGCTACCATCCCTACCACTCCTGATTGCTCAGGCCTTCTCAGTCTTCTCTCTTCCTTGTTAACTGCCTGAGCTCTCCAGGGCTCCATGTCTTTAATCCTTGCCCTAACAGGTAGACTCTGGGCACTGACAAACTACGCTGAATGATAAACAATGATTTAGACTGGAAGCAGAAATATGGCTTCCCTCTGGGAGTGATCCTGCCACAGAGAGTTGTCAGGGGTGTGGGCTTAAAGATGTCGAAGAGGTCCAAGCCTCTGGTGTGGGAGGATCAAGGAGGGAAGAGCAGACCAACACAAGGGGGCCAATGGGAAAGGCCAGACTCATACGGGTAATAAGGGGCGCTGAAGTGGTCATCCCTTGTTACTCTCTAGATTGAGCCTCTCAAGTACAGGATGCATGCTTTGCTTCTCTGGCATTTGAGAAGTAAAAGTTCATTAAATAACTGGATAAGTAAACACCAGCAGTACCACTTGGGATTTCTGGAGCAAAGAAGAACAGACAAAGAGGGAAAACTAGCAAAGTCTGGGCAGAACACAGGAAATAAGTATTGGACCCTGACACAAAATGCTTTTTAATTTGTGTTGTTTATTAGAAGACAATGAGTTGAAAAGGAAAATATAAGCTTGGAGTTGGTGGCTCATGCTTGTAATCCTAGCTACTCAGGAGGCTGAGATCTGAGTATGGCTGTTTGAAGCCTGCTCAGGCAGTTCCCTGAGCCAAGTGAGTCTTTATCTCCATTTAATCACAGAAAAAGCTGGAAGTGGCTCTATGGCTCAAAATGACAAAGCACTAGCCTTGCACACAATAAAAAGTTCAGGGACAGAGCCCAGACTCTGAGTTCAAGCCCTATGACTGGCATAAAAAAAAGGGGGGAAGGAAGAATGTAGAATGAAATAACAGCAGTAATTCACTCTGAGAACCTAATTTCTGCCTCAATCCATTATGGCAAAATGTAAGTCTAAGATACAGATTTTCTAGAGAGCATGTTACAAAAGATACAAGCCTAAAATAATGCTGTCAGGCTTAATGACCTGGGGTTAAACACTTACTTGCGCCATTTTAGGGAGTCAGGTAAAGGGGAATGGGTATTAAGCCATCTAATCCTTATGGTCATTCTTCTGGCTGGATCTGGTCTGTGGAATGTCAAGGTATACAGGACTGGTGGGAGGTCAGGAAGATCAGGGCCCAGTAAAGGAAAAAAGCAAGAAGGGCTTCACAATATGATAAACAGAACAAAATGAGCCATAAGTTAGCAAGAATTTAATTCTTGTAAAGTAAAATATCCTAAGATGTCCCTTGGAAGAAGTTGTCTGAATGTGAACATAATTGCAAGGGAAATCAAATAACTCCTTTCTTCAGGAAAAAAATGTCACTTGTAACAAAAAAGGTCTTAAACGAGCAATCTGCAATAAAACAGTTGTAATATCAAGTTAGATTGCTTTCCTGATAATTGTTAAGTAGAGTTCTACCAAATTTGACAATGACATTATACAAAGCCCTCTATTTTTTTTTTGCTAGCATCATCTATTAACAATAGTAGTTTCAATCCAAATGCTCCTGAAACAAAGGCTCTTAAGAATTTGAGTACAACTGTTTCTACCTAGCCAGAGGGAAATAAATTGTTCTTGCCATTAAATCAGCCCCCCTTTGAGTGGAAAGCTTACTTGCTGGTGTGAATTAAACATGGAAACCTATCACAGAGTTTGCACCAGAAAGAGTCTGAAAAGATGGGTTTGGAGCTGTTAAAGATGACTCTTTCACCAGGAAGCGGTCAGAGGAGAAAAGTGATCTCAATCATACCCTCCGTCCCCGGCTCCTCTAGAAAGCAGCTGTCCCTCTCCAGCCACCCAGAAGCTTTAAGAACATCAGGCTGACTAAAGACTCAGAACAGGCATTCTGTACACATGATGGGTTGGGAAAGCAGGACTGTAGCATCCAGGGGTTAAAATTGAACACATTCATATTCAAGAGCTTTGTTTCACAAATGATAGCTTCTTGAGATAAAATGTCTAGTTACAATACTTGTTTTGAAACTTTGTAAGACTTAGCACCAAGGAAAGAGGGGATTTAAAATGTTTCTGGAGATGTTGTCAAACTTAGTCTGCCTGCCTGCCTTCCCTCCCTCCCTCTCTCCCATCTTCCTTCCTCCCTCCTTCCCTTCTTCCTCCCTCCTTGCTTTCCTCTTTCCTTTCTTTCTTTCTTTCTTTCTCTCTCTCTTTATTTCTTTCTCTTTCTTTCTTTTCTTCTTTCTTTCCTTTCTTTTTCTCTCTTTCTCTCCCTTCCTTCTTTCCTTCCTTCCTTCCCTCCCTCTTTCCTTCCTTTCCCTCCCTCTCTCCCTCCTTCCTTCCTTCCTTCCTTCCTTTTTTCTTTCTTTCTTTCCTTTTCTTTCTGTCTCCCTTTTGGCATTGATACTTGAATTTCAACTCAGGGCCTGGCATTGTCCCTTAGCTTTTTTGTTCAAGGCTGGTACTCTATCACTTGAGCCACACCTCTACTTCTGGCTTTCTGGTGGTTAAGTGGAAATAGTAGTCTCAAAGATTTTCCTTCCCAGGCTGATTTTAAACTGAGATCCTCAGATCTCAGCATCCTGAGATTGTAATTGTCAGCCAGCAGTGCTCAGGCCCAGCTGAACTAGGTTTCATAACAGCTTTGTTAATGGTAGAATGGAAGGGCTACTCTTAAACATATGCAACACACACATACACACACACACACATTCACATACACACACACACACACACACACACACATACACGCCCTCCATACCTTTCACTACCATACCTAAAATATTTGAACTTCAAAAATTTATATTTTATAGCATATTAGCATTTGCCTATGGTATGAGAAAATGCATCTCATGTAATTTGCCATTGTTATTAATCAAAACATATAGTGTAAGGAAAATCTGTGTTTGTATTGTATACCTAGCTCCAGTCAAGACCAGCATTCACCCAGTTCCAACTGTACTTATTCCCAGGCCTCTGTATGGAAAATTCTAGACCTCTCTGACTCTGTAGCCTGCCATTAAAGATTTCAGTGGATTTTATGGTTAAATGCTAACACAGAGAAAGATTCCTAGTTCCCTTATTCCAATATTATATCCACCTCTGTATTCCTATATTACAAAATATCTAAAAACAAGTGGATAGACTGGGTCAGTTCTAAGAAAACACTTTTGAAAAAGATGAAATGTAAGCCTTTGTGTACATTCTCACTTACATGGGTGCTCATTTCTACAGCCTGGCGAAAGAAATCTATTCTACAACAGTTTGGTAGTTTGGTCAGCTTCTTCTTCCTCCACACTCAAGATGGGATGTCTTTCCCAAAACACTAACCATGTCACACCACCTGAGATACATTAATTATACTGTTCATTGGGAAGAGTGGCTTTTGCTTTCTCTGGACAGACTTAATTGTAAGCTTCTTCAAGCAACGGCTTTTGAAAAGTCTGTTGGTGCATTACAACACAGGACAAGAGCATGCTTTTTGTGAAATCTAGAGATACTGACTGTAGATGGGGTAGTAAGAGGATGAAGAATTCACACATAAAAACACACACACACACACACACACACACACACACACACACACACACACACAAATGATACCCCATCTTGAGCAGCTGGGAACACCTCCACTTGCAACTGATCCAAGGCACAGAATTCCTGCCCTTTAGGACAGCTGATGGAGAATTGACTGGAGTTCCCCAAATTAAATACTCCATATCAAATGTAAATTTTAACTGCTCCATCAACTGCAAAGGGGCAGAGAGACACATCATATTTTTAAATACATCTTTTGTCCTAATCCCTCCTGAGCTGTAAAGCCTGATACAATTAAGCGTTTATACTTGGCAAGTGGTGAGTGACTGCCTAATAGGCTCACCATGAGATTCGGAGCCTGGAACACGGTGTTCTCCCCACGGTCGGCAGAATTGCTGAAGCTGTGCTTTTCTCCAGCTCCTTCTGCCCACCTCCCTCCTCTACTCATTACCTACCTGAGAGCAGGGGAGCGCATCCTCACCCCCACAAGCTCTTGTATTGAAAAGATTATCACTCCTTCCTCCCAAAGCAGTATATGTGGAAGTATATCTGATGTGATTCTTTCTTCTAAAGGGAAATCGATGTGCTCTCACTGGCAAATCCCAGAGACTTGTATGTCCAGAATATTCTGATGGACTATGAGACCTCCTGTTCCTACTCCCAGGCCCCCACTTTTTAGAATACCCACTCCCCTCTTTCCCTCCAAATTGAATCCAACCCCTTCACAGGGCAAAGGGCAAACGAGGGCTAGCCTCATTTCCAGAAGCCTCTTCTGGTCATTCCCATGCGAGGACACCCTAGAACCTTCAGTTTCTACACTCTACATGTCCCCCAGCCCCACACGCATCTGGAATCCCTGCAGATGTATAATACTTCCCTCAACCAGATGACAAACTGGCACTGAAGGGGGAACCAAATCCTTTATTTGATATTTGTAAGTATAATTATTAACTCTTCATGTGCATGCATGTGACCAAATTGCAAGTTTCTCCAGGACTGGCTCTAAGCTCGGCAAAATTGTGGAAATATTCCCAGTTCATTAAATATCTAGCCTATTGACTAGTGACAGATTGACCAGAGAACTTACTAAATGATACTAAATGGAAGCTAGGTACAGGTGGCTCACGCCTGTAATCCTACCCACTAAGGAGACTGAGATCTAAGGATTGCCATTAGAAGCCAGCCGGGGCAGGAAAGTCTGTGAGACCTTTATCTCTAATTAATCACCTAAAAGAAACTTGAAGAGAAGCTGTGGTTCAAGTGGTAGGTCACTAGTCTTAAGCACTAAAGCTCAGGGACAGCACCCAGGTCCTGAGTTCAAGCACCAGGACTGGCACAAGCTCATACAAAAAAAAAAAAGTTAATAAAAGTGAGGACTATTATAATGCATCTTTGTAGCTGCTTCTATGTCAGAGGTATGAGCAAAAGAGACGGGAGAAGAAGAAAGGATATAAATTAGCGGTGAGAGCTCTGAAGGCCATTCCTATTTTCATAGATGAGGAGGTCTGCACCAAGCCCAAGGTCAGGCAGCTGAGCTGACACAGGAAGGAGGTACACATTTTGCCCCACATCACATATCCAGACAGTGGCTGATCTGGGGTTTTGACCCCAGTCTTTTGTGACTTTCACCATTTATATATCACAAAAAAGTGATCTCAGATGGCATCTTAGTCCTTGCTTTCCTACTGCGGCCTGGGCACTGGCCACCTGGATCCTTAAGGCAGCTTGCCAGTGGGGAGCGAGATGGAAAAGGGAGCTAAAGATGGCTAGTGTCAACTCTCAATAGGTATCAATAGATAGCCTTCTCTCCTGTACATCCCTGAGCTCTTCTGCTGCAGTGTTACTGCCACAGAGTCCCAGGGCCAAGGGGGCCAGGCAAAACCAAGAGCACATGTTTAGGAATGACTGGTTCTTTTGAAGCAAAGAGAATATTCTTCCCAGCATCCTGGGAAGGTAAAGGCCATGCCCACCAAAGAAGCCCAGAGATGATGACTTTGAGGTAACACCTCAAAAGTCCCTTGATTTCCCTGGCCTTTTCTGCTCGAGGGCTTCTTCGCTCTTCTCAAGCAGAAGCTCCTTTGCTTATCCAGTTAAGAGAACTGACCATGGGCATGGAGGGGTTCAGCACCCCACTTCTTTTCCCTATACAGGTTAGGATTAGGCATGGAGCATGGGAAGGGCAGTCAGGGATTTGTGTGGCATGGCAGAGGACAGACTCATTCCTCCGTCCCTGGAGACTGCATAACACCCTATGTGAGGAAGGAGGGACTGTGGGCAAGAAGCACACACAGAGATCTCAATCTTAACACAAGCATGCACCATGCAGCCCAACTACAATGGTAAGCATTGGCTAGCACATTGCAGCAGTGGGCTTCAAAATAGAGAATGAGAGGGAGGGGGAGGGGTGAGATGAAATAGATGTTTCCAGGCCTCAGACTTGGAATCAGACTCGTGCAGTTTGCTGGTCAAAATGTAGACTTTTCAGGACTTAACCCAGCTATCAGCATCTGGAGATGAAGCCTGTATATCCCTCCATAGTAGAAGCTCCTAGGAGTGAACTTAATGAACTATTATTCAACTGGCACATACTCCAAGTGGCCCCTAATTGTACAAAGACTCCATCTTGAAATCCTGGTTCCATTATTTGCCCTCCAAATGGCTGGACACAAGAGTACCTATGTCCCCTGAGCCACAGTACCCTTGCTCATAAAACAGAGACAGTTAAATTAATAGAAACAACACAGAACTGTTATGGGGGAGTGGATAAATGAGAAAATGGAAAGAAAAGAAAGTGATTTTACATTTTGTCTAAATTAGTTTCTAGTTTTAAGACAAAGACATATATTTTGATCATATACATGGTTGGCCAAAAGTGCTGAAATATACAGTCAACATATGCAATTGATTGGCATGAATGGGTGTGTGTGTGTGTGTGTGAGCATTCTCCATGAGGTTTTTGTGCTCAAGGCTACCCTATCACAATTGAACCACAGCTCTCCTTCTGGCTTTTTCTTTTCTTTTCTTTTGGTGGTAGTTGGAGATAAGGGTTCCATGAGCTTTCCTACCTGGGCTGGTTTCAAAGCAGGATCCTCAGATCTCGGCCTCCTGAGTAGCTAGGATTACAAGTGAGAGAGCCAACAACACCAGCGAGCTTGAAATGTTTTTAAAAGCTAGTTTGGCCTCTGCTCCTCCCTCCTCCCATCCAGCCCCCTTCCTGCTGTTTTGGGAAATGACTTGAATTTCACCTACAGATCTGTCTCTCTTATCTGTTGCTTGAGTGACTTTCTCAGCCCCTGAGAAAGCTGCAAGCAATCCCATGCAGTGATCCCAGCCTGTAGGGTGGCACTCTGCCCGCCCAGGGGAAGAGTAAATTTATTTCTTCTCATGCTTTTAGACATTATTGGCCACATATTGTTTTAGTGCGGCACGTAATTACAGAAACTGCTCTGAAAAATCTGTATATTTTATCTGTGCTTTATTATACCCAGAATACGCGCCGCCCCCCCCATTCTTTTTTTTTTTTCCAATTCTCCACGAACCAGCTTAAAATATATTTTGGCATCCTTTATGTCATCTGGAAATTGAATAGCCAATTCTTACTGTAATGAAAATACTTATGCGCCAGCCCGGTGATGTACAACACTACACTCTAATTACGGCTGTGCTTTAATTAACCTGAATTGAAGAGTGTTATCATTAAACTGCTGGTAACTTTGAGTTATGGCTTTTCTTTAATTTAAAGTAGAAAACACAGATAATTAAGCCTCCAGATAATCAAATGCTTGAGGAGAGCTTCAATGTTTTGGGATGTTCCTAAATCTCATTAAGTGTCCTTTCTTTATTGATTAGTTGCACCTCTGCCGAATCATTGCATTAAACGAATAATAGCACTAAGTTGAATACATTCTCACTCCCATCAGAAGTTGCTTTTTTTGTATTGTAATGCAGAAGCTTTACCGAACAAATACTAAATTCTCTGACAAAAAGATAGGTCTAAAAGATTCTCCCCCCTGGGGACATGTTCTAAATAGGAAAATCAATCAAGGGAAATATTGGAGCAGTCTCTAAATCCTCTAGACCAGGCTGTTGAACTGAAAGCCAGTGAAGTCTCATACCACCCAAAAGATCAAGGTTAGCCAAATTGCCTGTCTATACAGGCCTGGGATTATTGATGGACATTTGACCTTGTTTAAGACATTAGGGTAGGGGGTAACTATATATATATCTTTGGAGGCAGATAGCATTTAATAGATGTGAATATCCTTGGTGGCCATCTCAGGCTTACAAGAGGGGTCAGAATCTAGTTCTTATGTGAAATGTCAGCAAACATGGCCTGCCATAGTTCCAGTGCACCACTGTGCCTATCCCAGTTGTAACCTGTAGGGGGAGCAGTCCTCACCTATTTTAGGATGAACTAACCCCATATCCAAGGTCAGAAGAAGATAGTGGTCATGTCCATTTTTCATATATGGACATTAAATATGATGACTGCATTTGCCCACCCTTCCTCTCTCCATTTATCAGCCACCCTACCCCTTGACCTCAAACCTTTCCCCCGTGACACAAAGAAATGACATTTTGTTAAAGTGTAAATTAGTTGTTCCTCCCCTGCGTGTACCGCATTTTAGTTTATGTTTGTGTATATAAGTATACAGTATTTTAATATGTAGTTACAATATTTTTAAGGTGTAGTTAGTATTTAGACCTAAATTCTACAGATGAGGAAAAAAAATATGCGTCCTTTATCTCTCTGAGCCTGATTTACTTCACTTACCTGGGGGATGGGTGGGGTTGAAGAGCAAGGGAGAATGATGATGAAAGGGTTACATTAATCAAGATGTGTATTCACAAGCTGACCTGTTGAATTGGAACCCCTTTGCACAACTACTTAAGGACAATAAAAGATTAATTTCAAAGTAAAAGAGGAGGGTGACAGGAAACACAGAAGTGCCCGGGGAGCTGTGGAGAAACTACTTTTCACTCATAAATACTAGAAAACACACTGGGCAAACAAAAGGTGCTTCATGGTCCTCACACTTTTAACACCATAGACCCCCCTCCACTTCCCCTACCACGTATGCTATGCAGCTCAGACCATTTCTGTGTTACACACTTGCAGCTTCAATCACATTTAGATAATGCCAGAATCCGCTAAGTCCTGCTATAAATCTGGATTTTCCATCCTAGGCAGGATGAAGTCCAAGGAGAAGAAAGCTCCTTGGAGATAGTGTCAGTGTCCCAGGTCCCAGGGCCTCTGAATGGTTAACTTCTTCCCACAGTTTAAAAGAAAAGAAAAGGAAGAAATAGCTCTCCAAGAAAGGAACACATGGGCATTACAGCAGGGCATCCATTTTCAGAAAATAACTCCTTCTGAATCAATTACCTATTCACTTTTCCAGTCCATTTAACATTTAAACTTTCGCTTAGAGACAAGGGTAAACAGCCAAACTATTTTGGAGTGCTTGGGGCCTGGTCCTAGGGACTGGCAGAGAACACCTGCTGTGTTCACTGAGAGGAGACTTCTAGGTAAACAGAAGCAGCCCTCCCCAGGCACCAAGGAGAACAGGACAGAATAACCCAAAGGAGCTCAAAGCTCCCCACCCCCCTTTAATGTAAAGGTTGCTCTGGTTTCATTGCACACCTTCAGACATTCCAGAAGCTAGCCTTGGTTCCTAAGTAAACACAGTTTCTTCTCAGGTTTTAACAGTGAGACAGGATGACAAATCCTTCACAAGGGGTAGTGGGTCATGATTAAAGTCCCACCACCACAAATGAAATTACGTTTTCATTTAGTTTAACTTGAACCCAATTGCTGAGGTTCTAAGTAGACAGCCCAAAAGAGTATCATGCCTTACTGGGGACATCTGGACCTCCTGAGGCTAGGTCAACTCCTAAGTGGCCACTGTTTAGCCTGGAGGACTGTGGAAAGCTGTGGCTGTCAGCCTCTGATCTATCTGGTGCACCAACCAGTCCAGGAAGCTAAACCTTGGTACTCTATAACATGGCAGGAGGGCCATGTAAGAGCTCCATGGCTGAGGCCTTTTCCAAGCTCTCGCTGTACACTTGGTTCGACATTTCTTAAGTCCATGATAAAAGTACTCTTCATTGCAACTTGGTCTTTAGTGTTGCTATAATGTGTCTTGAGTAGATGGTAGATTAAAATCTCTTTATCCAGGGACTGGAAAAAATTGGTTTCACCCAAGAAGCTGGGAGTGTGCTTAGCATGTATTAGGACCTAGGTTAAATCCCTAGCATGAGGAATAGAAGGGAAGGGAAGGGGAGAGAAGTGAAGGGGAGGGGAGGGGAGGGAAGGGGAGGGGAAAAAAGAAGGAAAAATGAAGGGAGGAAGAAAGAAAAGTGGGAAGGAGTGAGGGAAGAAGGAAATAAGGGAAAAAGGAAGGAAAGAAAAAAGAGAACATAAAAATGAAGAAGTGAAAAGGGAAAGGAAGGAAAGAAGAAAATCAGAGCGGCACAGCTTCCTAACAACCTTCATACAAATGTCTAGGACACAGATGCATAATTCAAAATATGGAAGTTAAATACAATTGATAGGTTTAGTACAAATGATGCAGGCACACCCATGACTCTCAGGCTTGCAAGAAAAATGGGAGTTGGTGGACACTTTGAAGGTAGGGACTGTATCATGACCACCTTGCTATGTGTCAAACATGCAGAGCTGAATGCCCAGGACCCTCCTTAGTGATTACCAAGTGTGCCTGAGCAAGTGGCAGGCAGGGGTGTATGACACATCCTAAAGAGCCAAAGAACATCCAGTTAACTGTCACTTACTCACAAACAGTAGGGAAGGACAAACCCACGAAGGCACTGGAGAGATATTCTGTGTACATTTCATTGGAGACTCCTTCCAAGTAGTATTTCTGCCATGTGTCTTCCTCAATCTAAACAAGAACACAACAAAACAAGGATTTAAAGTACAACCATAGACTCTAAGAGGAGAACTTGAGTTACAGCCTAACAAACCCAGGAACGCACTAGTTAGACAATGATGACCTTCCTGTCTTATGACCTTCTTAGCCACCAGAAACACTTCCACAGCATCCACTGGAAGTGTTTAATGATATGGAGCACTCTCTTCAAACACTACTTGTTCTTAAACCTGATCCCTTTCTTTCTTTCTTTCTTTCTTTCTTTCTTTCTTTCTTTCTTTCTTTCTTTCTTTCTTTCTTTCTTTCTTTCTTGTCAGTCGTGAGTGTTGAGCTCTGGGCCTGGGTACTGTCGCTCAGCTCTTCAGCTCAAGGCTAGCACTCTACCACTTGAGCCACAGCACCATTTCTGGTTTTCTGGTGGTTAATTGGAGATAAGAGTCTCACAGACTTTCTTGCTTGGACTGGCTTTGAACCGTGATCCTCAGATCTCAGCCTCCTGAATAGCTAGGATTACAGGCGGGAGCCACCGGTGGCCAGCTAACTGAGCCATTCCTTTTTTTTTTTATTGTAAAAATATTGTGCAGAGTGGTTACAGTTACATGAGTAGGGTAATGAGTACATTTCATAGTGAGCATTGTTACCTCCTCCATTGTTTTCCCCCTACCATCACTTACTTCCCCACCTCCCCAACTCCTCCTCCCCCCCCCCGCCCCGGCATTGTAAAGTTCGTTTTCAACATAGTGTCCTGTATATCTCATCATCACATTGGGTCAACCTGCATCCCCATTTAAGCATTCCGCTATACCCCATCCCCTCCCCAAATTACAAAAATGTATATACAAGATGTAGAACACCAGAATCAAATCCAGTGAAAACAGGGGTTATACCATGGGAGAAGAATATACAAAAGAAACAAAAGAATCACATAGTGCATTATAAGTACATTAAAAACAATAGCAAGAAAGAAAAAATACCTGTGTCCCTGTCTTGGGGTACATTTGGCTTAACATTATCTCACGTGGTCATATGTACATAGCCTTTGACCTTCTCTGCTTGTCCATTGTAAACAAGGGAAACCATGGGACCTATGTTTCTTTGGGCCCGGCTTACTTCACTTAATATAATTTTTTCCAAGTCTTTCCATTTCCTAACAAATGGGGCAATGCCATTCTTTCTGATGGAGGCATAGAATTCCATCGTGTTCATATACCACATTCTGTTGATCCATTCATCTACTGAGGGACATTGGAACCCAAGCCATTTCTATAGTTGTGGATTCATGGTACTCACCCACAATCATGATGGACACATCAATGAATTCAACATTTTTCAAAGAGCAATTTTGCTGTCTCATCCAAAACTTGTGTCATTATGTATTTTTAAATACAGCTATTCCATTTAAGTGTTCATAACAAACATATAAGCAGGGAAATACACAAAGATATGTGCAAGACTATCCTTTCTAGTCATGACAAAAATGGAAAGAAATCCACAGGTGGCATACCTATACAACAGAATACTGCAAAGTGATGAAAAGGTTACGATAAAAGTATCTGTTCATAGAAATTTAAGTAACATGTACACTCACAAAATCACATGTATATTCTAGTCCTATTTTTAAAACCACAAAAAATACTAGAAAATTTTATACCAGAACAAAGAGATTCCTGAGTGCTAGAATGATACAGATTCCTGTAATGTCTTGAGGCTTTTAAGAGCACACATATATTACAGTGAAACAGAACAGTTCTTCTCTGGGGAAATAGGTTTTTACACTCTACCTTGAGTATCATAACAAAAGTGCACTTTTAGAGGGGTCTTATACCAAATTTCATTGTAGTAAGTATCTTTTCCTAACTAAGCAAGTTGAGCTGGCTTTTTCAACACATTTATTTATGCTAGGCATTTCTGGAAGGATTTTTATATTGGAATCAAACTTTGAAAATAATATAGCAAAAGAGGGATGGAGGGAGGGAGGGAGGGAGGGAGGGAGGGAGGGATGTAGGGAGGAAGGAAGGAAGGCAGCAAGGAAGGGATGGAGGGAGGGAGGGAGGGAAGGAAGGGAGGGAGGGAAGGAGGGAAGAAATCAGGGAGGGAGGGAAGGAGAGAGGGAGGGAGGAAGGGAGGGAGGAATCTTTAGGATGCCCTTGAGTTGAGGATCTCTCGCTGTCTCTCTGTCTCTGTCTTCCTTCCTATCACCTCAACTCTCTGTGCCAGAATTAGGGCATAAACTCAGAGCCTGGGTACCATCCCTTAGTATTTTTGCTTAAGGCTAGTGCACTACCACTTGACCTACAGCTCTACTTCCAGCTTTTTGGTGGTTAAGTAGAGAAGCTTAGAGACTTTCCTGCTCAGGCTGGCTTTGAACCACCATCTTCAGATCTCAACTTTTTGGATCGCTAGGATTACAGGTATGTGCTACCCAAGTCTTTCTTTTTTAATTGTGGGCCTCAAACTCCAGTTCTTTGTGCCTCTAGCTCCTGAAGTTACTGTGTGTGTCACCATACCCTGCTCCTTAGCCACCACTTCTTCTGTTCTTATGTAAAAGTATCTTGCCCATGACTGATGTCTCAATTAACTGGGCAAAATGTAACATGTGGATTTGAAGGAGATGTGGGTGGAAAGCATGAGAGAGACAGCCCTCATATATTGGGGACACAAGACAAATGTACAAATGAACCAAATGCTTCCCACTTCAATGCTATTTGTCTTCTTTGTCCACAGTCTGGGTGGTTAGATTGTAAGGCTGACTTCATTAGAATGAACCATTTTCAACCTACTCTTACAGGTTAGGTAGCAACTGTGATGCTGCTGAGTGTGTGGGTTATCCACAAGTTGGTCTTTCCTAGAGTGGGGTCTTAAAGAAAAACAATCACAACCATTTCTGTTGCGAGACAGTTTGATTTCAAAAAGTTAACTGCAATGAGTTCACCTACTCATGAACTTGTGAATTCCTCCAATTCAAAAATCTCAATAATTTGCTTTCAGAAAGATATCTTTTTTTCCCCATTTTAACTGATCTGAGGAAATTTTAGTATGTATTAGTAAAAAATTTTACAACCCAGAACTTTCAGGAGAGCACTATGGTCATAATATATTTTGTTTGTAAATAGGATGAGATATGAATTACGTATTGTCTTATAACCTTGTGCTTAACACCAAGAACGTGACAGTGAATAGAGGTCTCTGGAGAAAGTGAAGACACTTATGGTCACTGAAATTCCCCTTTTACACATGACAGACCTCCTGTCAAAGCATAGAAGCATCGATTCTATGATACAAAAGTGCAACCAACCCAACCTACAAGTTCCTCCTGAAAATAGTTGCATGCTCCTCTCCACATTGGCGTTGTCAACGTATTTTTAACTCTAATGTGAAGACACACTACCCAGCAGGGGGAAAAAATGAAGAAAAGGGGCCAAAATGACTAGGAGAAAGGTGCCAAAATTAATTTTCCAGCCATTCAGCAATCAGTCAAAGGCAAACCATTTCCTGAGGCCACAATTCATCCTCTGGTTGTCATATCATACCCCAGCTGTTTCCGAAGAACGCCCAGCAAGGATGAGCAGGTGGTGTGCTGTGGGTTCATATTCATCAAATCCACACAGCATCATCAGGAAGAAGGGGAATAAGCCATTGGGCTAGCTTGTCTACCCCTTCCATGGTTTTATTTATCTACCCTCCATTATCTAATTTTTCAACCAGTCTAGTTTAACCTCACAAGCAAAGGGTTTTAACACCACTCCATGGGACAGTCTGCCATGGAGCAGATTTACCTTCCCAACTGGAAATATCAGCCCTAACTCCTGGCACAATCTTACCTTCCTGATTGCCGATTCTGTGTGTGTTACCAACGATCAGTATGTAATGATGCCTTTTATTTTTTTATGCTTCCTTTGATTAGAGAGAAAGTGTGTTTCTCTAATGCTAACAGCCTGGTGAATGTGAACATTTCAGCTTTCCTGGCTGAGGTCTGTCACAGTCACTGTGATTTCTGTTCCCAGTAAAGAGTCTGAAGAATTCTCTCAGTTAAAGCCAAAACAATTCTGATAAAACAAAAACAACCATCTATGGCTGCCTCTGGAGCCATACAGTGAATCCCCAAAATTATCATACACCAATCCTTATTTAATTGAAAGCAAGTACATTGCTTTAATCCATATATATGCATATATATAATGCATATCAAACATAAAGAACTAAAGGGAAATTGTAGAAACCAATGAACATTATGTTAATGGCTGCACTAAGAAGAAATGAGTCATAACATCTACATACTAGGGCTGCCCCAAATGGAGAGCAGGGGTTAGTGACTCTGCATTTTATTACATTTATTATTTTAAAATAATCTTTCTGAATTTTCAGTGAATTGTCTTCTAAAGGATGCAGTTTTAAATCACAGCAGTGTTTAGAATTAACCTAAGAATGTATTTTCAGATATATAAATCACACAACACATTGCCACAGTCCCTACTAATGTGACAGTCTAAAACAGAGTTCGGTGACATGAACTGGCTGACATTAGTTTAGATGCTATAAAAACCTATTTATTCTGACAGAGATGAGACAGCACCCACAGAATGTGTCATGCCCCTTGACTTCAATAATAAACTTGGAATCCGAATTTATGTGTTCTTAGCTGACCACCGAGTAGACTTGTTAACTAAAATGAGTGGGATCTTTTACACCCATTCCTTCATGGTGCAGTCATGTTAGGCACTGGGGAAAATCTGATGGAGTGATGCAAACCCTCATTTGTTGCTGGAGGGAAGAAAAACAATGTTAAGGAAAATAGGGCATTGTCCAGACTTCACCAAGCTGTTTGAACTCTCTCTTCTATTTCCTTCTGTGCTTTGGGTACCTATGAACTTTGTCCCCATGTTGATCAAAGAGCATGTGGTTATTTCTTTCTAACCCCTTCCCAGCTTGTGCACTGTTCAGTATGAAGAATCCTAAGACCAACTCATAGGATTAAAAAAAATCAAACGAGAATCATGTTTGTTAAGATCTGCACGGTGCAGCTCACAGAACAGCTCCCTGCATGGCTTTCTGGTGTGGAGTGAACCAGTGATTAAGTGGGAGCCTGAGGAAGAAAGCAGAGGAGAATGATGATTTGCACCTTTCCAGAGTGTACTTCCTCTCTTTGCCAAATGGCCTATCACAATTCTGTGCTTCTTGGATGAGGGCTCAGGTCAGCAGCCTTTCTGAGAGTATAGCACTGGTTTTCAGGGACTCCATAACAATTTGGCATTCGTGATTATGGCCTATTTCACATCACATTTTCCAGAAAGAATGAATAGGATGAAAGGTTCTCAGATTTTTTTCCAAAAGCCTCAGAACAATGTCAATTAAAACAAATTATTGCAGATTTGATGTGTTGCCAGCTAACGGGCTGCTTCAGCAGAGAATGAGTAAATAAACAACTCCAAAGATTAATTTGGGAGGTGGACTTGAGCCAAGTTCCTTATGCTCCCAGACAAGTGGACTGCAGATTATCAAATGAGATTTCTTCCATCAGGTAATATGGGGAAACAAATCAAAAAATCACATAAGGTTTAGAGAGAAATTACCAGACCACACCACAGGCAAAAACATTCAAATACATGGCATTTTCCTCACAACATCGCTCTAACCCAGACTATTTGTGGAGAGATAAGAAATGCCAGACAACGCAGCCAAGCACCAATGGCTCACACCTGTAATCCTAGCTACTCACGAGACTCAGATCTGAGGATCACAGTTCAAAGCTAGCTTGGGCAGCAAAAAGGCCAGAAGTGGAGCTGTTGCTCAAGTAGTAGAGTGCTAGCCTTGAACACAAAAGCTCAGGGATTAGCACTCAGGTCAGGTCCTGAGTTCAAGCATCCAGTCAGATAGACTGAAGATAAAGAAAAGTATGTACAAAGAGAACCATGCAAACTTTGAAAAAGAATAATTACCTAGGCAAGAGATTAGTGTTAGTTCCAAGTGATAGTTGTAGGTTTTTTTGTGGTTTGTTTTTCCTTCTTTTGTGCTGGTATTGGAGCATGTACTTAGGGATTGGGCATTGCTTTTTCACTCAAGGCTGGTGCTGCATCTGGACCCACTGCTTCACTTCTGGCTTTTTGATGGTGAACTGGAGATAAAAGTCTTAAGGACTTTCTTGCCTGAGCTGTCTTTTGAACCATGATCCTCAATCTCAGCCTCTTGAGTAGCTAAGATTACAACCATTAGATATCAGCACCCAACATCTACTTTGCTTTAATGGAGACTGGAAATACTGAGGAGATGAAGGGCTCAGAGTGATTAGGACAGAAGCTACTACACAGCAAGTGCTTTCTGGGCTCTTGTTGCCATTTGCTGTTCTCAGAGTATCTGATTCTTCTAATATCTAACAGTTAAGCAGCCATCAGAATGTGAGCCTCTCTTCTTTGATTGCAGGTCCCTTAAGATGCTCTTCTTCAACTCTACCTTCTAGAAGAAGGAGAAACATCACGCCTTGCAAATAAACAACATTTGATGGATATTTGCTGAGTTGAGCTAAGTAGGTGATCCGGACACAAAAGAAACAAGCACTTCTAAACATACATCTGTAGGAATAACTTCCTATCATTTAGTGTTAAAGCATGAAATGAACCAATTTGCTGGAAAATTCTGCAGTCTAACAGGGAATATGTATAATTGGGTCATTTTTTAAACTGCCCCCCCAAACTTCTTACTCTGAGCAATATTTTCTGGGAAAAACACTGTCATCACAAACCATCTTTGCAAATGGCTTATGGTTTTACAAATTTTAAATCCAACAATTTGGAGATTTGAGTTTGAAAGAAAGAACTCTTCAAGAACTGTTATCTCAGCATCACACCAACAGGAAGCCTTCTTCCTGCAAAAATTCCTCCCTTAAATGAAAATAAAGACAACCCTGAGATGCCACCTTACCCCAGTCAGAATGGCCCACATCCTAAATTCAGCCAACGACAAATGCTGGAGGGGATGTGGAGAAAGAGGAACCCTATTACACTGCCGGTGGGAATGTACATTTATACAACCACTTTGGAAAGCAGTCTGGAGGGTCCTCAGAAAGCTAAATATTGACCTCCCCTATGACTCAGTCATACCACTTCTAGGCATCTACCCTGAACAACAGGAACTAGTATACAAGGACACGTGCACCTCCATGTTTATTGTAGCACTGTTCACAATAGCCAGGATATGGAAACAACCCAGATGTCCCACCACAGATGAATGGATCCAAAAATTGTGGTATCTATACACAATGGAATATTATGCAGCCATCAGAAAGGACAAAATAATGGCATTTGCAGGGAAATGGATGGAGCTAGAAGAAATCATGTTGAGCGAGGTAAGCCAAGACAAATGGCATATGGTCTCCCTGATAAGTGGGTGTTAAATCCAAAATATAAGGAGATGTGACAAAGTAAACAAGACTCAAGAAACAAAGGATCTCCACTCTTCATGTCGAATCATTATTTAATGACCCCAGGCTGATGTACCACATATATGGTACATTGGAGGGAAACTAGAAGCAGGACACAGAAACAGGGAGAAACAGGAAAACATACAACAGCAGGACCCATCAGCTGCACTGGTTATTGATCAAAACAAACTAAGCAACTCAATGGCAGCGGTAGGAGGGAGGGAATGAGTGGAAAGAGGGAACAGCTGACACTAAGTAAAAGGAAAGAAATGTACATTTCACCTGATGTGGAAGAACTAACTGTACTGTCAAAGCTCATAGAACTCATAAACTTTATAGACCACAATAAAGACAATTTGCCCCATGAAGGTTAGAATGTTCGTGACTTTAAGTATCACTATCCCACAATACTGTGAAATTTGTAAATTTATGTAATCACTTAATCACAATAAAAAATTGCTATAAAAAAGAGCAAGCTTCATGGATTTTTCAGGCATTGTATTTTCTATTATAGACTCATCTCTACCACCCCTCCCCATCCCAATATTTCTTTTCTGATATTTGCCATCCCCGTGTCTACCATGTCATCTGTGATATTTGCCTTGTTTCTCATTTAATACTCCTCCACAACATTCATTTCTGACTTTTCCCCTTATCTTCCCTCTTAAATTCATCCACTGGATGATTCATCCAAAATAATGATTCTTAGAAAAATTTTGCTCTTCATTGAAACCAACTTGGAATAGAATCATCTGATTACTGACCAGTGTAGGCCAGAGGTGCTTCTCAAAATCTGTAGGATGCATTTCATAATGCTTGAAGACTTTTCGCAGAGGTCTTCCTTGTTATAGTTCCCATTCCCCAGCACCTCAGGTCAATATAGATGCCCCTTCTTTGTATTCTCACATTACAAAAAGCATTCCTTTGTCAGAAAAATCCCTGGGGTAGTTTTCAAAATATTCACATGTCTGCACCCTTTGTTTTATTGTAGTGATGGTATTTTATCTGGTTTCTCTGCTTCTTAGAGCTTGGACTGTAAGCAATCAATAAACATTTCTTGAAATCAATTTGAAAAAAAAAATCCTCCCTTGTCCCTTTTTCCCAGCCTCGGTGGTGACGCTCTCCTCCCCAGATGACTAATTTCCTCTTCATCTTCTCCTGGTCTTCAGTGTTTGGATTCCAACATCAAGTCAAACAACAATTCAAAAGCAAATCGTCTGAGAACACAGAAGGCTATATTTAGCAATTTCATTACTCCTAAATTCTAAAACGAATGCCAAGAACAACTGTGAAATTATTGGTTTTTTAACTCAGAGGAGAGGAAAGGAGTGAGAAAGAAATATTTAAATTGGCATCGAAATTATGAAGTTGTCTCTCTCTCTGTCCCCCTGCTCTCAGTGTTAATCCTGAGGTTTGAACTCAGGACCTGGGCACTGTCCTTGATCTTTTTTGCTCAAGGCTAGTGCTTTACCATTTGAGCCACAATTCCACTTATGGCTTTTGGGTGCTTAAGTGGAGTTATGAATCTCACAGGCTTTACAACCCCGCCTAGCTTCAGACCTTCATTGTCTGATCTCAGCTTTCTGAGTAGTTAGAATTATAGGTGTGAACCAGTGCCCATATGAGCTTGCTTTCTGATAATATACAAAAAATAGAGAATTATCTATGACTTTGGGGGAATGTTCCGTATTTTAGATTATTTTAGATATTAACTAGGTTAACAAGCCATCATACCTTATAGTGGATGTATCTGAGGTTTTACTTGAAAGTCTTCTGAGTCTAGTACTCTCCAAACTTTGATGTACATGTACCTAACCCACGTAGACTCAGAAGAATGTAGTCCTGATGCCATAATGTAGGAATGAAGTCTAAAGTCTTCTAACCCATTCCTAGATGATGCTAAAGCTGCCCATATATGGACCCCACTTGGAGCTATGGCCACAAACAGTGAGGGACAGGAAACAATGATTCCCCATTTAGTTTCTGAGGACCAGGGATTGGGGGAAAATCCACTGCAGCCTAAAGGATTTGAGATAGAGATTAAAATTCTTTTTTTCCCTGTAATACCACCAAATACTGGAGCCATTTACAGAGAAAGCTTGCAGATAATTATATACAAGATGGGTATCCTAGTTTTGGATTGTTGTGGTAATTGGCCTAAACAAGATTTCAAGGGTCCATTTACCTATTCAGTCTCTCGCTATTGACCCCGTGACCCCAATAATAGCTCCATCTCCATTTGAATGTGTGCTATGTAGATACTATAGCAATAGAGCATGCTTATACTTAATTCAATTAGAAATAAAGTTTGAGACAATAGCCCTGATTTGCACCCATAATTTCTATTCAACTTTCCAGTTTAGGAAACCTTATTGAGAGTGAGGATACCATTGCTCGCCAACCCAGTCCTGTTTTAGTGACAGCAGATTCCAGGTACTTATGTCTTCTATTGCTGTACAATATGGCCTAATAAAGTCGAGCCAAAGAGACTAGATTTCATTTCAGAGCAAAGGGTTTGGTCATAAACTTTTGCTTTCTGGCTGAACAGAGTCATTCCAGCCTCCAGCATAAATTCTGCTAGCTTTAGGTATCAGAGTGATTGGGAAGCCAAATGGGTTATTTGTGAGCCAGGTATCAAAGGCAGAGACACCAGGTTTATTGTGTATTCATTGTTATCTGAACAATCTCTTGCCAGTTACAGAGTATTTTCACAGGAAGTTAGAAATGACTTCAGAAATTCGCCTTCGGTGGCTTGCTAGAGTGGATTTTAGGTCTCATCAAAAAGACATTTGGTCCAGAGATTGGAAGTAGGCAGTCTAAAAATTGGTAAGGTATTTTGCTGGGCTTGGAGAATAGTGTGGTGGGGGAGGAGAACAGACAGTATGATACTGAATACTCACTGCATGTACTAGCAAATAGAGAAAATCCTAAGCACAGGCAGTGTGCTCAGGGTTCAAATCCTCGCTTCATCATGTATTTCCTGAGCCAATTTCTGTAAGCAT
Source organism: Dipodomys ordii (assembly GCF_000151885.1). Classification (NCBI taxonomy): domain Eukaryota; kingdom Metazoa; phylum Chordata; class Mammalia; order Rodentia; family Heteromyidae; genus Dipodomys; species Dipodomys ordii. Next base: position 5,286,514 of record NW_012267302.1, read on the forward strand.
TAAGCCTCTCACCTTCAATAATAATACCTACCTCTAAGAAGGTAGTTAGAATAAGATAACAGATATACAGCAGTACACAGCCTGGGAAAGGCTATATTTGTGTAGGTGCATGTAATATAATCATACTCAAATATAGCATTTAGTCAGTGTGCACTTTGTAGGTAATGCATAATCTTCTGACAGTCTGCTCTCAGTGTAAATATCAGCATAAGAAAGGATGATAGTTTTGATTATAATGAAGGTATCTCTACTGCCAAACAGAAGAACATGAACCAGTTGGATGGTGGGCCTCTGATTCATGGCTTCCTATTGTGCAAAGAAGCTGAAGCATCCCTGATTGTCATCTGGAGGAAAAACCCTAAGAAGTTTGCCCCCAAAAGGCCAACAAATATTCCATAGAAGTCTTTCCTACCCTCTGTGGACTTTCCTAAAGACTAGTAAGTTAATTCTGAGTCAAAACAATAATGAGAGAGGAGCTAAGCATTTGAAAGACTTGATAGTTTCCCCAAATATGAAGTGCACACCCCCCCACCCGCCCCGACACAGGATAGCCCAATCTAGCCTTCTGAAAAGAGTTGGGAAGGAGGTCCTGGTGGCCCGAGATAACCAGCTCCTGTAGGTTCTAGATAGGATGCTAGCCTACCTCCTCTAGTGGTTCTCCCTAAACTCTCATCTTTCATCTTTTTCTTATCAAATCACCTTGGCTCCATACTTACAGCTTCATCTCCCAGGCCAATTTTGAACTGATGTTTGGAATATTTATGGTCCACACAATAGGCATACTAATAAATTACTACTTGTCCATGACAGTGTTTCAAAAAAAACAACAACCCCACAACACATCAAAACACCGACCTACTCAATTTGTATTTCAAAGAGAAAATAAATAATCACTAGGATGATAAGAAAGAGGAACAATTCCCAAGTTAGACATCTCCTAGTTAGAACCCCTAACTTGGTAATTGCCCTGGTAATTCAATCCTGGTTCAGTGTGCATTCTCCTCTCAGCTAAAGACAAGCTTTAAGGCAAGCAAGCCCAAGACTTTTTCAAAAGCAAGACTTTACTTTGAGTATGCCTCTTGGAAGAAGAGGGTTTTATCTCTCCCACCCCAACTAACTGACAAAAGTATTCTATCTAGCCACAAACTTTAGGCCTTTTGAGATGAGATCTGAGAAATACGTTTTTCTCCATCTCACTGCAGTTCTGGAAAGGTTTTAGCGTGCATTATAATAGGTCAGTAGGCCCAGAAAACCGTTAAATGAGCCCTCATCTCACAGAAGGTATTTCATAAGATATATAGGTGACCTGTGATGAACCTGTTTGGCAGGCACGGCCTCTCTGGCCCTAGGCTCACCTGACTTAGGAACAAGTTTCAAGTCGATAATACATTTCAATCACTGGACAGGACCTGGGAGGCTGCTACCCTCTCTGAATTCTCTGCAGGTGACTCATTCCAATGCAGCTGTTCTCCTCCCAGCCACTCTACTGCAGGGCTCTCTGTCTTGAAAGCAGTCTTACTTGCTGGGTGGGATTTCATTAATACAGGAGAAAGAATCGTCAGCAAGCTCCACTGGTATAAAAGGCCTGAGGAAAAGCTAGACAGATGCACCTAATTCTCACCTATATGTGCAGATAAAATTATCTACCTTTGAGCAAGTTGGAGATTGACAGAAAGGCTGGGGAGATTGGGGGAACCTGTGTCATTTAAGCTGATGAACAATTCTGCTGTCCTGGAAAGAAAAAAAATGTATGCAGTCAAGAAATGTTGCTGATTCAATATCTTATCACTAAGAATTCTAAGGACCTCCTACCCAATATCAGTCACCTACAAAAACGTTAGTGACACAAAATTGTAAGCAATGTATGTGAGGATGCCTTTATGCCACCCTAAAGGAGAATTTGGTATCAGTCTTATTCTGTTATCTTCTCTCATCAATGACTTAGTTCTAACCCAAACACAAGCACAGACCCACACAGTACAGACTACCCACTCCTAAGAAGGAAGAATGCAAGAATGTATAGACCAATGGCTAGGGAGTTTTGCATATTGTTATCCCTTAAGTTTTTTTTTTTTTATTCACAACAGGTAATCTCACAAAGGTAGAGTGACCTGCTCAAGTCTTATGGGACATCATATCCTCAGTCATGTTCTTAAAATCTTCTGCATCCTCCTGACAAATGTCTAGCTATATAACACCTCTCACACTTCCCATGTACAGGTGAATGGGAAGTGAGAGGGCTCTGGAAATGGACTTGTATAACACTGTGATCACCAGTAGATACGGATAGGGAAGCACCAACTGAGATCCTCTGTGAATAATTGAAGCTAATTGTGATTAGACCAGGATCCCTAATCCCATTCTGAAAGGAGCACCAAATAGTCATCTCTCTCTGAGGTTTTCCTCATTAGTCTACTCAAAGAGAAGGAAAAATGCTCATCCACTGAAGAAAAGCACCTCCTCATTGCCAAACAGTAACCAAAACAAGAAAGCAATGAAAACTCCTTTAAAAGTGGTATTTTGTCACAATCTAGAAAAAGAAGAAAACAGTCCAGTCAATGTTTTATACATATAGAAGCTAGAGACAAGCTTAGATTTCTGCAGCCAGACAAAAAACACGAAGCCCACCCAGACCAATGAGCAGGGAGGTACATGGTACTTCAACAGTGCAGAGATGCCCTAACTACAGATAGGGTATTTTAAAAAAAAGAAAGTAGAATTTCACATTCATATATGTCCACTAATTCCACTGTCTCATCTCCTGATGCATATGGCCTACAGACCTCCAGTCTGTATTTCTCTTAACTTGAAACATAGTTAGCCATCAGGATTACATCACTTTGTTACCATGAAATGTATGTGGCAGTTAATGGTAACAGAGAGAGAGAGAGAGAGAGAGAGAGAGAGAGAGAAACACACAGAGAGAAACACAGAAAGAGAAACATACAGAGAGAAACACACAGAGAGAAACACACAGAGAGAAACACACAGAGAGAAACACACAGAGAGAGGGAGGAGAGGGGGGAATACTCAATTAAAAGGTTCTATAGGATGTTATTTTCCAAGATGGAACATGGATATTTAAATTGACTTCAGCAGCTTTGGGATCCCAAAGCCCCTCTTAATCAGCTAAAGGAGTTTGAAATTGAGGACAACTACAGAATACAGCTTCTAAAGAACATCTGGCTTTCCAGTTCTGGATAGGATAAAGTAGGAACAGTCCATCCAGTCACTCCCACTAAACACAACCATTAAACCTGGGTGGTGCCCTTGCTGAAGCTAGTTGAAGTCTCTGAAAACAATAGTAGGGAAATTAAGGAAGAAGAACCATACTGAAAGTGCCAACAGACTCACAAAGTATACCTGACTATTTTCCTCTGTTATCCCTTGATCTGACCTCAAAACCTGGGAGTGGTCCCCAGAATATAGCTAGTGAATAATTGAGAAGAAGTCCCCGTTCTGATTCAGAGTATAGAAAAGAGAGGTTGTCGGTCAGTCTTTTGCTTTTCTTTCTCTCTAACTCTTCTCTTCCCTTGTGTCTCACACCTCTTCCCATCTAAGGGTGGGGCATCAGTAGTCACAATGAAAACACAGAGATGAAAGGAGGTCCCAGGCAGTGAGGATAAGCCCCCAGTTCTCACTGCCTTTTGTTTCTCTCTGCTCTTCCACAAGGTGATCCCAAATGCACACCCAGTCACAGAAAGAGTACAACAAAGCAGGATCTATATCTATATCTGTATCTGTATCTATATCTATATTATGTGCCCATGACATTTCCCCGTCAGAGAATCACAAAAGAAAGAATGTTTGGAACCTGAAATTCCTGGGAGATCAATAAAAGAAGTCTTGGGAAAAATAGACTCTTAGCACTGTTTATGGACTCCGGAGCTCACCCTCAGTTGTTTGTGGGTCAGACTGGTTTTAGATAGCATGCGTAGACTTTGAGTGCTAGTGTGAGACCATGATTCAGGCTGCTGTGATGTGGGACAGATACAGATGGCATTGTTAATGCCTTGAAAACTCAAATGACATTGGAATCACACCCACAAAAGTCTGGTTAAGAATATGTAGCCTAAAATCAATCAGGTCAATTCCAACCTAAAATAAAACGATCAACCATCTCGTAAGATTTAAACAATACTCAAAGTTTCATGATAAAAGAATGAAGATCTCCAGGATACAATAAAGAAGAAGAAGCACCAGGAAAATCTCAACTTGCATGAGAAAACACAATTAGCAGATGCCAAGTACTAGTCGCACAGATGTGGGAGTTATCTGACAAGGATTTTAATGCAGCTGTCCTGAAAATGTCTCAACAACTAAAGAAGAACACTTTGGCAAAGAATTAAAAGGCAAGTGACTTTAGTAAAGAAACAAAACAAAAAGAAAAATCAAATGGAAATTGTAGAACTGAATAATCAGGTGACTAAAACATTCACTGGATGGGCTTACCAGCAGAATGACGATGATAGATGAGTGAACTAATTTAAATACAGGGCATTCGTTACATATTGTACAATTTTAACAATAGACAGAGCAAATATTTTAGGACAAAGCCTTTGAGTTGTGAAACCTTAGAAAAAGATCCACCATCTGGGTCACAGGAATCCCAGGAAAACAGAAAGATAATGGTACAGAAAAATAATTGAAGGAATAATGAGTGAAAACTTCCAATATTTCACCAAAAGAGCAACCCAGAGGTTCAAGAATCCCAGAGAATCCCAAGAAGAAAACACCAAAGGAATAATGCCCAGATATATGGTAATCAGACAACAGGAAACAAAGATAAAGAGAATAACTTGAAAGGAACCAGACTTGAAACTCAACCTCAAAAACTATGTCTTTAAAAAAAAGAATTGAAATTAGACAAAACATACTTTTATTTAACCATATGGGAATCAATAATGCAAATATATGCAAATACTTGGGAATTAAGCAACATACTTCTAAGTAATCCATGGATCAAAGAAATCTTAAGTACAATTAGAAAATATTTTAACTGATTCAAGAAACAGGTCCTATGGTTTCCCTTACTTGCAATAACTGGTATATGTCTGGGACAAGCAGAAAAGGTCAGATAAGATTATGTTAAGACAAATGAACCCCAAGATAGGGACACAAGTGGTTTTGTCTTTCTTGCTATTGTTTCCAACTTATGTATAAGGTACCATGTGATTTTTTTTTGTTGCTTTGTATGTCCCTCCCCCATGGTATAACCCCTGTTTTCACTGTATTTGATGTTGATTTAATTTGTTTAAATAGGGATACAGGTTGACCCATTGCAGCAATGAGATATACAAGACGCTATGTTGAAAACCGAACTTTACAATTTAGGCTGGGTGGGATGGGGTAATAGTTGAGAAGGTGGGAGGGAAGGGATGGTAGGAGAAAAATAAAGGAGGAGGCAACAATGCTTGATAAGAAATGTACTTATTACCTTGCTCATGTAACTGTAACCCCTCTCTACATTATAATCACAATAAAAAACTTATTTAAAAAAAAGAATTAAAAAGGTATATTTTAACTGAGAAACAATTGAAAATACACAATTAATTAAAGTTTCAGGATGTAGATAAGACAGAAAAGAAATTTACAGCATTAAATACCTACACTGAGAATGAGGTGACTCAAATCTGTCATTTAATTTGAAGAAGCTAGAAAAGAAAAGAAAAATGAACAAAAAGGAAGAAGAAAGAAAAAAATCAAAGGAAATAAGGAAACAAACAATGATTTGTTGAACAGAGCAGCAACATTTACATAAAATAAAGTGACAAATAAAAAGAAAGAAAAAGCCGGGTGCCAGTGGCTCATAGTTGTAATCCTTGGTACTCAAGAGGCTGAAAACTGAGCATCACAGTTGGAAGCCAGCCTGGACCAGAAAGTCCATGAGACTCTTATTTCCAGTTAACCACCAGAAAACCAGAAGTGGCATTATGGTTCAAAGTGGTAGAGCACTAATCTTGAGTGAAAAAGCTCAGAGATAGTGCCCAGTCCCTAAATTCAAGCTCCACAACTGAAGACAGAGAGTGGGGTGGGGTGAGAAGGGAAAAGAGGAGAGAAGAGAGAAAACAAAATCATGAATGAAAGAAGAGTTATCACTACAGACCCCATGGCACCAAAAAGACAATAATGAACTGGGCAGCTGTAGCTCATGCCTATAATCCTGGTTATTCAGGAGATTGAGATCTGAAGACTGCTAAGTTCAAAGTCAACCTGGGTGGAAGAATCTATGAGACTCTCATCTCCAATTAATCAAGCAAAAGCTGGAACTGGAGGTGTGGTTCAAGTGGTAGAGCACGTGCCTTAGCAAGTACAAGGTCTTAAATTCAAATCCTAAAACCATAAAATAAAAGAATAGAAATGTGCCAACCAATATTCCCCCATACAAACATGCACTAATTACAAAAACTTCATAGGACCATTAGCAAATTAACTCCACCAATATATTTTATAAAAATCACACTGGCCAACTGGTGTTTAATTCAGGTATGCTCAGTGTCTAGTTCCATAGCTCTAACTTTGGTCAATATAATCTGTGATATTACAATCTAAAGAAGAAAAACAGGCATCAATTGATACAGGGCAAGCAAAACTGAGGCTCTATTTCTGGCTTTCAAAAAACTACACACACCACCTACAAAACTAGAACTAAAAAAGAATTGTGATTCCCAAAGTATCTAAAGCTGATACTGTGCTTAACAGAAGGTTGAACTTTTCCTTTAAGACTGAGAATGACACCATGATGTCTAATCTCACGCATCTTTTCTTTACTTTGGTGGCACTGAGGAACTCAGGGTCTCCCACATGCTAGGCGGGGGCATCTTGCATGCTAGGCAAGTGATCTACCATTGGGCTTTATTACCAGCCCCAATTTACTCTTCAAGAAGTACTACCTAGTGCCCTATGGTTGCAGAATTCATCTGTTTACATACCATCAATAAGCAATTGGAAAACAAATTTTATGATGCCTTTTTCAACAGCTCCCAAAACTGTAAGGTTGAATTATTAATCTAACCAAACATGTACCGATTTTTTATCTTGAAAACTACAAAACGCTTTCATCTAATGTCTTATGTAACATAAGCAACTGGGAAAGCCACATCCATGGATAGAAAGATTGAATAAAATGAAAATGACAATGCTCCACTAAGTGAGCCTGTAGGTTTAACACAATTCCAATCAAAAATAGCACCAGGAATTTTGTAGATACTGATAAACTGACTCCAACATTCACATGGAAAAACGAAAGACTTGAGAACAGACACAGCAATTTTGAAAAAGAATGCATTTGGAGGGATCACACCACTTAATGCCAATTTTAATCCACAGAGGATTATTTCCAGACCTTGAAAATTAAGTCTGATTGAATTTTGAAATTGCCTGAGGGGTACCTGTGTCTTCCTTCCATTTTCTCCCCGGTGGGATGGGAATATCTAAAGCTGTCTTCCTTGGCCATCCTCCATCCTGTGTATCACTTCTCTACTGAGATACATTTTGGAAGAGACATCATTAGGTGATGCACTGAGTGCATTGCACAGACCTACAGAGCACAGGTCAGTCACGAGATACAACCTCTTGATGAGACCAAGAGTTGAAGTGGAGATGAGAACTGAGAGGTTGCTGCAGATATAACATGCTATACTATTTTACAGCAAAAACAATTTCATAAGTAAAGGTTAACATGTGTGTGTGTGTGTGTGTGTGTATACGTGCACGCACATGCACCAATACTGGGCTTGAACTCAGGGATTCAGTGTTGTCCCTTAGCTTTTTCTGTTCGAGGCTCATACTCTACCACTTGGGCACTTTCACTTCTGGCTCTTTGGTTGCCCATGCTGGTGTTGAACAGTGAGCCTCAGATCTTGGCCTCTTGGTGTAGGTTAGGATTGCAAGTGTGAGCCACCAGTGCCCAGCCAAAGTTAACTCTTAAGGTAACAACAGAATGAAGAATAGTAAAAGTCAATAGTAAAGGGTGAAGTATTCTGTACTGTACATAATTATGTGTTGCACTTTTAAACAAATAACAGCATCGTCGGTTTGTTTATACAAACATCACATGAGCAATAGGTTCAGCTATAATGTCACCAGGTGCTAGGATTTTAATTCCATTAAAATCTTATACATGGAGTTTGTTCTTAGGTAGTCCGTGACTGTACTTGATTTTTCCTACAGAGATCCACAGGTGGATGGGAAGTTTTCTCAGGATGGATTATACTCCAAGTTGATGATCTTTAGATAAAATTTTAGACTTCAATTGCGACTGCAGGACTGAGATGTTTGGGAGGAATTGGGTTGCCATGAATATATTTGGCAAGTGAGATCTTTCTGTCCAGAGGACAGACTATGGCAATCTGGATCATGGCCCCCAACAGGACCACACCTCAATTCTTTTTTTTTTTTTTTTTGGGTCCGGTCGTAGAGCCTGAACTCTGGGCCTGGGCGCTGTCCCTCAGCTCTTCAGCTCAAGGCTAGTGCTCTACCACTTGAGCCACAGCGCCACTTCTGGCTTTTTTCTTTTGCTTATGTGGTGCTGAGGAATCGAACCCAGGGCCTCAGGCTTGCAAGGCAAGCGCTCTACCACTGAGCCACCTTCCCAGCCCCCACACCTCAATTCTTAAAAGCTCTGAGTATTAGTATTTTACATGGCAAAAAGAAGTACTGCATTCAGGATTGAGGTAGGCAGATTATCCTGGATGATCCAATGGACCGCAAGTAAAATCTCAAACTCCCTCACAGGAGGAATCCAGAGCCAAGGAGACTTGTAAAAAGAAGAGAAAAAAGATGACAGAGGAAGCAAAACTCTGGAGTGATATGACAGGTCATACACAAAGAAAGTAAGTAGCCCACAGCAATTAGAAAATACAGGAATCCAGATTCTCATCTGGAGCCCCCAGAAATAATGAACACTGCCAATAGTTTGACTTTCATCTGGTTAAACTGATCTGAAGACTTCTGGCCTTCAAAAAAAAGCAAAGAAAAAGTATCTAGGTTTGAGGTAATATATTATAGAAGCCATAGGAAACTAATTCAAATTATTTTATTTCTTCAGAGTCGATACTTAAGGAATGAAAATGCTGAATCGTATGCTAACTCTACCTTTAACATTTGTAGAGGAATTCCAAAATTTTTTCTCCAGGAAAAGTTTAAAAGATGAAAAGATAATTTGCAGACTAGAAGAAAATATTTACACATTGTATTGAGCCAATGGCTCAAGCCTATAATCCTAGCTATATAGATGGCTGAGATCTAAATACCCCAGTTTAAAGACAGCTTGGGCAAGACAGTCCATGAGACTCTTATTTCCAATTAACCAGTAAAAAGCTGACACACACACACACACAGTGTTTCTTTCTTCCTTCCTTAACACTGCTTAGCTCTTCTGGTCTTACTTCTTTACTAACTTTCCCATACTAGGCTTCCATATTATATTCTCACTCTTTCCTTCCTTCAAGTAGTAAAAACAAAGCATTTCCTCTTTCTTACATGCTCCTCAGTAAATATGTCACCCACTCCCTTCCATCTCCATTGCAGCATCTGAGCTAAGCAATAGGTCCTCCCATCATGTGTTTAGAAAGACAGAACTGTGTGGATCTTTTTCTGATTAAGGCACCACAGAGGAAGTGATCAGACTGTTTCTTACCTTTGAACACCATCTCTATTTGCATATTATACAGTTTGGGCCAAGGTTGGTAGCAATATTATTTTGGTTACAAATATTGAAAAGAAGTTTCTATTCTTAGAACTATTGATTTGTATACAAAACCAAGCAGTATCTGAGAGCTGGTGGATCATGCCTGTAATCCTAGCTGTTCAGGAGACTAAGATCTGAGGATCATGGATCCAAGCCAGCCCAAGCAGGAAAGTCTGTAAAGCTCTTATCTCCAATAAACTATTCAGAAAAAGCTGGAAGTGGTGCTGTGGCTTAAGTGGTAGAGCACTATCCTTGTGCACAAAAAGGTTAGGAACAGCACTCAGGCCCTGAATTCAAGCCCCAAGACTGGCAAACAACAACAAGAAAAACAAAATAAAAATGAAGCAGCATTTAGAGTTGAATCCTTTCTCCAGAGGAAGTAATATGAAATAACAGAGAATATGAAGAACCCAAAAGTTCAGTGGAGTACTGGCGTGGTTCTGTTCTGCCTAACCAGAGGGGTGGCCAGAGTGCATCATTTTCTGATTTCTCCTGCCTTCCCAAAGAAGTGAGTGACATGGATTCTGTTTCCTCCTACTCCACCCACAGCTAAGAAAGAATTGAAGACACTAGCTACTTTGCATCTGGCATATTTCCCAGATGACATTCCATCAAATGCTCGTGTATCTGAGCAAATAAAAATTAATTTCATTAAAAACAAAAACCAACACGTGCATCTTAGCTGGTGCTGGTGCTCACACCTATAATTCTAGCTACTCCGGAGGCTGATACCTGAGAATAGCAGTTCCAAGCTCACCCAGGCACAAAAGTCTATGAGACTCTTATCTCCAATTAACCACCATAAAGCTGGAAATGGAGCTGTGACTCAGTGGTAGAGTGCCAGCCAGCCTTGAAGGAATAAGCTAAGCAATGTTCCCCAGGCCCTAATTCAAGTCCTAATACTAGCATACAAAAAAAGTATGCATCTTGTAAACTGCAAAGAGCTATGCAAATCTAAGATACTCTTATGATTGTGAAATTCTTGACAAAATACCCACTGTATAAAATCAATGGTGTTTGCTTGGTTTGGAATCCACCCAGTTAATTAAAAGCCCATAACCTCTTAGAGAGCTCAGTGTGGTATTTGACAGCAGGCTTGCTCAAGAAGATAGTCCTGATTTCACAGGAGCAACACTATCTGCCAGCTGATAAAGGCCAGGGACAGCCCCACCTTCTCCTGCTTGTCACATTAAGTCTTGACAATCGTGGCTTTCATGAATCCATCCTTACTGGGCACTAGGGTCTGTATGCTACGTAATCTTTCTGTGCTGTCTTTCCTTTTGTTCAGTTCATGCCAAGAACCAAATAAAAGAATCCATATGTGATTACAGCTATAAAACCAAAAGGAAAATATTAGATGAAAATATAACATTTTGGGGTTTCTAAGTTTGTTTTACCTTTAATGCTAGACAGACAGTTTACACAAATCATTTTGCTCCGAAAGAAAGAATAACGAGTTAAATGTGTTCCCTGTCACCATCAATCATGTACGTTTGCCTTTGACTGACCAAATGTATAAGACACATGAAATGACTTTCTAATCGTGTTAGAGAGAAGGAGGGAGGGAGAAAGGAAAAAGATGGGGGAAGAGAGAGGTTCAGCTTCTTTTATTATATTCAGAAGTTCCATTGGCATTTTCCGGCAATCTTCTAATATGCTATAGGAGCTTCTTCTTTGCTAATAATGTTTGCCTTGAGAATTTGTAAAGGTCTGAGGGCTCTTTAATTCAATGTTCTAGAAATTACTAGGGCCATGGGGGAAAGAGAATCTTTGATAATAGCTCATGGATTAACTCTCTCTTTATTTGAAGGCATTTTCATGGAAATTGATGGACTTTCCATTTATCTTGGGCAGAGAGAGTGGTAGAGGAAGAGGAAGAGGAGGAGGCATCTTTAACCAAATCCTCTGATTTACAGATATGCAAGTAGGAAGGAGGAGAATGCTGTGATGGTGTTCACTAAAATTGGGTGTTGAAGTTTTAGCAAATTCATTTCAGTTCATGGCAGTTCGTGGCTGTTTATTTTGATCTGTGAACTTAAGCAACACACGGATGGGATTTTCTGGCATTCACAATGGTTTATAACCAAATCTATGTTGCCTCCACCACAATCCTCACCTGGGATTGTACAGCTTTGTACGTCAGGTTTCCATGATGAATCTAAGCTCTTTCGTTTGGCAACAGGAACCACATATGGTAGCAAACAAAGAAGTTTCCAGAACCTAGATCATACCAACTTGTCCTTGTTAGTCCTACCCAAGCTGCCTGTAATGTTGTCCTGCCAAACTGAGGAAGCCTACTCATTCACTCATCTAGTCAACTAATATTTACTAAGCATCTACTTGGAATCTGTTGCTGTCCGGGCACTTAGGCTACAGTGAAGTAGCCCTGGCTTCTCAAAGCTTCCATTCTCTCAGAGCAAAGAAGTAAGAAGTGAATTAAAAAAAAACACATAAAACATGACATTGGGGAAAAGTGAAGCTGGAGAGCAGACAAGAATGTGTCAGCATGGAGTATGGCGGGGAGGGAGATGCAAATTTTTCTAATGTGATCTGATGTTTTTTTTTCCCCCATAGAAACTTCATTGCCCCAGGAATTTAAGAAGATTTATAGGCTTCCTAGAGAATATATGAAGAAGTGGACACCTAACTCTCTGAGAAACTCCCAACCCGCCCAGAGAACTTTCTAAGCTTAGTTACTTTTCTTCTGGACATCTCTGCATTTACAGGAAAGTCGTTGAATCATAAAGGTTCCCATCATAAATGGTATACCATCTTCATAGAATGGAGAACTCAGTACTGTGAAAGTGTCCATCCTCCCAAGAGGATGTACAAGCAGACCTGGCCGCTGGCAGAGGGCATCCGGATAATGTGTTGTTTCTCTATCTATGTCTTGGATACACAGAAAAGTGTTGAGTTTATGCATATTGAACAAGTTGTACATTTATCAAATGCACGTTTTTGTGCCTGTATATTATCCTTCAGTGAAAAGTTCATTTTCTATCTGCTTAAAAATGTGATTCTAGTGTTTCAGAGGGTAGTCTCACTGAGAAGTTATTATCACACAAAGGCAAGAAGGGCTACAGTGAAGTAGCACTGGCTTCTCAAAGCTTCCATTCTCTCAGAGCAAAGAGGTAAGAAGTGAATTAAAAAAAAACACATGAAACATGACATTGGGGAAAAGTGAAGCTAGAGAGGGAAGCCAAGCAGCTACATAAAAGGTAGAACACCCCAACCAGAGGAAACCATACAATTGCAAACTGTAGACCAGCCAGGTCTACAGGAATCGGACTGCTTTCAGACATTGCACAAACTTATTTTGGGTGAGATGAGACACTACAGAGAGACTTATACAGAAGAGACTCAGTTTGAAACTAAACCGGCAGCTCTCTAGGAGCTCCAATTTACTGAGCTCCATCCTAAATGAGTCAATTCTTTATACTTGCTCAGCTATTAAATATATAGATGTAGATATACACATTTACAATCATACATCACTTAATCATAAGGATACTTTGAGTGAAATGCATTGTTAGAATGCATGTATGAACATCATAGTGTATGTTTATCCATCACCATAACAATAGTAGGCAATATAATCTATGGGACTGCTGTTGTATATGCAGTGTTTCATTAATGGACACACGCACACACACACACCACATACACACACATGCACATCCAATTGGTTCTGTTTTCCAGGAACATTGACCTAAGCCACCAACCTTTTGAGCCTGATTTAGTCCTTATCTTGTCTCAGCCTAGACTCAGCTATCTCCTTACCTGTGACCATGCAGTGACCTCTGTTCTTACAGAGAAAGATGAACAAAAGCCACAGGATAGAGCTGTGCACACATGGGCCTGCACATCCCAGGCAGAACAGAAGCTTCCTGAAGCTTCCTGGTGGCTCCAGCATGTTTGAGTGAAGAGTACACTGTCTGAAATCCAGTAGATGCCTATTGAACTATCTCTATTGAGCTGATGGTTTCCATAAAGTCAGTTCCAGAAGAATAAGACTTGCACTACAATGATAAGCATTCCTCTTATCATGTATTTCCTCTTAGGAGACTCAAGGACAAATCTGGCACCAGTCTGTTTGCATTTGAACATTTTGAATGGCCAACTGCAAGCTACATGCAGCCTCATGCAGGCTGCAATCACAATCACACACACATGTGTGTATACACATACACATATAAACACACATAATCTATACATATGCATATCTTTACATGTTTATTTATCTACATATGTATATCATTAAATATAAGGCTTTGCACATAGGATTCAGTATATTTTAGAAATTACTAAAGGCTCTTGATTTACATTTTTGGCTTATAATCCAGGTTGTTTTTATTTATACATGTACGTGTACATATATGCATGAATACAACCCAAACTAAGGATATTTAAAAGGATTCTTTTAACTAAGCATGGTAGCACATTGCTTGTGTTTTCAACTACTTGGGAAACTGAGGAGGATTCCTTGGGCCTAAGAATTCAAGCCTAGCCTAGCAAGCAAAATGAATTTCTGGCTAAAAAAAAAAAAAAAGGAAAAAGAAAAAAAGAAATGAAATGATTCCCTTAGCTACCATTTGTGTAAGGACTATGTATTGTTGAATGGTTATCATACAACAGTAACCAAAATAATGAACAAATCATTTGTGGGCCCAGCCATGAACACTTCAGTCAATCTATGATGTGAAAGGCCAGGGCCAGACTCCCACAGAGCTTCCTTAGTCAGACGTAGAAAATGACAGATACCCAGGCCTGTGGTTGGTAAGCAACATTTCACTCTGTCCAAATCTTGAACAGGGGGGAAAAACACAAAAAACATGGAACACTTTTTCTCCATTCTCCATAACTGTCTTATTTAAGAGAGAAGTAACTGTAGACTGCATGCTAAATTTGAGGGTGTGCACAAATATGTGCACATGTGTTAGTGTGTTTGTATGTATAAGAAATGAGAGATTAGCAAAATTAAAATGGATAGCAATTCTGGGAACTATTTAAATGGGCTACACTGGAATTTTCAAAATGTGAAATGAAAAGCAATGGTAAGAGTTAATCACCCTTCTGGACACCGGTAGCTCATGCTTGTAATCCTAGTGATTTAAAAGGCTGGATCTGAGGATCCTGGTTCAAAGTCAGCCCAGGCAGGAAAATCTGTGAGGGTCTTCTATCCAATTAACCACCAAAAAGCCAGAAGTGGAGCTGTGGCTCAAGTGGCAGAGTATCAGCCTTGAGAGAGAAAGCCTTGAGCTCAGACCCTAGCACCAGCACATATACCAAGAGAGAGAGAGAGAGAGAGAGAGAGAGGGGAAGGAAGGAAGGAAGGAAGGAGGAAAGAAAGAAAGAAAGAAAGAGGGGGGAGAAGAGTTCCTAACACCTTAAGAAATGAGTTACAAATATAAATCGAATCCCTACATGTTTACATCAATTCAGAAATAACATATCAAAACAAGAACTAGGTTTTAGAGGGCAATGCCTTAGGTCTTTATGGTTAATCTCTGCAAATGACATGGGTGAGGTATTAAATATATATTCTGGTGTATTTCTGGGTACTGCTACGCTAGGTCTATTTTGTAATTCCTATATTCCAGGGCTCCCTTTCTTTTTTGTTCAACCTTATTACCTTTGGTCATGCCCTTTCAGTTCCATGTCCAATACAGGCCCATTGGCTGCCCACAATGCTTCTGCCTGTGATATACTACAGTTTGTCTTGATTCTCTTTCTTTGAGCAGTGGTAGACTATAATATATACTGCAGAACAAAGAAGGAGATCTTGTAAGCTCAGGGCAAAGGAGAAGGTGAGCTCACACTTGACCTTTGGCTTCCAGAAATGCTAAGTGTTCCCAAAGGATTAAGGGCTGCCAAGGCTCCTCCCTTCTATCTCCATCCATATAGACTGTCTCCAAGGAAATACTGATAATTTCTCCACTGGGAGGATACTGGGTCATTGGGGAAGGAAGCAATTTCTGTAAACAACAATTCTTTTACAGATTTCTTTCTCCACCTGCTCCCATCCCCAAACAAAGGAAAGCCAGGCCTTTGTGATCTCCAGAATGGATAACACAGGATACACTAAAAAAAAAGTTTATGTAAAATGTAAATGTAATAGGTAAAACACTCCAAAGAGAACATTGTGCTCTTCACTACTATATCCTAAAAGAGACAAGTGCCAGGGGCCTGGAGAGTAAGTACAAGAGGAGGACAGGACAGAATGGGAATGGATGAAGAAAGTAGTGCTTATTACTCTAAATGAGAACTAGAGGAAGGGGAGCCTTGTTATTTTCAGGTCATGCCCCTTTGTGAATTGCAACACAGACACTATCTCAATGTCAAATGGCAATATTCAGACAGCTACTCCCAAACACGGGGGAGTCAGCCCCCAGACAAAAAAAAAAAATACTGCAGTAACTTAACCCTGGGAGGGAAATGTGTTTTCAGTTATACCAGGGTGGGGTCCCGCCTTTCCCACAGGCTCTTCCTGAATAGGAACTTGGCAATGGGATTAGCCGAGCGGGAGGGGATGTCCTTGGCTTTAGAGGTGAGGCCCATTAGGGTCCTGGGGAAAGTTGGGCCGAAGCTCTCCCTGCTGGTAATAACAGCATCACATCCATTTTATTAATTTTCCTGACAGGCAGCTCTAGTTACCATGAAGGCACCACAAAATCAAAACATACGCATGTCAAGTGGCCCCATCTGTGATGGGGCTCTGCCAAGACCCATGTCACATCAACACAAGGAAGCAGAGCCCAGCAACTCAGACCAGGTGCCTGGTCCTGAGCGCAGTCCCCTACTCGAAGAAAACTGCCAGAGCTTGGTGGAAGGAGCCAGAGGAGTTCTTCTGGTGACAGCCCTTTATCCTGGGTCTGGGCTTCTTACATGGAAGAGAAGAGTTCTGGGACTCTGCATCTGGCTACATCTGGCTTTGAGGCCTGTTTCTAAACAAAGCCACACAGACCTCCCTGCTGCTTCCATTTTGCATCCAGGCAGGACAATGGCAGCACGGATTTCAAAAGACATGTGAAGGAATGCAATGTCCTTATTTCCAAATGGGGTTGAGCCTTGAGTTCTGTCGAGCTGAAGACTTAGGGTGCATAATAAGCAGAGGAGAGAAAGGTTTTAACTCAAAATATCGATTACTAGGAGTCATGCTAAAGTGACTGAAGGGGCTCCAACACAAGTTGTTCCTTTTTGTAGCGCCGTGTTAACTACTGGTTAAATATACACCGATGAGATGGGTACAATGGGCAATGACCCAGCAAACCCCTGCTCTTCACAGCACAACTCAAGAGACATAGAGTGAGCATGCTCACACATAGTCCCTCTCATTCTCATCCTTCTTTAGCCAACCAAGGCCACTTTCTGGCAGTGGATATAGCAGCCATGACGGCAAAAGGCTGGAAGTCTCCAACTTTTAATTTCAGACTTTCTGACCCTTTGTGCAGGGACCTCCCCGGCTGGTTTATTAATTTCCCACTTTGACCACTCCTAATACTACTGCTTCCAGAACAGGAAGGAAGACGTAAACCCAGATCTGGAGTCAATTGCCACCAGTGCTAATAAATAAGACAGTCCCAAAGTTGGCAAGGTTGACCATACTGGCGTTTCAGTTTGCCTAAGCTAAGAGCAAGCTAAGGACAAGGAATGGAGTGACTTTCACGCTCCAGAAGCCTTCTTAGCAGGAGAGGCCGAATCCTCAGTACAGTGTTCTGGATCCTACTCTTGATCAGATTCTTTTGGCCTGTGAGGACACAATTGGTCTATTCTCTCTGGGCCCGAGTTGGTCCGCCAGGCAGGGGCTACTTTGAGGGCTGGAGAGTGGCTGTCCAGGCAGCTCTGAGAAGGAGATGAATGCATCCAGACTGCTAGGCCTCAAGGGGTAAACGGCTCCCCTCATTGTTTCGCTCTCCATTTAAATAGCCATGGCATGTCAGCCTTGCTGGCCTCCTTGATTGTGCAGAAATAAATAAATGAATTATGTTGTTGGGGTTTGGGCTTCAGCACAAACACATGGTCTGCATTTATCCACACAGTGAGAGGTCCACCCGCCACTTGATATAAAAGAGCAAAATGATAATTCTTTTCTTTAGGCACTCTGGTGCCATATGGAATGTATATAAATCATATTTTTGTTTTAACAGCGGAGGCTTTGTTGATAGATAAACATGTGGTTTATCTAAAAAAAAAAGGAGAGAGGATTGTGCTTTGAACAATCATTTAATGGCCATGGATGTGCCAAATAAAAATAAAAACATAATTTTGAAAAGAGCTGGCCTCATGCCCAAACCCCTAACAAGGAATTTCTCCTTAACCAAAGTAGTTAAAGCCTGTCTATCTGTTTTGAGTTTAAGCTGCGCTCTACTCAACCCCAGGACAAATGGAATCCTGGGCTAATGTGTTCTAATAAGACAGGACGTTACCTTTATGAATGACCTCATGGAGAAGAGGTTGGCGAGCATCGTGGAGAGGCCTTGAGCCAGGCAGCTCTGGGCTATGAAACCTAACTTGAGCTCTGCAAGGCATATTGCATCATCACCCTCTTTCCAATTCCAGCTCGGGATGTTTAGCAGATGGGCCTGTGGAAACAAACACAGGTATGAGACCTTGCTTTGTTACATGCTTGATTGCTTCAAATCTCTTCTTGGAAATACAATTACCCAGGTAGGGAGGGTCATCCAGACCTTTCCTTTCTTTCCCTTGCTTGTATCTGGTGCTTAGTGTTTTGTTCTATACCTCTGTTCAGCAGACCACAGTCTCTTTGCAACAATGCCTCTGTACCACTAAACCTTAGCCCTCCCATGTTTGTCAATTAGCCAAATATAATGGCCTAGAGGGGTTTGCTCTGGTGGTAGACACATCAACTCACACTACCACTAGGAGGTCTGGCTAGCTCGTTCATAAATTGGCTCCTCAAATAGGCCAGGACTGCCAGCAGCCTGTGTGTCCTTGATTTCTTCCTTGCCTGCCTCCCCAGTACTCTGGTTCAGTGACTCCAAAATCTGAGTACACATTAGAATCACCTGCAGAGTTTATAAAACTGCAGATTTCTCATTCTGAAGATATAAGGAGAGCTAGAGAATTAGTCATTGTTCTATGTGTGATCATCTTCATAGTCACCTTGATTAGGAAACACCTAGAAGATGGTCTGAGAGGGTATTTTAAGAGATAATTAGAACATGAGGGCTCTGACCGAATGAAACGATTTATTGTAGGAAGGGGGTCCTAGTCAGATAAAGTCTGTCCATAGAGGCATGTCCTCTATTAAGCTCTAACCTTGCTCTGTATTCTTCTCTCTCAATCCCAGCTGCCACAATGTGAACTGCTCTGCCTCTGCCATACCCTTCCTACAATGACAGACTGACACCTCTCAAACTGTGAGTCAAAATGAATCTTTCCCTCTGTGAGTGTGTGTGTGTGTGTGTATGTGTGTGTGTGTGTGTGTGTGTGTGTGAGTATGCGCGTGCACGTGCCAGTCCTGAGACTTTACCTCAGGGCCTGGGCTGGGCTCTGTACCTGAGCTTCTTTTGTTCAAGGCTAGTGCTTTACCACTTTAGCCATAGTTGTACTTTCAGGTCTTTGGTGTTTAATTGGAGATAAGAGTCTCATACACTTTCTTGCCCTGGTTGGCTTTGAACTGTGATCCACAGATCTCAGCATCCTGAGCTGAGTAGGTAAGATTGCAAATGTGAGCCACTAGCACCCAGCTAATTTTCTCTCTTTTAAGTTATTCTGTTAGGTATTTTGTTCACAGAGGCATCAAGGTAATGCAGTGAGGAGGCTGGTGCTTCTGGTTTGGGAGAGGGAGGCACAATTTTAAGAAACACTAATCTAAATTATCAAAAGAAATCTATCCTATACATCTTACAATTTGTTGCAGACAGACTGGTCTTTTTATCTTTCTTTCTTTTTTTAAATTTTTCATTTTTTTATTGTCAAGATGATATACAGAGGGGTTACAATTATGTAAATAAGGTAATAAGTACATTTCTTGTCAAACTTGTTACCAGACTGGTCTTTTTAAACAGTTAAGTCAGATCCCAAGACATGGACCCAGATGTAAACTGATACAATTACTTTTAAGTGGAGAGTCATAGATAATACACTGAAATAATGAAGTCTAAATTCAAAAAGATTATCTGGACTTGGACAAAAATTTAGTGAAAAAGCAAAAAAAGTCTAGCATTTAGGTTCATATTAATCAATTATATTAATTTGAAATGAGAACATCTAACTTGGCAGAAGACACAAAACAAATACACATTCACAGAGAGAGGGAGAGAGAAAATAAGAGTATGTGGCTAACTAAACCCTCAAATAGAATCCATGTGACACATTACAGAGAAAGCTAATGTTTGCGTGTTAGAAACTGTCTCTAGAGCAAGAGAAATTAGTGTTTCATTGTGTGTGAACAGGTCAGACAAATTCCAGTTTTAGCCATCAGATTTAAAGAGGGAAGATGATGAGTCAAACAACTTCCAAAAGAAAAGGACAGAGACAAGAGGAAGTGACTATTGTGGCATAGAGCTTCTGAGGAACAATCAGGAGAGCCAGAACTGTCTCATCTACAGAAAGGCCACTCATCCTCACAGTGGCAGGGCAATTCCATCCGAATACCTCAGGTACTGCTGGGTCAGATTAGCTTTGTTCTGGTGGCTGGAAATCAGATTCACTGATTCAAAAGAGCAGGCATTTGGCTTACTTGATAAAAGGGCTTTCATAGGATGTATTTTTTAATAAGTGGAGAGGGCTGCCTCAAAAGCTACAAGATCTTCATCGTTTAAAAGTATTACTGCCCCAACTTGTTGTAGAAAAAAAGTCCTAATTTGTATAGGATGCTGAACCCCAGAGTCCCTGCTTGAACCAAGATTCTATACCTCCGAAATGACTTCTCTACCAATCAGCAAATGAGGGATTCTGAAGGAGGCTTTCCTTTACTTTCAGGGCAACTGGGTGAGTTATACCAGTAGAGTGAAAGACTACATTGCAGAAATACAGAGCAAGCCCAAGGGTTCCATGCTCTTCATGCAGAAACACCACTGCTATGAAATCCCTTCTTGCCACTTCTACTTCTGGGACAATCATGTGAGTCCTAAGGAAGCCATGGTTACTCCTCAAAAAGATGGCTGCATGCCCCCTGTTAAGAATACAGCTAACTCAGGCCTGTGTGGAGGCCAGAGCAGGTGGTGATTCCTACAGAGGCAAGCACCTACACTCATTCAGGACAGCTCACCCCACTCTTCCTCCCATTGCTTCCCCAACGCTTCACTGGCTTAAGAAGGCAACGTCTTGCCTTTACTTTCCTGGCCTTATAATAGAAAACATTAATTGATGGGAAGAAAGATCTCATGTGTAGCAACATCATCTCAGAAGAACGAGGAAAAGTTTTCACTCAAATCATGCACATGTGTGGGACAGGAAATCTGGAGAGATACCACATCACCTTCATGCTGCCTTGCAACAAACAAGGAAAAGTTTTTCCAGGTAGCCTGTGAAATCCCTCTCTGCCATCCAGGGTATGAAGCCCAGGCATTTCAGCCGTGGGTCCCTCACAAGGGCTCCATCTGGTAGGAATTCTTTAGGCATATTTTTTTTCATGTTATTACACATGAAAGTCATGCGTGCTTCAGGCTTCTGTGGCCTTTTCTCTTAGCCATCATATTTGCTCCAATCATGGGGCAGAAAGTGAGGCGGATATACTAAAGGCTGACCCACTAACTCAAACACTTTTTTTTTTTAACTTCTGGCAACTTTGTCCTCTTAAGCTTGAAGGAAGTTGGGGATGGTGAGAAATGCCAACATCACCACAAAGGAGTCTGGAGACACTTCTTCTCTAACTTGAAGGAGACAAAGAGCGGGTCCCTGCAAACAGGACCACCCTCTATTTCTGCTACTGGATCACCCATCATCTCAAGGAGAAACCAACAGGTATGAAGTCCAGCCTCACCTCTTAACACATATACAACCTTGGGGACGTACCGGGAGGAATAAAGAAGGCCACTCAAGAGGAAAACCACTGCTGTCATTAAAATCCTTAAATGGCCCCTTAAAGACCATGTAATCCAAATTTGATCTCCAGGCTGCTGCTATTGAGGATGATGCAACCTCTCAGGGGTGAGGCCCACCAGGCACTCCTGAGGTCACTGGGGGTTTGACCTGAAGGGGATAGCTGGAAGACCAGTCTTTTCTCTCCTACTTTTTTCTCTGAGCTAAGCAATTTTGATCCATTATACTCTCCCACCATGACGTACCACTTAGGGCTGAGGAGCAGCACCAATTAATCTTGGACTAAAACTTCTAACATGTAAGCAAAAAGAACTTCTTTGTCTCATAAGTTGATTATCTCAGGTAGTTGTGACTACAACTGACTAGCACAACTACTGCCCACCTTGTGGGTAAAAACCTCAAAGATCTTATATTGCACTGGACAATTAGTTGGGACTTGGCTTCCAAGTTAGAGAAAAATGCCACTTTAGTTTCCAAGTCCTCTTTTGCTCCAATCTGAAGGGAAAAGAAATCCATTCATTGGTAGACCATTAGGAGTGACACTTTTCTAAGATGTCACTAGCTGTTCTTTGCTGAAGAGTTCCAAAGCATTTCACTCCAATTAGCATTTCTTTTGTCTTTTCAGAGATGACCAGACTGAAATTGCTTCTGTCCATAAAATGTAGAATACTAGAGAGATTTGCTTTGGAGAACACCACACCTTCTCTCTTAAGAACTACAGTTTGGTTCAAGGGGCTTTAACCACATTTCAAGAGATGGCAATTGGCTACTGTGTCCTAGCTCTCTAACTGCCAAGTGACAGGTTTCTGTATTCATCAGAGTTGCTCTGTCCATGCCAGACCGATGGTCTGAAGTTGCACTAGAAGAATGCTAAAATGCACAGATGGCCCAACAAGAACTAAATTAGATCTCCAATGTCAAAGCTCTTTTAAAACCATAAAATAGGACATAAATTACTATGATGAAAGTTTCAGGAGCAGTTTCTATGGAAAGCAAGGAGGCATTTTGCCTATATCCTCCTAGGATCTAGAATATCAACCACCATTAGATCATAGGAGATTGACATTGTTCCTGTTTCAAGCTTTGTGTCCAATTATGGGATCAACTGCCTTTTAGAATGTGTTCCTAGAAACATAATGTTTCACACATGCACACACACACACACACACACACACACACACACACACACGTTTTGTCCATTTAAGCAAGTTTAAATGCATATAGATCTATGGACATCTCTATGGATGGATGGATGCAGAGAAGGTGCCAAGAGAGAAATGAAAAGATATTGGAAGAAAAGAGGATGAAAACCTTGGAGAAAAGGGAGGTAGAGACTATAAGGAAACAGAGCAAAGCTGTGACACAGAGTGAAGCACTGTCCTCTTGAAACTCTACAAGGAAGGACATGACATATAACAACAGGTGTGCTTTTCATTCCTGCTCTAAAACCGAGGGACAAAATAATAGAGGGGAACACCTTTATGTCAAAATTATCCCTGTGTCCTTACTAATCTTATAGCATTCTGCATCTGATTTTTGCCTGACCCCCCCAAACCCAAATAGTCTGGGATGGTTCTAAACAAGATGTGTTTTAAGCAAATAATCATAGGTCTGTTGATGTCTTTTTCATTTCTGAAAAAAAAATTCTACAATGCAGAGGGCCAGCCAAGACATTCCGGATGCTGTGTTCATGTGATTAGTGACCAGGTACCATCTGGACCTTTAGGCTAGTTGAGCTGCTTGGAGTTTGACAGGAACTACATAGCTGAAAATCATTGTTAATTTCTTGAAGATGCTACATCAGCCCCACTGGAAAGAGAAAAAAAGGAACTGACATCCCTTTCTAAACATACAACATTAATTTTTTCTATTCAGTCTAAATCCAGACAAAAAGCTAAACAACAGCTTAAAGCACTCCTACTCTAACTGAAATTTCAAATAACAAATGAAAGAAGGAGTATTCCTTGAGGCAGGAGCTGTCACCAGCCACAGTTTGGCTAATAAAATTCACCTCCTCCCACAGGGACTGCGGTCAAAACCCTTCTCCAGATTGACACCTGCAAGTTACCAATATCCTTGCTTTATCTCTCCAGTATTCCATAGACAAACAAGGGAATATGACCTTGGGTGCCCACCATCAAACCCACTGGCTGGAGAAGCACATGCTCTGCGTGGAGCCACCTGCTGAGGGTTGGGCGATGGTGGGCACTGGGCACCAGTTTCAAGCAGTGGGCCAGTTGCCGACAGCAGGCTCCACTCAATGATGGCCTCTGATGGGCTTCCACACAGCAAAATGGGCCAGCACTTGCCAGCAATTAAGAAATAACGGCATGGTGCTGGTGCATTTGGCAGAATGGAGTTTTTTCTGGGTCACCTGACTGCCTATTTCTTAGGTGATATGGCCTATGAGATGAGGCATGTTCTCACTCATAACCCAGCAGGGAGTTATTCTGTTCAGACAGGACACCTGGCCCCAGGTATCGGAGCAGCCTCCAGCTTCTAAGCTTCATTAAGGAGATAACTGGTACCATATCAAATAGAGCAAGGCACCACCTTTCCTCCCCCAAAGCTGTTTTCCAGGGAGCTTGCTGACAGACTGAGCGAAGGAACACTGTCTTTGGATGAGAGACATTCAACTGGCTCACTGAGTAGCAGTCACAGGAAGATAACATACACTCTGAGGTGTGCTTCCTTCCACTCAACCTCCATTGTTGGCTCGAATATTAGGATCATTCCTCTGTGTTTAATCTTTGGACAGCTACCTCTGTTCCTGAATTCAACTCTTCAAAGTCTCATTTCAAATTTGAAAACGTCAGGTTCCGCTTTCATCACTTGGCTTGCATTTCGCTACTTCAAGTTCACCTGGTCTCATAGCTAGGCCCCAACACTTGCCTGGAGCACTCTCTACCTTACCTGCTGAGTCTCTGAGTCATAAAATAAAGACTTTTGCTTCACTCCCAGCCATGTGGGGGGTCAGGTAGGTGCTCATCGTACTGTAAATATTCACTAAATATTATTTGGTGAAATGACTGCCATACATAGAAATGAAAGTTTTTTGAATGTAGGTATGGATGTAATCTAAGAATATATCAACATTTGAACCAAGGTGTTCAGGTCCTTCCAGAATGAATGAACAGTGTGAAGGTTTTTTTCTCT
This sequence comes from Dipodomys ordii, assembly GCF_000151885.1. Taxonomy (NCBI): domain Eukaryota; kingdom Metazoa; phylum Chordata; class Mammalia; order Rodentia; family Heteromyidae; genus Dipodomys; species Dipodomys ordii. The sequence continues at coordinate 5,311,370 of NW_012267302.1, forward strand.
CAGGGGTCCATTGCAAACAAGTTACTTGGCCCAGGGAGAATTTTTTTTTAACCATTATGTTTTTACCAGGCCTTTGCTCAACACTGGTGTGGTGTGGTGTGGTGTGGTGTGTGTGTGTGTGTGTGTGTGTGTGTGTGTGTGTGTGTGTGTGTAAAGGAGAAGAGACTGGTGTCAGAATAACAATCCATCATCCTACCTTGTTGTGATACTGCAGCATCTGAGTGATGATTCTGATCTTCGGATGGTAGTTCTTTATGGAGATCACTCTGAAAAAAAAGAGAAAAGTAGAGTTGGAGCAGCCTCTCCTTACCAACAGAGTGAGTCCCAAAGAGGATTTACTTGATTAATCTTTAAACGGTAGGGCTAGCAGCCAGGACCATCCAGAGTGACTGCAACCACTGCTCCAAGTTAGCTGAGTAACTACTACTGTGCCTTTTGATAATGCTTAAAAGAAATCACAAGACAGTAGTGTATGCCCTGGGTGTTATAAAACACGAGGGGCCCTGTGGTGCCTGGATGATGGGCTCTCCAGCTGTGTAGACTGAAGGTGGGAAGTCTGTAGCAGGGTCACTGCCTTTACCAAGCAAGCTCCAATCCTGAGGTCTGCAGAGGTGCCTGCCCCATGTCCCAAACCTCAGGAACCAGAACTATCTGCTATGAGTCCCATTCTACAAGTTAACAACTTGGAGACAACAATGATAAAATAAATAAGCCTCCCAGCAAACAGTTCCAATTGTCACACACTCATCTACCTTCACTTTGAAAATATAATTTGGAAAGACTCAGCTTTCCACAGTTAAAGAATGACTCAAGTGTTGGTGAGACACAAGTGCCGGTGTCTTGCACAAGTCATAATCTTGTGAATAATTCCCAGCCATTGCCCTCAGTTCATTCTGGGCAACAGCTACTCTAAGTCCACTCCTTACCAGGAGTCCTCTTGCTGTCAGTCACAGGGCTGAAAGGGGAAGTATGTGGAGAAAATGAATGGAAACACCTGGCCCCCACTCTGGCTATTGTGTTAATGAACCAGTGACCTTCAGGAAATCCCTGGGCTCTCTGTTCCCTCTTCCTCATCTGGACATGGGGCAGGCAATGGTACCTGCTTTATTTACTTCACAAGCTTGGTATGAGGAGCAAATGGGGGACCAGATGTGAAAATGCTTTGAAATCATTAAAAGCTCTCTCCACTTGTAAGTTATGGTTTTTGTTATTACCGACCCTGTCAGAGGTGACATTGTACATTTCCTTCTGTGACAAGGAAGGCTAAAGAATAGAATTCCACAGAAAGGCCCACCTCCTAAGCCAATTTTTTTTCAAAAAGTGTATTTATCCCAACTGCCCCCACAAAATTCCTATCAAGCATGGTCCACCACTTTGCCCCCTTCTGTATAAAGATGGAGAAGATAGCAGTCCAGAAACAGCTTTCTCAGAAAAGCTGTCACTTGTGAATTTAAGAAGTGGATCAAGAAAGGGCCCTTCCCTGTACAAATCTACTCTGGGCTTTTGCACTTGAAGGATTTCATTTTGTTTTTGAAAAAGTGTTGTGTTGGGCTCTGCTTATAACTTACAGACTTTGAACCTCTGTCAACCTCTCAGTACAACTCACAGCATCAGCCACTTTGCTGCCTTAGCTCTTGGCTCTTTGACATCTAATCTCAAAAGGGGCAGATTGGGCCTCATTAAGCTAAGGAGAAAGGGAGAATATACAAATAAGAGGGAAAAAAAGAGAATCCATTTCTAACCCTGGGCTTCCCATTGCATTTTAGGCCTTAGTTCTACTTCTATTTAAATGGCTTCAATATATTTCTGATACTACCTCTAAAGGATAATCTTTACACCTTGGTATTCTGTAACTCTCTCTCTTACTTATTTGTGTTTATATTAACCCTATTATAATTCAGGGTTCAAAACTGTTATTTCTTTCATTATTCTTATTATTAACCATCATCATCAACTTCCCTGTGAGGTCAAAATCATGATCTTCATTTTCTGGGTTTTTGTTTGTTTGCTTGTTTTGTTTGAAATTGCAAAGATAAGGAAGCCTGGTCCCTTAAAGACTTCTTTTTTACATTACTTCAAATGGTGGCAAACAACAAGGAAAAAAATAAGTCAAAGGATGGAAATACTACTTATTTTAAAAAGGGATCAATGACACTCGGAACTTGGCCAGTAGTCACATTCCAGCTGTGCTGAGTTACAGGAGGGCCAGGTCAGAAGTGAGTTCTCATTCCATTTTATAGCCCCAAAAGCCCAAGCCTGGTAAGAGTTCATACACTGACTTCCTTAAAACACTGCTCTAAGCCCTATTATAGCTAAAGAAAAGTAAAGGTTGTTTCAGATCTTGTCTGCCAGACACAAGGACCAGAGGGGAGATGCTCATCCCAAATGCACCAGTAGAATTTCTCTGCATCACTGATAAGAAAGATCATGTCACCTGGGGCCATTGCTTTAAAACAGACACAAAGGAGATAAGAATGTTACAATGACACTTGGGAAACTTCCCAATCTTCATCTTTAGGTAGATATCTAGGACACACAGTGAAGTAAACTGCAGGAGAGGGGGACCTTTGAGTGGATCAAAGGGTGGCTATTGGCAATTAAGCACAAGTGGCTGGGAATACAGCATGAGTGCCTTCTCCTAGTTCCACCCATCTCCAGAAGAGTCTCTTTAACCCTGCTCAAACAGCTATTCCTCAATTCCAAAAAAGAGAAGAGACACATTCCAAAAAGGCAAAGCATCTTGATTTTTTTAAGGCATTTCAGAGTCATGGGATGTGACTATAGATAGGTCTGTGGAAAGAACAACCATTGAATGAATGCTTTTCTGGAATGAGAAAAGAGTATGGTGTTAGAATTGGAGCCAAGATTAAAGATAGAGAGGAAAGAGCTAGCCATGTCTTGAAAAGGCTCTGGGAGATGCTTTACAGAGGGTCCTCCCACAGGAGATTATACCTCTAAAGAAACACAGGTAGGTGTTTGTAGCCAAAAAGGCTTAAGAAACGCTCTATAGTACAAGGTCTCTGAGATTCCTTGTTAATAAAATCACTGAAAATGTTTTCAATGAACAACACTCATTTGGGGAAATGGGTTAAAACACACTGAGGGCCAATCATCTCTTTGGGGGTGATACTAATCAACCTCCTGTAAACGTTAGGGTTGCTCTAACACTGTTGAAATTCTGGGCCAGATACTTTTCTATGTGGTACCTGCCCTTTGCATGGTTAGCTGCTCCCCTTCCTCCAGAAACCAGCAGGACTGCCCCCTAGTGATAGCAACTGAAAACATCTTGAGGGCACCAATGGTGGAGCAGCTGATGGGGGGAAAATGGTCCCACAAAGCTAGTGAACTTCCTATGCACATCCCAAAGGGCTGTAAGCGGGACACAGAGGGCTGAGACTCGGGTCCTCCGCACCCAAAACCCCAGAATTACCTCATGATGTTGGAGGCATCCTCAGCATCTGGGTCAGCGCAGTACTTATTGGCAAGGATCAGGCACGCATCTGCTGACTCTATCTGAGACACCAAAACAAAACAAAACAAAACAAAAATCACAGAACACAAGCATATAAGAAGCCACACTCAACTGTACCCCCCACGCCCATTGTCATCTCTTAGAGAACATGGTGTTTTGTGCAAGAAAAGAAAAAGAAAAAATTCAAAACGATTATAGTTTTGTGGAAAGTGTACGCCACAGGTTCTCATTAAGGGATAAACATTTCATCTTATCTTTGCTGGCAATTAGACTTTGGCATAGCCACTTACATGTGGACTACCAGGTTCCTTAAATGCAATTCATTAAGCCTTTTAATTCCCTCCTCACCTCATTTCTCAATCATCTGTGCCATCAAACTAAGTTTCTAGCCAGAAAATGGATGTTGGTTGGCTAGGTCACTTCCCTCATATTAGCAAATTAACTGAGTAGTTGGGGATTCAGAAATTTAGCCGTCAAAGAATTCACCTAAGCTCTTTTTTTTTTTTTTACACCGCCATCATCAATGGGCTAAGAAGAGACTAGAGAAGAGACTAGAGTTCTAGAGTGGGTAACAACTCTGTGTTGTTTAGTATTCAGATATCCAAAAGACAGCAGACCTACATATACGTAACGGTACGTTACAGATGAACTCAAAATTCAACCTACTGACATATCTAAACATGAACCAAGAGGAGTTTATACCCTAGAGGGGCCCATGAATCTGATAGGGTAATAACTGTTTGCATTAAATTAGGTCCACGAACCAAAAAAAAAAGGCCCTCTTTTCTCTGTTCTTCTAAGATTTCACATTAACCATAACTTGGGTCATGTCTGGATAATATTAAGATTAAGCGGTCTAAATAAGCATGAGAATTCTCATGGTGTCCTGGGTCTGCAATCTGTCTCCTTGGTATGTTGTACTTACTAGACCACTCCTGCTTGGGTGGGAGGGCATGGTGCCTCCATGGTATGTCATAACTTGTCTGTAGATTTCCTTAGTAATGCAAAGAATTTATGCAGATCCTCTTGGATTATGTATGCTTGTCAATTATGGTATTTATAGAAGTATGTGGTGACCACAGTTAGCATTTAAATTTCAGTGGCTTCAGCCATATTAAAGAATTCCCACTGGCATGTGGATATTGAGTAAGCTTACAAAATCTATGTGAAAGACATAAAGTAATAGATTCCATTTTGCCACCATGTCACTGTCCCTTCTAAGCTTTGGGGGTACTTTGGAAGAAGATGCTAATTGAGTAGGTTCTGGGGAAAAACAATTAGCGTATTACCAAGTGATGCCAGGTACCTACAACTTAAGTGTTGCGCCTTGAGTCTTCAGTGAAGAAAAAAAGTTCAAAGTCAAAGTTCTATGGCTTCGTAAGATTTTTTTTTCCTTTACTCGAATTTTTCTTTCAGACGTGATGAATGAATGTTGGAGCTATATTGAGTCGAACTCAATATTCAAGATGGGAACTGATTGATTACTATGTTGTATTAAGACTCTTAGGTAGGTCCAGGAACCAGCAAAATCAGCTTTAGGTGAAGAGTAGTCTAACTGGAATGTTTGTAGGTGGCCTGGCATGTACCAGCAGAGCAAAGTCCTGGGCACAGTAGAAGGGTGACGTCAAAGCTGGTGGTATGTGAGTCATCTTGTGAGAGGTTCAGGAGATTGCTTTTGGCCATCCTGAAAGTTATGTCCCCAGAATGCAGAGTCCCACTCCCCAACCTCCAGTTCTCCTCCTTCTTACCTTGACTCTTGCAAGATCGTGTGGATTGAGGACTGAACCCTGATAAAACTCCACCTGAGTAAAATGTCGTTTGAACAGAGCCTCGAGTTCCAGGTTAGGGGAGATGCTGCACGGGGAGAAAAAGAAACAGCCATGAAGATAACGGACTCAGGAGTTCAGCCTCCATGCCTCTCTTTTCTCCAGTCTCCACAGGATGATGTGGTAAAAGTTCTTGTCCTTCAAATATATGGGCTTTAACTAAAAAACACATCTAGTAGAGGTGAAATCACAAGGTTTGTGGTCTTTACCAAGGCAGGGGCCAATGGAAGGTACAGGAATATTGCCCAAGTCTTCTGTCTGTTTTTATTGGAGGAGTTAACACTGTGGCAACACTGTGATGTATAATTTTGTATCAACTTGATTGGGATATCAAGAAGATGCCACACTAGGCATTATTTCTGAGTGTGCCTGTGGGACGTTTTCTGGATGAAACTAGAACTGGAATCAGCAATCTCAGAAAAGCAGATGGCCCTCCTTCAATGTGAGTAGACTTTACTAATTTTGCAGAGATGAGAATCACATGCCATCTACAGAGATGGGATTGGGCACCCCGAGAGGATATTCAGTTACAACTTTGATGTGCCAACAACTATACTACAGCATCACTTCCCAAACATGTGTTGTAATCATTGATAACTTTTATGAGTGTCTCTTATGTGTAGACAGCATTCAACACCCTTGACAACTATTAACTCATTTACACCTCATAACAACCCAATGGGAAGGTATTCTATTTACCCAGAGCTTTGAGAGGTTGATTAATTGGACCAACTATTATAAGTGTGACACTGGTAAGAGTCTTAGGGACACAAAGATGAACCTTAATAAATAAAGCATTAGAAGCCAAATTATTACACTCCATTTAAACAGTAGTGAAGATCAGCTATCTGTGCAAATAGCAACCAATCCTTTCAATCCCTGTGTTAATTTGGGCAGCACTAGTCTGTCTTTGAGAGAGATGTCCGCTGGAGTTCTGTCACTTGATTAAACCGACTTCAGCATTCACTAACTATTCAATAGAAGATCAATGCTATTCTCTTCTTGTGGCCTCTGTACTCATGTTGAAATGTTCAGCAGGATGAAGGCAGAACTTATAGGCTTTACATATCTCTAGAACATTCCCTCCACAGAGCACTGTCCCCACCCATAGTTGGTCAGCAGCAGCTAGGCACTGAATAAAGCCTGTGGGTTCCTGCACCTGTGTTGCCTGGGCTCAATCTATCTGCCCAGAATATGGTGAAGAACACAGTGGCAGGTCAGAAGTGTGCCAGTCTGTGAACAAATGTCAGAAAAAAACATATACACCCTGGAACGGAGAGCTTGTGGTATTTTAACCTTGGGGGCTTCCAGAGGAGGACTGAGTCTTAGGGTGGTCAACACCCTATCAAACCAACACCAACATAGGTGCTTTATGCTGGCCCCTTGACAACGTTCCAGGCATGGCTTTATTTAGCATCATCTCCAGCAAAGAAGACAGTTGTGGTACCACTCATGCCAGCATAATAGAGGCCCCAAATCTTCTTCAATCCTGTGTCCCCCAAAAGAGGATCAACTACAGCGGGATCCATCATGTTGCATAGAGAGAAGGTCTCTTACTCTTCTCCCCACACAATGCATGTGACACCCACCTCCTGACTGACTGAGCACTCTTAACCCATCTTCCCTTTTATGATAGTATTCACCTCCATGGGGCCCTCCCTGCCATACGTGGATCGCTTCATTACACTCTCACAACAGTCCAAGGAGGGGGCATTTTTATCTCCTTGATTTATGGGTATGCAAGGGGAGGCACAGAGAAAATGCAGTAACTTGATCCTCTGGCAATGGATTGAGGCAAGACTCAGACTGAAGGATGCACCTGACGCTGTCTGCGGATGATTCTAGAGACTGCCCGCGTGCAGTGCTGGAGAGGGGTGCAGGCGGAGGCTAGCCGAAACAGCAGTGTGACGACCTAATCCCCCACTTCCTCCTCTGCAGCTGTCTTGCTTGGTCACCTTCTACACCTGTGCTTCCACATCATCAGACTACTATTCTGCACCGGTGTACACACATACACCTGGGCCACATTGCTTAGGTTGGAATGCTAGGTTGGAACCAGAGTGAACCCCACTGTGATTTCTTCCTGAGAGAAACTCAGATGTGGTCCCAGAACCACCTGCATGGAGGCAGGCTCTGCGGTTCACCAGGGGACCTATCTGTGTGTAATGATTCCCCTCCCACTGATTGAGTAACATTCTCCAGGCCCAACAGGGCTCTTGGCTGATCCATCTCTGCCCCCTGTCCCTACTCCCATCACCATGGCTGTGGGTGCTCAGGCAGGGAGCATGTAGTTGGAGGCACAGTCTGCTAGCAGACTCTTACTTGTGGAGAAAGACGATCTCCACATTGACGTCATCCCGGTCCTTGTGCAGGAAGTCCTTCAGGAAGTTGGAAACACTCTCCAGAGTAATGTGTCCACAGACCACAATGTGCCTGAACAGGAGATACCAGTGAGATCAAGCTGAGCCCCACAGAAGTCACCCTCACACCCCCATCTCCAGCAAGGCAGAAGAAGCAGGCAGCTGTGGGTGGCAGTGGGGGGCGGGCTCCATCTCCTCCCTCCACTTCAACAAAAGCTCCCAGTGCCTGTCCCTGGAGGGCTGTGAGGCAAAGCAGCAGTGCTAGCAGGTGCTCAGAGACTCCCAGACAGAAGAAAAGCATATGGCTGCTCACCTGATGGTACGAGCGCATGCACGCAAACACACACACACACACACACACACACACACACACACACACACAAACACAATCCTATTAAAAGCCCAACCATTTGGCCAAGTGGTTTTATGCGTTTAACAATAAGTGACATTATGCTTGCGGCTTAAATGCTGCATTATCAAGTCCCTTTCAGATTCATATCTCTCCCTTTCTGCCCACAAAGCGTCCTCCTGGGAGATTTACTGTATGAGTCTTGGTTTATGACATAGAGCTTATCAGGTAATGAGATAACAAATCTTGCTGAAACGATGATTTTGTGTGTAAGAAAGCGGGCTTTTATCAGGGTAGCTAATGTGCAGCTTGACAAGTTATAGGCTCGGCTGGCCATAAGCAGTAAAAAGGAAATTTTTGCATTTTTCCACCATAACTTCTCTGACAATGGGGCCATGTAACACTTTACAGTAAGTGAGCATTACTCAGGGCTAAATGGGTATGGGATGCCTACAGAATCAGAGATGGTGCTGCTGGTTGAGTTGGCTCCAGAGGCTACTGAATGAGGGTGCTTGGGATTTTCCTTGAGAGCTAAACAGATCCCCTGAGAGGCAGGAAAAAGCTAGGAAGACAGGAGGCTGGAAATGCTAGCTTTGTTCTGGGACGGTGCAGACTTCTGTCTCCAGGGGAGATGAACCTCTTGTCCAGAACTATTGAGATGAATAGTTCCTTTACCATCCTTCTCCTCCTGAACTAAAGTGAACTCAGTACCAGGCTGTCCTGTGCCCATTTATATTTGCCTCCTGATGCCCAATTAGGAGAAAGCAGTTGGATGCAAGAATGCCCTCTGAGACAAAAGCTGAGATTTAGCTATGGAGTTAGCAACAATACTAGCTTTCTAACAAAAGCCACTGTATAGAGCAAAAGGCTTAACTCATCTCCTTAGGCCCCTCAGTCTGTAGTGACACAGGGTGGATTTCTAGCTCTACTTTGCAACTGGAGCCGATTTTGTAGAGTGAAGCCATTTTCTGATTAAGACCTAGAAGGGCCAGATCCCTTGCACTTCATAATTGCTCTGTGCACAAAGCTCATTGGCTGGAGGCAGCTCATAGTGGCAGTGATGATGGCTTAGGTGATATCCCATGAGATGCCATTACAAGAGTCTTCCCTTTCATGGTAGGTAATTTGGTGCCTGACTGAGTACGTGAAAATAATGCAGTAAACTCATTGGTGAGAGAGAGAGGGTACAGAATAAAGAGCAAATCAATAATATGCATGAGGTAGTTAACATCACCATTATGAACTGTTATTGTTATAGTGGTGCACTTAATGATCAGGAAAGAGATGGCCACGAGGGCGAAGGAAGCAGTGGCCATAAATGGGATACTCCACAAAAGATGTCATAAAGATATCATAACCTGGTCACTTTGCTCTTAGCCTGCATCTGCTACATTAGCAAAGGTTCCCTGGCTACTTATCCAAACTTCACACCTAAAGCCTATATCATTGACTTCTCCCTTAGTAGAAGACTATAGAATACACTGTTTCAACAGAGGATGTGATATAATCTCAACACTTAGATTAGATAAGTATTTTTGGTGATACTGGGGCTTGAACACAAAGTCTTACATTCGGTAGGCAGGTGCTCTACCACTGGGTTATGTCTCCAGCCCATTTTGTGCTGGTTATTTTTGAAAAAGTGCCTTACTTCCTTCTCAAGTGTGTTCCTGGACCATGACTGCCTTTTTTTTTTTAAATTTCCCGGTGGTAGCTGGACTGACAGGCATGCAGAACCACATCTCAGTTCTTTCCACTGAGATGGAATCTTGCAGGCTGTCCTATCTGAGTTGGGCTAAAATGGCAAGCAATCCTCCTACGATTGCAGGTATGAGCCACCAGCCCTGGAGTGCTTGTATACATTTTCTATTATATCAAATCTTCACCATGTTGCTTGTGGAAATTCTCATCACTTGACCTCACCACAAATGACAATGGAGTTGCCTGGTGTCACTCCCTGAAGACATTTTCCCTGCAGACTTCCAACAATGTTAACATGAATTTCACTGACAGCTGTCCTCACAGTCGACAACGTGGCTTGAAGGAAAGTAAGTCAGACATGGTTTTCCCTCTGTTACCAAGGATGTGCAGGATCCTGAGAAAGCTACTTATTCCTATCTAATGCACGAAGACTTGAGAGGTTACTGACGCCCAGCTAGCCTCCTGGACCAGGCATTGAAAAGTTCAAGGATCTACACTAACATATTTCTAGTTATTATTCAAAGCTGGGTGCATGCCCATGATAGGTCTGGAACAATGCTGGAAGATTCATTCTTCTTATCCAGCACACAAAGAAGTGAATGAATGTCTGCCAGCAACCCCACTTGCTCTTCCGAAATCATTCATCCTAAGACAGATAAGTGTGAAGTAGATGGGGAGGAGATGAGCTCCCTCCTTCCCTGTACCTCACCCTTGAATCAAATGCTCACCCAGCTGATTTATTCAGCCTTGGGAAAAAAACTCAGGGTTCTCTTACTTGAAAATGTGCCGGGTACATATAAAATATATTCCAATGCAATCAATATTACCCCTTAAGCCTTTAATTAGCTTTCACTTCTCTTAAGAAGTAGACAAATGCTGGCAGGAAAGGAGAGAAGAAAATAAAAGGATTGACTTTTTTTTCATTTGGTGCTAGCTGTCCAATACTATTCTAGACAATTGAAAAAATATATATCTTTTAGCTATAGCATGATTTCTGGGATGGAGAACAGTCCTTATCAAAAAAGGAAGAAAAAAATCTTCCTTCAACATAATTGGTATTTTTGCTCAGGAAAAAAGCAAGATTGATTGAAAGCAGATTGCCTTTTTGCCCAGGGAGAGTTATTAGGTACATTATCATGGCAACCTTGAAGAGCCCATATTGTTCCAATCTGTTCTGTATCTGATTTGAAGATTTACGGCCTCCCCCTTTTGTGCCAATAATCATTTCCCATTTTGTTTCCATACAGTGGAAGTTATCAAGGAGTCCACATATTGAAAATGTTTGAATGCAGTCAGAATTGATGGCTGGAGAGGGAGAGACAGCCTCTCTCACCAGCATCCACCCTGTCAGACCTGCCCCTCCAGTCCCTGCCCCTGCAAGAGACAGAGGTCCTGTAGGAATGTGAGGGATGTGAGGGATATGTGGAAAATAGGGACATTTTTTCCAGAAATATTCTTAGTGCTGTGGCAAAATCTAGTGGGGCATTAGATTGAAGAAGGGTATCATGGCAAGGAGAAGAAAAGCAAATTTTATTGTATCCTCCATTATTCAAAATATGATTGAAAATATTCTAAGTGGAGATCAAGAGTGCCTTATCTGCCCGGACACAACAATAATTTTTCCAAGACACGATTTGAAGAAGCCAGCAAGATCTTTATCCAAGAGGATCTGTGTTGGATTCCATGATATGTACCTAACTACGAAGTGAGATTCATACATTGATATCAGACACTTAGTAACTAGTCTTGGGTACCAATGTTACATTTTAAAACTAATAAATAAGAGCTTTTGAGGGGCTGGAGGCTGGAGCCTGATTCACAAGGTTGTCACGGTGACTGAGCTAAAGAGAGGAATAGAAAAGGGGTTTCCCGCTGTATGTATCATAAAATGATTGAGGTCATGTGACATTTGTACACCAGTATACAGCAGATGCAACATGCCGTGCAATCTACATGCACGCACAAAGGTGCATTCTGTCTTTTCAGATAACCTTTTCTGAACCTCAGTTTCCTTAGTTTGCCTTGTCTGACATAGCAGAGGAAATAAACATGACTGGCCCAGGATAATGTATGGGCCTTGGATTCCAATTCTAAGATAAGGCTGGCAGGGGACGATGGCAGATATTTCAGCTTCTCTTCCCCCTGGACAGGCAGGTCAAGGCCCCTATATGGGGGAGCTGGTTCTGGAAGGGTTCTCAGTGGTCCAGGGGAGACTATCTGGCCTTAGGGGGTGGGATGAGCAAAGATGACCCTCACTTACAACACAGTATGTATAGTATCAGTCGATTCTGGCTGCATCTGGTTAGTTGGGCCAGAGGGCTCAAGGCAGAAAAGTCTGAATAATAAAAATAAGTCATCCATTGTACCAGTCAGGAACTCTAAACCAAATTTTAACTTTGGTCACTCAATTCATTAAGCCAAGAGTCTTCAAAGTAATCTAAAGATCTCTTTAAGTTATTCTATGTCCAGCCTAGCTCAACACTTCCTTAGCAGCCGGACCCCAAAGGATTGTAACAGTGGAGAACAGTCAGGAAACAGTCAGGAAAACTAAGTTTTTTAGGGACAGAAAGCTGTTTCTATGTGGCTCTGCATGGGAACATTGTCAGCTCCCAGCAATCTTCCTGCCTGATTTCTACGCTTGAGCAATCTGTTTATGAAGATGGCCAAGAGACCTAAGTCAATTGGATTTACATTGACTTGATTGTATGGACTTTGATTTTGTTTGCTTATTTAAGACAGTCTTGGTATATAACCTGGGCTGGCCTTGAACTCACACTTCCCCCTTGTCTCAGTCTCTCAATGCTAGGCTCACAGGTGTGCCCTGTCATGGCCACTAAAGATATAATACTTTCAAAGGAACTTTAAAATAACTTCACAGCAACTTTAGCAGATCAGAGTCACTTTTTGTCTTCAGTGCTGGGGATTGAGCCCAGGGCACTCTACCTACAATCTCCCAGTTTTAAAACTCCATTGAGTTCTGTGGACAAATATTTCTTGGGCAAAGGTGGTATTAGACACAAACTAATAGTAATGGCTTAGATGAAAAGGTCCATTCTCAGATGCACAAGGAAGCATCTTAGTGACAAAATGATACTTTCTGGAAAGGAATAAGATGTGCATGGAATTCAGAATGGGTCCCTCACACAGGGTTAATTAGAAGTGGGTACCACATGTGGATCACAGAACGGACATGGCATCATATGGAGTATGATATGATAGCATAAAAATAATGCCCAACTATTAGGGTTCACCAGGAAATCGCCACTCCCTTCTTTCCTGGGCTGATCCTCACTAAATAGTCATGGCTTTTCTATCATCAACCATTTTCACCTTTCAGGTATAGCACCACACATTTTCCTGTCATTCTACTTCTCCTCACGGTCGGCTAGGAAAGCCTACGTGCTTGGTTGAGGCAGAACTCCAGTTCGAGATCTCAGTTGGGCAAATCGCTTTTAGGATACACTTAGGGCAGAAGGCAAAACAGAAGGATGAGTTGGCAGCCACCAGAAGGCTGCAGTGACTGATGCATCCAGAGAGCCAGTGAGCATGAGTTTAGCTCCAAAAGAGGGAAAGCCTGCACACTTTAAAAATATCTTTAAAAAGGATTAGGAAGTGGTTCTTAGAGCTGCTGGCTTTTGAAAAGAGGAACTGTGACAGTAAGATCATGATAGGGATATCTTAGTGTCAGAATGCCATCAGCAAATGCTTAGCCTATATTTGTTTATATTCGCTATATTTGCTTGTATTCGTTTAATGGAGAAACTGAGGTCCAGTGATGTGGGGGGTGTCCTAGGTGGGCAGATCTCTCACCTCTCTCTCCTCCCCCGCTTTGATGATTTTAAAGAGAGGGAGTAGCTGGTGCCAGGGAAAGGAATCTGGACTGCTGAGTTCTCCCACTGGGTTCCAGCTCTGTCCTTGCTCTTCTTCGTGCCATCATTTTATCATGTCTAGATGTCAGCAATTGCTTCCTAAGTGATTTCCTTGTTTGCAGCCCCCAGCACCCCCCGGTACCCCCCACCCCACCCAAAGGTGAAGGAAGGACAGCGGCAATCTGACTTCAATCAGGCCACAGGAAGGAGGGGACATCTTAGATCTCTCCTTAGCAGAGCCTTGCTCCAGGAAGACAATGTAAAATGCACAGCTCTGGGCTGTTTATTTTTAAAGATACTATATCCATTTTTACTGGAACAAGTATAAAGAACTTAAAAAACCCATAGCTATCCTGTCACAATAAATCATAGAGAGTAAATTGAAAATCCTATACAGCTTTCTCTGAATACATTGTGCTCACTTTGTCAAAGGGGTAGATGAAATGTGGCATATATTGATCTAGATGTCTCTGTAAAACTATAATATTTATATCAAATACATATGCTCAACTCTCTTCTGTCTTTCTGCTGAGTCTTCTAATCATGCCTCCTTCGTCCCACCTCTCACAGTGCCCTCACTGCCATGAGGGGAAAGGGTTTGAAGACATATTCATCAAGGGGAATGGATAACACTTTATCATACAAGAAGCAGGGTGGTTAGAGACCCAATGACCCAGCCACACAGCGGTCAGTTTTCCCTCCTAGATTGCAGGTGTATCTTTAAGGCTCTGTGTCTCTGTGAGACTCCCGTAAGGTGGGCTTCATGTTCGGTCTGAGCAGGCCTTACTTCTGGCTGCTTAGTGCAGTTCACCCTTTCTTGTCTTTTAGGAGCACTGCTCCTTTCCTCTCTCCTGCAGGCTCATGGCTCATGGCCCCACCACAGAAGAGACAGCAGGCAAATTTAATTCACACCTCCCTCCCTCCTCCTCCACAGACAGCCTGTCCCCAAAGGGGAGGGGATGTCACCAGCAAAGACTAACCTCAGGCAATGGGGCTCAACTTTGTTCCCTATGCTAATACCTAGTTCCAGGCCCCCAAAACTAGGCTCTGATTAGCTAAGACACATCTATGGTTTGGTAAGCACAGAAGACATTTAACTGTTCATTAGCTGCAAGACTGGCTGATTTCTACTACCTCAAACCTATTCCATTATTTCAACTTTGCAAAGGAGTTCCAAAGCCTAACTCTGACCCTATGAAGGGAGGGAGGGAGGAATGGAGGGAAAGGAAGGATAGAAAGAAGGATGGGGCTAAGGAAGGAAGAGAGAGGGAAGGAGAAAGAAGGGAGAGAGGGAAGGAGGAAAAGGAACAAATGAAGGAAGAAAGAAAACACAAATGAAGGAGGAGAGAAGGAAGGAAGGAGGAAGGGAAGAAAGAAGCAAGGAAGGAAGGGAGGGAGGAAGGAAGGAAAGAGCCCAAAGAGGTTCAGTGATAATTTCCTACCCTTGACCGTATCTACTACTTTGCTAATTACAAGGGACAGAAATTCATTCTCCCTCCTAGTGAGGAAGAGAAAGCAGTAACTGTGGTATCCAGCTGTCAACAGAGCTAGTCTGGAGAAGGCAGGCTTTTTTGCTGTCTCTATAAGCAGGGGCAGAAGGCTGAGTGAGTGGACCCCAACAGTGTAGCAAAGGTACTACTGTAAAACAGAGCCCCAAGGGCAGAGTGTCGACTACTGGTAGATTCAGTAACATATACTGTGAGGTCCTAACCAGACCTGGAGCTTCTGCACAACTTATCAATTGTTAAGTGGGTCCTAAGACACCCCAAAGAATCTGTAGTACAAATCTTAACTAGGTTTCCATATTAGTTCACATACTTGACTATAGACAGACCATGAAGGAGCCATCACCACACAAATATGTAGCTTGTATCTTACGATGAAGCTTGGTCCAAGCCTTAATAAATGCTCAAAAGCTCTGTGGGGGGGGGACCTCGGCTGGTTTTGCCTCTCCCTTCTGTCAACAATATCTCACTTTTAATTACATTGTCTTGGGGACTTTAATCAAGTGTCCATGTCCAAACAAGGCTAAGTCAGGGGGTTTAAATCTTGAATGATGTGACATTAAGGCCACGGTGATCATTGAATCAACCTAATGGCAAAATCCCGATAGTACTGTTCTCAAGTTTTGGATTCCTGGCATCTCTGGTGCTTTCAAGGGGCAATGTGGTCTTGTTATTTGGTCTTCCTTGTAAGGATTCTATAAGGAACCCACCAAAAATTACTTTCTGTCTAAGAAGGCACAAATGAGCTTCTTCTGTTTAAACCCAAAAAGCTCTAAATGGTAGATTTTGTTAACTGTTTCTTTAGTTTCTCATTTAATGCAAACAATGACCAAGAAGCAACTAGGAGCACCACCCTTGGGCTGCTTTCTCATTCTTCCTTCTTTGCTTCCTTCCTACCACAGAATCTCCTTAGGTACACAATTCCATAACTGCCAAGCCATCACACATTGTGTCCATGATTCCTGGGGTCTCTCACCAACCCTCTCACCTCTTTGCATTTTGTGCATTCCATTACTTTGAGCTCAGTGGCCATTTTTAAATATTTTTTTATCTTTAAGTAGATACATAAATGAGTTGCCATTCCCTGAAGTAGTTTATGAATACAGTGCATCTTGATCAATGTCACCCCTTTCAATATTTTCACCCACCCCTCTCAACCCACCCCTTTCCTTTCCTTACCTAAAGTTTAGGTTACGAATTTTTTTGCCATTTAAAAACACAATGCATCTTCATCTGCGTCACCACTTCAACATCTTCACCCCTCTTAGACCCAGGCCTTCCAGGTTATTTCTCAACTCTGTGGTAGAAACCATGAATTTTTGCTTACATTCCCCCATTTCTTCATGCATTCAACTGCTTTTCTCCTCTTGGCTCCACTCTCTCCTCTTGTGAATACCCATTTCCTGATTCTTATTTTGTTGGGCTCTGGCTTTGTCTTTCTAAAGAATTATAATATTTGTGCTCTCCATCATCGATTACACTTTAGTTAATTCATTTGTAACCCCTTGCTTACCACCCAGTGTGTTTACTTATAGATTTATAAGTACCTTCTAGCTACCACAAATGAGGGAAATCATGTAACCTACAGTTCTCTGGGTCTGGCTTACCTTGCTTAATATAATTTTTTCTAAATCTTTCCATTTCCTTACAAACAGTACAATAGTATTCTTTCTGATAGATGAGTACAATTCCATTGTGTGTCTTTGTGTATGTATGTACATATATATATGTGTGTGTGTGTGTATGTATTTGTATATATATATATATATACATATATACATATATATATATATATAATTTTCTTGATCCATTCATCTATTATGGGGCATCTGGGCTAATTCCATATCTTGACTATGGTAGATAATACTGCAATGAACATGCTTGTACTGGTAGATTTAGTGGGGTCTTGCTCCACCAGCACTCTGCTTTTGGCCATTTTGAAATAAATCATGCTACCCTTAACGTCACTTTTTCAACTCTAGATGATTCTCTGATCTTACACAAAAACTGGGGCCTGAATGCCACCTTTCTCACCTCAAATCAAAAAAAGTTTGCTTGTATCTACCAGACAATACTGCATCTCAACAAGTAGGGATTGAGAAATGTGAAAGCTGAGGCAGATACATATTTGAGTTGCCCTTTGGGAATGAAGGTGGAATAAAGGGAGAATGAGACTATACTTTAAAAAAAAAGAGTTCTTAACTGTGCTGTGCAAAGCATTTTGATTTGAGAAGTGACCATCATCTCTAGTACCTAACACATCTGGTAAGTCCTACTTCATGGCCCCAGAGCACATGTGTGGTTGGAACTCACCTCCTGCAGTGATATTCAAGTCACCACATCCACCCCTGCTCTCCAAACAAACTCTAGGTGTTGCCTTGGCTGAACATGAAGAGTCACCCTGTGTCAACTCAACATACCTATACAGAGTCCCCAACTTAAGATGGCTCTACTTTTTTCCCATGTGATGGGGGTGCAAAATAAAATGTGCTTTTCCAACCATTCTGTTCATCATTTTGAGTGCACGGTTACATTATATGAAATATTCACCACTTTGTTATAAATAAAGCTTTGTATAGCTGAGTAGGTTAGTTCATGTCTAGAATCCCAGTTACTCTGGAGGCAGAGATTGAGAGAATTGTAGTTGAAGACCAGCCTGGGAAGTTAAGGGGTGGGGAGAAATAGTAAGACCTCAATTAAAACAAATAAGCTAGGATTGCTGGTCTCAGTTGCATTGGGAATTGTAGGTTGGAAGATCACAGAGTAAGGCTAGCTTGGACAAAAACAAAAATAACCAAGGAAAGCAAATAGGGCTGAAGGTATGGCTGAAGAGAGAGAGAGAGCAAGCACAAGGTTTTGTAAAATGAAAAGGGCATTTTGCTAAAATGATTTTGTGATGAGTGTAGGAGATGTGTCATTTTTTGCCTACAGCATTTCTAATCTCTAATGGGCTTGTTGGATATCAATCCATCACTGATTGGGGACCATGTGCTCTTGAAAAAGTCTCAGTAGGGCTGGGATGTAGCTCAGTGGCAAAGCGCTTGCCTAGCAAGTACCACGTCCCGGGTTCGATCCCCAGTACCAAAAAAGAAAAAGAAAAAAATCTCAGTAGACAGAGTAGAACTTAGAAGCATCAAAAATTGGAAGGAGTCACATGTTCAAAGGCTGCTGAAACATGGTACGCCACAGTAGGACATTTGTGGGGTGTGGAAAGGAACAGACTTCAGGGTAGCATCGGCTGTTCCCCTACCTTCTCAAACCCCTCTGCATCTTTCTTTCCCTAGGTCTACCCAAGAGTTTTTTGGGGCCTATGATTTTAAGGCACTCTGATGTTGCCCCTGTCTGATGTTGCTGCTCTGGGTCCATTCAGCGATATGAATTATCACATGCTTTTCAGGAACATTCTCGATAATGTACTCCCGGCTTTCATGATTATTTCACACCTTCATGGTTTTATTGGACAAAATTCCTGTCAAAGTGCATATACTGGGAGGATGCTCCTATGTAATCAAGCTCCTAATTCACTCACTAGCTCCTTGGGTGGCTCAGATTGGTGGAAGTCTCAGTCTCCAAGAGAGCAAGAATCAAATTTCCATGTTCAACCTCTTAACCTTGAAGCCCAGCACAGTGCCTGGCACACCGTAGGGGTTCAACTAATTATTGGTTGAGGCAAGGTGCTAGGATGAGTATTTTCTAAATCTGTTCTTTATCCTCCCTGGCATGTGTAAATAAGACAATGACCAAGGTTATAAAACCTCTCTCAAAGATGGGTATGCATCAAATCTCTGATCTGCCCCTATATCTCTTTCTCAGAAAAGCAGGGCGGGGGGGACATGGAGATCACTTTTTCTGACAAACGCTGCCTACATTTGGAGCGGCCCTCATCGTTGTGAGGGTTCAAGCCATGGTTGTGTAATACCAGAACTAGATGTGGCTGCTCAGTCCTGACAGCAACAGAATCAGATTTCTACGACTTTCACGCTGCATCGGCTTCTATCATATTTTAATAAAACGAGACAGTAGACTTGGCCAGTTAGAAAGTTTTCTGGTTTATTTTCAGAGTATGATGACAGCAACTGTAGGGTGAACCCCAAATCTAAGAGGAACTGCTTGTCACAGCCCTGGCAAGACTTCTATCAGAATGAATGACATAGCAGGAAGACAGAAAGCACGGGGCAGCTTAGTCTCGGATGCTTACATTTGTGCCTGGGATGCTAAATCTACCCAGTAAGCACTCGCTCCATCAAGTGTGAAGCCGAACAGAAAAATTCTTCAGGGATTATAATTAGCCAAGTCATCATCAAAATTTAGGTTTGGTGGGGTGCTTTTTGGTAATGAAAGAAAGAATATTTGAGAGCAAAAAAAAATGTGATTTTTTTTTAGGTACACAGTTCATCTCCCACCTACATTTCTATTCTTGTTTTCAGAACAATAGCTGAACATTTTGATAAGTGTGTGGAAAGGAAGAGAGACGGCAGGAACGTGGGGGTGGGGACGGGGGCAAATCTTCATTCCATCAGCATGATCAGGAAATTGATTTAATATGCATCCAAGTCTCTTTTAATAGAGCTTCAAGTTTGAAAGGGACCGAAGATGTGGCTTAGATGAATCTGAAACAGATGCCAAGGGAAGAAGTACCCCCATCCACACCCACCAAGACCCCCTGTCTTTGGAAAAGAATACCTGGCACATTGCATTTTGTGATACAGAATCAGATGACAAGTGCTTTTGGAATCTGCTTCTCAGTGCCGAATTTCAGAAGTAGTCAAGGGGTCATTTTCCCAAAGTATTAGGGCAATCTCCTTTTTTTTCCCTCCGTTCCCCAAAAGTTTAATGCTAATCAAAGCAGAATGCCTAATCAGTCCAAGCTGGCCTGTCAGCTTGAATTATCTATTTGTCTTCCTATTTACTGTATCTGTCTGTCTACAGTTCTTCATATCTCTGTGAAGATCAGTTATTGGGGCCCATGTTTCCTTCTGACGAGAATCGCTACCAGATGATCCTTCCTGGCGATATGTTGATGATTTGCTAATTTATGGCTTTTTAAAATCTCAGAATCTGAAGACATTGCTGGGGAGACACGTGGGCCACAAAAGCGAGTGAGCTGACTGGCTTACTTGACAGGGATCAAAGATTTGTGTAAAATGCAAAGCTTTGGTCACATTTCAACCAGAGTGATGCCTGAGATAGAGAAATCGTAAATGACATCCTAGAGGAAACATGCCTCACAAGAGCAGTCAGGCCCCTCCCAGCCCGAGGAGAAGTGAGAGTGAGTGGTGCTGGAGATGCACGTAAACAGGAAGGGAAAGGGGGCCTGTGGTATTGGCCCAAGTCAACACCACATGAATCACCCGATCCTGTTCCTGAGTGCTGGCAGCCAGGTCTTCTCAGAAAGAGAAGACATGGAAATGGTGTTACAGGAAGGCTCTCAACTTGGGGAGCCAGAGGAGGCTTAAACAAGCTGTGAGGCTGAACTTTCTAACCACTTATGTGGTCAAATAGTATTGCATGGAGCTGGAAGACAGAGAGCAAGCTATGGCATGGTTGGCAGGTTTTATGAGGTGCAGGAATCCATCTGCCTGGTGGTGAGCAGTCAAGAAATGTATGGGTCATGGATGAACATGAAGGCATGATTCCTGTTAACTCTCTTTAAATGCAAGCATGGACCGTGGGAGCCAGGGGGGTGGGGGTGGGGGAGGAGGTGGACGGATTCAATGAGTTTGGGTAAAGAAATAAGCATTTTCTGGTAGAACACAGCCCCTTTTAAATGCCAAGTCATTTAAAAACTGGCCCAAAACCACCATGGTGGACCAAACTGAATGTGATGGCCTGAGTGGATTGCAGCTTCATTTTGATACAAGTCAGACAGGAAGGAAAAAAAGAACATGGTCTCCGGAAGGAAGAAAAGAAAGGATATGAGTTAGATGAATAGTCTATTTCTGATCAGAGGAAAAACACAGCTAGATGATAATGGGAAGCAAGTAGGAGTATATGCCCAAGGCCCTGTCGTCAGAAACCCTGTCGTTAGAACCTGAGAGGAAAACATAGTCATTTATTTGCCTCCTGGGAGACTGGGGTCTAGATTCTTCACAGATACCAAACTCTGCTGATGCTCTAACTCCTGTATTCCTCCACAGTTGGCACAGCGCTCTTAGAGTCTGCGCTATCTTGAATTATAACAATAGATGTCCAAACTGGATTGTGGCTGTGATCTCACCATTCCGGGACCTTTTCCTCCATGACTCTCTAATTCACTTTCCCAGCACCCTCTGCTGACTCTTCCTATTGTATCCCTGGTTCTTTTCTATGTGTCCTCCAACATTTGTCAACTGAAAAGCAATTATTCACTCCAAACCCATCCCATTCTCCATCCCAAACACCTGGCTTTGCAATGCCTCCATTGGGGGACCCCCAAAGTCCCATCATGGAAAACACAAGGTCTGGATGGGGCCTCAGCTGGGCCGACTCTACCCAGGGGGTTACAGCAGATGGATACCACTCTGTGGCCAATTATTTTCCATGGCCCTTGGCCACGTGACCTCAGATCATGATCTTGTCAGTTCTCATAAACTAACCAGCAGTGGAATGAATCACACTTAAAGAGTAAACCTCCAGGGAAGGCACACACGCTGTGGGAGGAAGGAGAAGCTGGGGGACTCAAAGGCTATGGGAGCCTCTGCACCCCTTATGCGTTCCCTGCCTCTGAGTGGCTCTGGCCTGACATGAAGGAAAAGGGAAGAAGCTGTGGGCCTTGGAGACACAAGGAGCTACTCCTGCAGGAGGGCTATTCTTTTGAATAATATTCACGGTTTCAGCCCAAGAGAATAATTGTCCCCTGCAGCCTTGACTGGGATAAATTGTCTTCTTGGGCCACTTATCGAATCATTGATTGTTGACACCCAAGTCCCTATTCTTAGGAGTTAACAACCATAATAATATCAATTGCAGGACAGAGCATGCACATGAGTATTCACACATACTAGCATGGGAAGTGATGAAAATGTACGAGTGAGCCATCCTGGGACTTTGACTTTGTGTGGATGAGGGGGAGGTTTTAAGGCTGTTATATGAAGTATTTACGTGATGCCAAACACATTGATTAAAAGTGGAAATGAAGTGCCAATGAAATCTTCATATGCTCCAATATCCTGAACATGGGTGTTGTGTAAACAGAGTTCTGAACTTCTCTGCCTGATTTTTTAAAAATAATCTTTGGATTTCAAAGTTTTGTGTCTCTGTAGTTTTAGATCATGACTTACCTTGGGTTCTCTGACAAGTTAATATATTGTTAGAGAGGTTACTTCTGAATAAAATATGCACTCATAAACAAATCTTTTAACTATGTATATGTTTTAATTACTTTCCAGGCATTTGTTTGATTCAGTCCTGGAGAGCAGGGTGTATGTAATGTACGTCCGTGGATAAAGCATATACATTTTTTGCATATACAAAACCTCAGAGCGCTGCATGCTATTTTAAGAGTCTGAACTCTATCTTTCAACAAAGTTTAGCTGCTTTCCTTTTGCAAATGCATTTAATTTTATCTGGAAACTTTTTGACGTTAGAAATAGAACAACTGTAGTTTCTCATTACATTTGCTGCCAGAATCCATGCTCGGTTGCTCAACTAAAGACCTTATATTGCTAATTACTACCACATGCCCACATCCCAAGCGAAAGAAAACTTATTGATTCTGACAGCCCATTCTCTCAACATTGAATTCCAAATGAAAACTCAAATTTTGGCCAAACATAACATTTCATCAATCTTGTTCTACTGACTGGAAAAACAACATCAAACAAAGGGTGCTAATGGCCCTTTATTACCATTCCTTTCCCAAGCTTATATTTTTCCGATGAAAGATCTAAGTGACCAAAAGGCTTCTTTAAACTACTTAGTAATTAGCTTTTGAACCAGGAAACAATACATAAAGTGAATGGTCCCAGGATTGATGACAGGAGGGACTCTTGGTCTGTAAGGTCAGGGAGGGGGGCGGGGAGGGGAGTCCCAAAGAGAACTTGAAAAGCAAAGTACATTTTCTTGAAGGGAGAAGAAAAAAGAAAGAGCGAAGAGAGAGAAACCAGCCTGAAAGTGGTGATAAAAGGTTATAGAGCCAGAACAAAGCCACAGGAAGTCTGTGGTCTGCAGTCATCATCCACAGGTGGGGGTTTGAGTCGAAATGGCAGGGCACGGGGCAGCACATGGGGCTGTCCCCATCAGACCAGGGACAGACAAGGGAGTGTTGGTCTCAGGGACTCCTTTGGCCCACCCATCAACAAAGCCAGCCGGCCACCAGCCCACCCACATTGGGCCAGGCATACTATGCTGGAAAAAAAAATTCTTTTTCCACCTGAAGTGATTTTCAAACTAGGCTTCAGAGTAATTGATTTTATTGACTTCTTGGGGGTGGTGATAAGGAAATGCCAGCTGAGACAATGGGATGAGGAGGACATCAAAAGAGTAGCCCCTCCCTCCACCCCCATCCCTCCAACCCCAGGGACCTCAGAATGCTTTCTGCTTTCCCTTGACCTGTCCACATCTTAAAGGAAACCAAACTGAGAAGCTGTTTTCTCTCCCTCTTGGCATAAGATAAATGACCAGAGGGAATCGCTGGACTTATTTGGTCTTTTGGATCCAACAAATGGCCCAGAAATCAGAACAGCTTGGTTCTAACCGCATCCAGGGTCATTAAGGTAATCGGGAGAGGAGGGAGGGGCCCATTTGAGGAAGATGGAAGGCTGTGGCATCCTCACAGGAGAGAAGCCAACTGGCCTCCTCTCCCTCCACTGCCCTTCGTCCCTCTGAACAGAAACGAGGGTCCTGTGGGTAGTTCAAGGAAATGAGCCCAATTCTCCACCTCCTCATTTTCTGAACAGAGGCCTGGACACCTGAGCTCAGGATGCAGTGGCACCAATGACCAGAGAGAGTGAGGGCTCTGCTCCATCCAGCAATGGCTGACAAGATACTGACAAGGGCTCAGTTGTGGGGGGGGGGTTAGTATTTACGGGCTGCATTTATAGTTTCATAAAAAATGAAGTAAGCTAATAATCTGATGATAAAAGGAGAAGGAAAACAAAGCAAAAACAATTTCTGTGGTGGGAGACTCCATGACGTGAGCAACGGCACATGTTCCCCCTTGTAACTCAGATGCCAAGGTCTGCTGAGTAGACCCTAGCAGAGAAGACCCCTCAAGCCAGTGACTGGATATGTACGCATCTGAGTCTGTATGGATCACACCACAAAAGAAGAAATGAGGCTCAGTGCTCCCCCTGCTCTGAGGCTTTAAAAACAAATAAATGAAAAGCCATTACCTTCACCTCCCCCTAACGCTGTCCTATAAAGAAGGTGCTCTGGCAGTAGATGGGGAAGGTAAGGTCTTGCCTCTAACATAGGAGTAGAATGTCCCATGGATACTGGACCAGTGCATTGGTATCACTATTAATACTGGTTGATTGATGTTAATATTAATGACATGGCCAGAACACAAATTAAAATAGTTCCCAAGAAGGAAGAATTCCTGTCTCCAAAGTGGAAAGAAAGGCTCATCAGGAACTTCCTGTACTACAAATAGAATATTTCCTATCCAGAAGAAGCAAGCACTGAGCGATCAGCCCCTCTGAGGAGGAGAACTCATGTCCTAGTGACCACCAGGCCTCTGCTGTAGACAGTGACTCTTTCTTGACTCCTTTGTTACTGCTAGACAGAAACCACCCCTTCAGAGTATCACCATAGTTGCAGGAACTAGAATTCCAACACACAGTCAGATGGTGTAAAGAATGAATGAACTCTGTCTGTTCATTTGGATCAGAATAAAATATAGTTCGAGTTCCATACAGACCCCTTTAAGATAAATCCACTCTATGCCTTGGAACTTGTAAGTAGCAACAAAGCCATTGTGAATATTTGCATATGACAACTCCAGGCGTGATCTCTGATCAGAACATGGATTGCCCTTCACAGAAAAGCACCCAGATCAGCTGGGAGAGGGGCTGCATTCAATGTCACCACCCCAGGGAGTCTAAACAAAAAAAAATCACTCAATCACATCTTCTCTGGTATAACTGACTTACTTTCTGCCTCCATGTTTGTTAAAAGTCCCGCCGAATTTATTCCGATTCAGGATGAGAGCAGCAATTTCGGGCACGTAGCGGGCAAACATTGCCTACATGCATGAAACAAAGAAACAAGAGCCAAAAAAAAAAAAAAAGGCATGCAGAGAGGATTGCACCGTAGGAGAGGCAGCAAAACCTCTTGACGTACTTACTTTCTTCCACTAACCGCACTATAGGAGCCCCCGTATTTCTTGCGGTTTCCTATTAACTCTATGATTTCAGGGACGTAGCTGGCAAACATGGCCTGAGGAGAAGAGGGGAGACAGAAGAGAGACTAAAAAAGACAGGCCAAAGAAAGGGGGAGGACCTTTTCAGAAAGGGGAAGGGATACTAAGATCTGAAAACACAAAAGGATTAGATCTGTGGAAGTACATTTTAATACATTGGATTATAAAAATATAACTGAAGGACAAAAAAAGGGCAAGCTCTTGAAAATACACAGGGCACACAAACATTAGCCAACCTAGACAGGGGAAAAAAGAGAACTGAAAAAAAATCAGTCAAGAAAAATACATAGGAGACAAGAATCAATAAGCTGACATCTAACTCTTGTTCCTAAAGAAAAGTAGGTAACAGAGTTCTTCGCTGGTGAAATTACACATACAAACACACACACACACATATGCACAAATTCATGGTGATCCACTCATTCTGAAAAAAGACCTTCCCTCCTATGAACATGCAAAAGAACATCAATACTTTTTAATGAGTGACTTGTTGAAGACAATAATGCCAAAAGGAAAATTTTTAAATGACCCTTTCCACTTAAAAAAATGTACTCAAAAAGCACAAAAGATAAATTTAAGAAATTACACGAGAGGAAAAGATAGCAAGGGAAACACAAATGTGCCATGTTTTGTCCAACAAACATCTTCCTGTGGCCGGGTAATAATGCTACCACAAAGCCGTGGCTAATGTACACACACACGGCCACATTTATATGCATTTGTTGAAATGTACATGTCCTCTGCATACAACACAGAGAGAGGCATGTATGCATCATTTCATATAAATGTGAGCATGGTGTACATATGTACAAGCTGTGAGTGAGTCAAAATTGGAATCGCTTACCTCATACACAGCACAAACTACACTATTCTACTTTGAAAGGCAAAACACCAGGAAAGCCAATGGGTTGCCAGAAATTCCCCCAAATTACATCATAACGAACAGCTGACTACTATACAAGGAGCGGCACACTCTATACCTCTCTGACTTTGCAAAGAGAAGGACAACACACCAAGGGGCACTGCTGAGCAGAGTGAAAGCTGAACAAAACCATGCTCTGCTTGTAGCAATGTGGTTTGGGCAAGGAGACAGAGTTCTCTGCCTTCTGAGAGGCACGCCTCTCTAGGGCAGGCACCAGCCACAGTGTTTGTTGAAAGTTGGGGGAGGGGGAAGGGTGGGCTGGGAGGGCAGGGAGCATGAATGGGAAAGGTTGCTGTTGAAACCGCAAACTGTCCACAGAGTGTAGACAGCATCTACTGGGGTCAGTTGACTGCAACTGTCAAGGAGAGTCATGTTGAGTTGCACTCTTAAGGGACAGACACTCTCCCTTCTTAATGTCATCTTTTCCTTAAGACAATTTGGCTTTCACCTGACTACACGGAGGCCCCTAAATCAGGACAACATGCTTGGGCCTAAGGGACAAGCATCATCAAGTTCGGATTTACTTAGCTTGATTGCAATACAAAGGCAATCACTCGCTTCTAGTACCACAACACGGTACTTCAAATACACAGCCTTCAGGAGATAGAAAATACCAATGGACGTAAAAATGAACAGGAATATCAAAGAGTTTGACTTTTTCTTTTTTACCAGTCCCCCGAGGATGAAGAAGACCATGAAGAGGCGCCCAAGAGTAGTTTTGGCATAAACATCTCCATAGCCAACGGTGGACATGGTGACCATGAGTAAGTAGACACATTCCCAGTAGGTAAGTGCCTGGTTGTTTTGGAAATTTTCCCATGGGTCCCCTGAATTCTCCACCTATAGGAAGGGGATAAAGGAGAGAAAAGCACATGGTCAGAGACTTCTGGACACAGCATGGACTGCAAGGCTCCAGGGGACGTGGGCTCTGCTTCCATTTACGGTGCTCTCTCTAGGAAGGAGATTTTGAGCCTTCCTCTGACCATCTTCCCACTAAGTCTCCAAGGATTTGGCTCTCAGATATCCTAGCACTGCAGAACTCCCAAACCTTCCACAGGAGATGGAGGTGACTGGGGTTGGGGGGTGGCGGGGGTGGGGGCCGGGGCGCAGGGAGCATCCATTCATTATTTTGACCAGTGAGAATGCCCAGTGGGCCTTCCTCCTATAGATCTGCCTGAACCCCAAACACTAACTCTGAGTTGGATCCTGCTCGGCCTCCTCTGTTAAAAGTCAAGCACGGTTCAGTGCGTCCATCTCAGGGCTTCTCCCATGAGCACAAAGACTGAACTCAGGGGTACAATTTGCTTTTGCACAACCCCTTAGACCCGGGGTCTGCAAACTTTCTCCACAGGGCCAGAGTGTATTTTTAGCTTCGTGAGACAGACAGGTCTGCGTGTCTGACACAAAGACTCAGCTGGGCAGCTGTCACTGAAACTGGAAAGGTATGAGGAACGGATGTGTTGGCACTGGGGGAGCCTGGGACCAGAGCTGTTTTGTCATATAGTCCCATCCTCCCATCTTAAGTAACCATGAGGTCATGGTACAAGGGACCAATACTCGTGACTCCCCCTCACACGGCTTATGGGACAGCCAGTCAGTTCTGCCCAGGTTAGTTCTGCCTCTACAGAATGTTCTGGAACTTGGTTTCTGTCACACACTAGTTTATCCTCTGGGTGACATTTTCCATAAGGCTTCCTGGTGAACTAGAAGGTAGTTACTTTAACAGTAAGATGGAGTTACCAGCTACTTAAAGATAATTATCTCTTCTGCATCTATAGCACTGGCATTTTGATGCTAGGTTTCAAGAATCAGAGAAATGAGGGGTCAGCTTCACCAAGAATCCCACCAGCGAAAAGGGCTGTGTCACCACCCCCAGAGCAGATAGGAAAGGTCGTCATCTTTATTCAGAGTTGCCTGTTATGATGGGGCCTCTTGTGGTTCTATGTAGATGTTTGTATGAAAGACACTACCAACAATTGCTATGCTCTCTAAAGCAGGGAGAAAAATCTGCCTTGGGGAGGTGAGAACTTGACTTAATAATAGAAGCCATGAATTAAAAATAAAAGACTTAACATTTTTGACGTATAAAGTAACTTGACAACTAATCATACAGGAAGATCAAAGGCAGCATTTTGTAAGAGCAAAGTGAAGGGAAAAACTTTAAGGGGTCTGAATTTGTTGTTTACAAAGAGATGTGGGTCAAACTTGCAACCTTAGCCAGAGACCTTTTCTGAGCTTTTTTAAACTGTGGATTCACTGCCATCTTGTGGCTTTGGGTGAGAACTGCAGTCAGAATTCTAAAAAAATCTGAAATCTCCCAAAGCAAGCCTGGCAAGCTGGAAAAGGCAGGTTAATGGTAACACCCTTTGGAACTAGTTTGAGATAGAAATGTTGCAAACTTAAGACAATTAAGGGGTTGCTTCCCTATTCCCCATCTACAACTAAGCTAATACGTCTCGCTAATGGGATTCACCAAGGCGCTTGTTCCCTTCAAAGCTGAAGGGTCTTTACTTACCAAGTGGATGAACCCGGCCGCAGTCAGCCATGTGCTGATAAATATGGAGAGTAAATTCACCAGCTTGATGGAATTGCTGTGGGAAAGAGACAACAAGCAGAGACCCCCAAGTTACAGAGGGAAGACCCTCATCAGAGCTGCTTGCTGCTGGAGGAAGGTAGGCTTTAGTCATTGGAAGGGAATTAGCTCCCACAACCTGTAGGGAGATTGCAGCTGGGCCACTCAGAGAGGATCCAGTATGAACCCTTCTCTAGTTTTGTTAGAACTTGACTTTTACTTTGAAAACTTCAAATCCACAGGGAAATGCAAAGAAAACTTTCCATCAACACCAGGATGACCCATCTAGCTTATCTTTACAAATTCTTTTTTTTCTTGACCTTTCCCTTCATCTTTTCATTCAACTTGCTTTATTTCCACATAAATTGTAGACATCAGAATACAACCTGGATAACTATATCAGCATTCAGCTCCTGAAAGAGGACAGTTTGGGATCTAAGTGCAATACAGTGTCACATCTAAGAAAATGAACATGGGTTCCCTAATCTAATCGAACAGGCAATCCTTATTTACATGTCACCACTTTCCAGGCATCATGGATGTTTTCCTCCCACGCCTACCCCCCAGCTGGGAGCTAATCACAGCCCCAGCTTCACATCTGGATAGTATGTGGCTTTAATTCAGAAGTCGGGATGTTTTCTCTGTGCAGTTAGTGAGTGTTTGAGGTTTTGCAGGCTATACAACGGCTGTTGCCATTACTAGATTCTGCGATTGTAATTTGAAAGCAGCTGCGAAAAATACATGACAGAATAGGTGCGGTTATGCTTCAATAAAACTTCACACAAACAGACATCAGGAGCCATTAGTCCACAAACTATGGTTTGCCAGTCCCAAGTTTAGCCTTTTTTAATCTACAAGTAATACTCACCTCTACCCTGAGGCACCCACCCTTTTTAAAAAAATTTTGTTCTGAATGATGTTTAATTCAAGGTGAATTCAAGCTGTCCTTTAAAATGTTCCAGACTCTAGAGTTGTCTGGCTGCTTCTTCAGGATTAATGCCTGTTTCATCATTTCCGTGAAGTCTCTCTGCTAGGAAATCTGAACTAATAGATGTGAGATCCACTCACTTAGTGAAGGGAGAAACACCAGATCTCCACAACTGCAATCCCCCCATTTCTCTCTGTAGTTCATACAGCATCTTGGGGTGAGATGCTGAGCACACAGGAATGGCCAGCTCCCTAGCAACCTTATAACTAGTCGTGTTCCTATCCACTAGTGTTCCCTGGATGATTTGGCTACCACTCATTAAACTTTAAGCTCCAAGAAACCCAGGGTCTTTTTCTGTCTAAATTCTAGGAACAGTAGGTCCCCAACACACATCAAGGCCTCTGTAAATAGCCAGTGAATAAACTGATCTCTTCCTCTGTGGTCATCCTCAAAACTTCATCCTGCTCACCCACACTGGGGAGAGCTGAGTATTGATGCCACCAAGTGACGTCCATATTGACACCCAATCCCACCCTCCTGTTATCAATACCCCCAGGAAGCCCCAGACCCTCCTGTCACAACTCTTACATGCAAATGATTGCACCAGTCATCATATAGCCAAGGCTATGTATGATTGGTCACCTTTCCCAAACTAGAAAACTTTGCTCATCTATTTTCTATTCCTCTAAGGCAGATTCAGCCCCCACCTCTCCCTTAAATAAAGCCTTTCTTCAATACAATACCATACAATACCATACCATACCTCCAAGACAAAGTGACTTTCCCTTCAGGCTCTCATCTCCAGCTATTCACTGGTAACAAATCCTATGGTCTCAGGCCTTCTTTGGCCAGGTTTTAAGTTGTTTCCTGGCTCTTGTGTTCCCTGCTCTGCCTTCCAGAAGAGATTTCTGTTTTCTACCTTTTTCTCTCTACCAGTAGTACCTACAAGTACAGGCTCCAGAGACGTTCAACCCATCGCTCTGGGTCTGTCCATCCATGGTACCTCTGTCCTCTCCCTGAGCATCTCTTTCTTTTGGGGAACAAATTATCCCCTCCCTAAGAGTTTAATGTCACAGAAATGACAAGAGAGGACACTTCTACAGCGCATGTGAGGTACTCAATACATGTTCCATCTTCTAAGGGCCTTGTGTTCACAACTCATCTGATCCTTCAAATGACCTTGTGGACCATCCTGGATGGCAGGAAGCAGTAGGACTGGGATATGGACACAGGCACTTAGTTTCCAGGATCTGAACTTTCAGACTGGCATCAATGAGAATGCCTTTCTTGATGGCTGCTCTTATTCAGATCCTTCCCCCCTCCTTTGCAGACCCAGGTGTTACTGGGGAGGTCACAGGTTATGCTTTGGGGAGGTACTGGAACCTGAAATGGGTAGGGCCTTGTAGGAGGTCTGTAGGTCATGGAGGGGTGTGCAGTGGAAGGGGACCACGGGACTCCAGTCCCTCCCCTCCCTGTTTCTGTTTCTTGGCCATGTAGTGAGAAGTTCCCAATACCATTTGCTGCTTCACCACCCACCCAAAAGAAGGTGGCCAACCGATTATGGTCTGGAACTTCCAAAACCATGAGTCCAAATAAATTTCTGGCAGGTAGATTGACTAAGAGATTTAGGTGCAGTGATGGAAAGCTGGCTGGTGCAGCCACTAAAAGGCGTGTGCCTCCAGCAAAGAGGAAGATTGTATGGACACACTGCCTCTTGAACTATTTCAGGAAAGCATGGCGAGGAGACTCTCTGATGGCCTATAGTGAAAACCAACACATGACAAGGGTCAGGATGGGGCTTGAGGAGGATCTCTAGCAGGTACTCCTCTGGGGCGGGGTGGCTGCTCCTAGGAAAGACATAGCACCTGAGCCTAGCTTTCTTTTTATTATTCTCCTATGTACCTAAAGAAAGGAATCGCTGGTCTGTTTTCCCAGAACTGATCCTGATTGTTTGTGACAAGAATAAACAAGCATTTTCAGTTTTGTGGGTAAGACTGAGCTTTTCAGATGGCTGGAAGGACTTTTGTCTCTTTCCAAAACATGGATAAGAAAAACAAGCCTGGTACTATAATCCTAGCTACTCACGAGGCTGTGATCTAAGGACCTAGTTCAAAGCCAACCTAGGCAGAAGTCTGTGTGACTTTTAACTTTCAATTAGCCAGCAAAAAGCCAAAAGTGGAAGTAGGGCTCAAGTAGTAAGACACCAGCTTTTAGCAGAAAAAGCCAAGCAAGAGCAAGAGGCCCCAGTAATAAAGCCCAAGGAGGGAGGGAAGGAGGAAGAAAGGAGGATGGAAAGAAGGAAGAAAGAAAGGAGGGAAAGAAGGAAGGAAGGAAGGAAGGAAGGGAAGCAGGGAGGAAAAAGGGAGGGAAAAGGGGAGGGAGGGAGGGAGGAATGGAAGGAGGAAGGGAATGATGCAGGGGAAGAGGAAGGAAGGAAGGAAGGAAAAGAAGGAAGAAAAAACAAGACATCTGTTCTGTTTCATGGCTACTTCTAAAGTTTTCATATCATAACAATTGCTGATGAATGTTGAGCCCTTATTATGTACTACAAGTTGTATTGATTCTTCATTTTTCTTCCATCAACTTTTACCATTGAAGAAGGAGCTATCAATGTGTGTACTCTCATTGAAAGAAAACTGAGGCTGTGGGAGGGGGCATAAATGGCTCATCCAGGGAAATGTGGTTGGTGAGTGAAGGGGTTAGCTTTAGATCTAGCCTATGACCCATAGCCTGCTCACCCAAGTCATTTGGCTAGATGACTCAGGGGGAGCCACATGCGCCATTTTTCTCACCACATTGGCTTTGCCCTTCAAGCTGGCCCTCTCCACACCCTCGGAGCAGGGGGTCAATCAAAGGCCCCCTCCAGTTCCTTTACCAGGGCTGTCTGAGATAAACTGGCAAATGAAGGAACTCTCTCTGATGGGCAGGAACCACTAGAAACATTTTCACAATGTGAGTAGGAGAAAGAGCCCTCCATCTCCTCAGATTTGAGTACAAAAACTATAAACCTCAAGCTCCAGTAGACCTTAGAGAAAGCCTTTCTGAAATGAACTCCAGAGCAGATGCAGACAAAAGCAGCTTCCCAAGGAAGCAATCTGAGCTCTGACTAGTCAGCCATTCTCTCCTGGACCAGTTCTCACTAAGGTGGATTCTATTCCTTGCAATCACAACCTAGTGTGTAACAGAGAAATGGCTGACATCCTCAATGCTCCCCCTCTCCCGAAATATAATAGCTGGCCAGATCTCTAAAGGAGGTATGGGGCTATCTCTACCTAAAAGCAGAGAACAGATGTCCATTCCTCTCACTTTGCTGCCTGACATGACTTAGGATTTGTCCCATGACTCTAGCAGCCCTGGTTCTATCCTGGGCATGCTCTCCTCCCCAAGGCCAAGCACAGGTCTGCCTGCTTCTGACCTTCACTGCTCACCCAGTGGAATTCCCACCTAACAATAATATTTAATAGCATCCATCCAGGCAGCTCCTTAGAGGGGAGACAGAATGTAACTATGGCCTTTCTGCTCCCTGGAGCAGCTGGCCAGGCTAGAAAAATCTCTTCACTGGATTCCAGAATCTTCTCTGGAAGAGCAATCCTGCCAACCAGAGATTAGAAGCCTGAAAATAAGGTAGATAGTTATCAGGGATGTGACTGAGTTTCAACCACATTATCACCACCTCCTGCCCCCAACAGGCTTCTCAACAGGAAACCAAACCCGAGAAAAATCTGCTTCTGCTACCTTTTTGGCCCCTCGAAGCTGTGCCTCAACACTAGAGAGTAAGAACAAGACAAGGAACACAGAGACAGAGGCAAAGGGAGAGATCTTAGAGAGGCATGCAGTTCCTTTCCTCGGGGGAGAATTAAACACCAAATTGATTCACTTACAAACTCCCAAATCCTTGGGGTCTTCACAGAGCACCGAGCCAGGAACAACCACACTGAGCCATTTCAAGATATTAGATCTGTCGGGCGTCTCTAAGTCTCTTGGTGCTTTGGGAAAATGACCTAAGTATGGTGATTATTAATCTCTAAATCATTGTTCCAGGGATACTGATGGGGCTTGAGGGAGCTCTTGCTGTGTTGAGAACATTTAATCATCATTGCTGAAACAGTGCATGTTCTGCCCTGAAATCTGATTAGTTGTGTGACATCAACAGTGTCACAGATCCCCATGATTAGGAATTTGCTTTCCAAATTAAACTCTACCACCAACCAATCATCTGAAAGCTATGTGCAATAGATGCAAGATTAACCCTCAGTGGGTATTCTTATCACCTAAAATGTGGACCTTGCTAGCTTGAGTGAGTATGCTTGGGACCAAGGAAGGGCGGCCAGGAGCAGAGTTGTGCTCTCATGGTGAATGAACTATGGGGAGAGGCAGCCATAGCCTTTGCAGCCGAGGGATTGGACCAAACACGAAGTTATCAATGGTAAGAGTGATCAGGATCTAGCTAGGTGCTGGTGGTTCATTCCTAAATACCAGTAATCCTAGATACTAGTATCCTTAGTATTTCGTGACTTCAAGCCTCAGTAGTAACACACACACACACACACACACACACACACACACACACACAGAGAGAGAGAGAAATAATTACTAGGATCTTTCAGATTCTTGTTTCCTTCTTGTTCCTAAGGGATGGGTTGTGATTTTATCATGAGAACTCAATCCACCTAAAGAAGGTCATCACTGGTTCTGAGCTCCAGCTCCGTGAGCTCTCCCCAGCATTGGAGAATGCTACATCAGTGGACCACAGCAGTTCATCCGGGAACAAGCACAGGACTCTTCTCCAGGACTGTGGATGCTGGGGGAGAGCCTGACTCCTGTGATGACTGCTAGCTAGGGCCATTTTCACCCTCAGGCTATTTAACAAGGTATGTTTCAGTTCATTCAGAAAATACCATCTACTTTACGCATGGAGGCACAGCTTTGCTTCCCTAATTCCTATCTGTGGCATTAGGTGAGAATGGAAGTACCAAAACTTCATCATTTGTAATAATTATGTCGCCAAGTTTCCTCCTGTTTCTGGCTGAGGGTACAGCTAGGGACCAGTGACTCTATCATCTTTTATTGCTGCTGGTGCTGGGAAGGTATCAAATATCTCAATCCTGGACTATACTTTACTGAGATGAGTGATTTAAACCATAAGCTATGCTGTGAAGCAAAATCAAATTATGTCTTTAGACAACTTGTACATCTCTTTTCTTCCCTGGACTGTGAGGTCTTACACGCTTTAAACCTACTTTCTCTATAAACAATAGAATAGTGACTCATTCTAGAATGTAAGCTTCATTACATTTCCTCTCTTGATTAAATTGCTTCAATCCCATCTTGCTCTCAGTAAAATCCATGAATCTAAGAGCCTCCATGATTTGACCTCTCCTTATCCTGTTAATTTTTTTTTTTTGGTGCTGGCATTATGGCTTGAACTCAGAGCCTGGGAGCTGGTGTCCATACCACTTGAGCCACAGCACCACTTCCATCTCTTTGCTGGCTAGATACTCAGGAGGCTGAGATCTGAGGATCATGGAGATAACAGTCTCACAAACTCTCCTACCAGTTCTCTTTAACCTGTGATCCTCAGTTCTCAGTCTCCTGAGTACCTAGGCTTACAGGCCTGAGCCATCACTGCCTGGCTGAAGCTATTTCTAATGTCATAGAGGTAATAAAATTGTAATGTCTAAACACCTTTCTCAAATGTATTGACTAATACGGGTAAGGAACGGCACATATACATGCTATGCACCATAAAGGACACATGGGAGATACCAATGGTTACCTCAAAATTGTGCAATATGAGGATGATTTTACTTCAAAATTTATACTTTCCCATATTGTTGAAATGTTTTACTGTAATAATTACTAAAAACAATAAAGTAATTTTCTTTTTTATTATGTATGTGTTTATATGTGTGTGTGTGTATGTGTATAGCTAGCTAAGCCATATGCCACTCATCTATATCAACATGCAGCAAGACACAGGGTTTCAGCCCAGGACCAGAGCTGCCTATGTGACTCTGACTGTGACTAAGTGATCCAGTACCTCTAAGCTAGTTCACCAGTCTGTAGGGTAACTGAGGAACTTCCCAAAGCTCAGACAAAGACCTGAAGTCTTCCAGTCTCCCTTCAACAAGCAACAGCAGGATATAGAAGATTCTAGGCTCTTGTTGGCTTGCAATTTGATGATGACTTGCCCTGATGCTGGTCACATAAGTAAGACTTGCTAGCATCTTCCTGTTCACTCCAGCTCTCATCCTACTGTCCTGAATCTTCACCACTTACCCTCCCCATGCAACTCTCTGGCCTGATGTGTCCAGCTCTCAACCGAACCAGGCAGCTGAAGGACAGAATGTGAAACTCCAACTTCAAATCATTCTCTTGCACCACACTTGAAGAGTCTCCAGCCCCACCAAATGCCGCAGATTGGCAGGGATTTGCCATTGGAGAAAGCCAGACAAAATCTTCCTGATCTCTTACATGCACAGAAGATTACCACGCAAGTAGCAGAAAACAAAGGAGTCAAAGAAAATCCATCCCTCCACAGTTGAACCCCTAAGAGCCCAGATTTTATTACTCTGCAGAGGACTTCTGGGATCTCTGCTTGGGGGGTGGCAGAAGGAAAGAGCAGGACTAGTCAGGCACCTGGGGAGAGACGGCTTCTGAGAGTTGTCCTAGGCTTCTTAGAACTCCCTCAACCCCCCCCCACTCCTGAATGACAGACCCCTAGTTTTCTATAAGATTTACCCCTGACATCTTCCTGCAAAGATCCTTGTCTGAACTCACAACTCATGCCCACCCTGGCTCAGTGCTGTTCCTTGATGGTGCCCCGTGACTGGGCACATGGCTACCTTTGTACCCACTACACAAGAAGGCAGCCTGGCTCAGTCTTTCCTTACCACACACCCATCTCAGCACTGACTTCAGGCTCCTGAGATTCATGCCAAACTGGGGGACAGCAGTAGTGAGACACACCAGCTGACAGAAGTTACTTTAGTGGGAAGCAGAGGTCTGGGGAAAAAGCTGTTGAGGGTCAGGATGGGAGAGAGCCAACCAGCTGTCACCCTATGACTCTCTCCTTGGTCTGCTGTTTCTCAGAGCATTATCTTCTCTTTCCCCAGATGGCTGCTTCCCCTTTCTGCCGTCTACATTGGATAATGAAGCACCTTAGGAGCATAGTTCCAGGGGAACTGTCCTCCAGGGAAGCCTGAGCTTCTTCCTGCATCCAAAGCAATGAAAGGAATCTTCGCCATACAGTGGAAAATGGGTGAGTCCCTACCAGAAACTCAGAACTAGATTATTGTTCTTGATTCCAAAGCACAGGAGGGTGGGACCACAGCTCTTTCTTTTCCTTCACCTTATTCCTTACAGCAGAGCCAGTGGACCTCTCTTAAAATGCTCCTGTCAGCGAGTAAGTGTGAAACCTGAGAAAGTGTAGATAGTTTCAT
This sequence comes from Dipodomys ordii, assembly GCF_000151885.1. Lineage (NCBI taxonomy): Eukaryota > Metazoa > Chordata > Mammalia > Rodentia > Heteromyidae > Dipodomys > Dipodomys ordii. Next base: position 5,348,652 of record NW_012267302.1, read on the forward strand.
TGTAACAACACCCCACTAGGAAAGAAAGGTCTCCTGGGACAAGACCCCATACTTGCTATGGGTACTTACCAATTCTATCTTAAAAAATACAATATAAGTCATGTACTGATGGCTCACACCTATCATCCTAGCTACTTAGGAGGCTGAGATTGGAGGATCATGGTTCAAAGTTAGCCTAGGAAGAAAAGTCCATGAAACTCTTATCTCCCATTAATCAGAAAAATGGCAGAAGCGATTCAAGTGGTGGAGTGTCAGCCTTGAGTGAAAAATCTAAGCCAAATTGCAGGTGCCTGACTTCAAGGCCTACTTGGGCACACTCACACGCATACCCACACTAATAGAGTAATTGTGATATAGATAAGTATTGGAGGTGTTGGCTTTGTTGGTCATTGATATTTCAAGAATATAATGAGTCTACAGGAGAGCCAAAAGTGAAGAAAATCAAGATATGAAGGAAAACAATGTGCACTAAAAGTAATATTATGTGCAAATAAACAGAGATCCAGTCATTCTTACTATAGACAATGAAACAGAAGGTGACAGAAGCCTTCTGTGGCACTTTTTCCTTTGAATGCAACCTATAGAAAGTAAGGTTTATCTCACATTTAAATGGGTAAATAGTTGGTAAATAATCTGGATTGCATTTATAACATTCCATGTACAGATGTGAAAAATGGGACCAGGAAAATGGAGGGATGTTTAGGGCTGGAAGAGATGTGGGACAATGGTGGAAGGGGTAACATTGATCAAGATGCATTGTACTCAGAAATTGACCTGTTGAACTGAAACCCCTTTGTACAACTACTCAAAGGCAGTAAAGCAATGACAGTAACAAAAATAAATAAAAGGATGAACACACAAAAGAAGAGTGTCAAAAGTTGGTGGAATTTGTTGGACTATGTCAGACTCACAAAGTCAACTCCCCCAGCCTTTGTAACCAAGAAAATTATGCAGAATCCAGACCTCAAAATGCAGTTTCATTAATTATATATCACTAAATACAAAGGTGTCCTGTTTTCCAGTCATTTATCAAACACACTAAGGCCAACCAAAAAAAAAAAAAAAAGAGGAAATGGAACATTAGCAGCAAGCTCCTTAAAGTGCAATTTCCTAGAAGAGAAATTTATGCCCTGTACTTATTCTCCATTAGAGTACGTCTAACGCCTTTTATTAGTGTATTTATCAACACAGCCCTGGTCTCAGACCAGCTGTGCGAAAGGCAGGTCATCAGAGGGTTTCCCCTGGAGAGTTTTGCTCCTGGTTCTGTTTGTGTTCTCTACATCATAACAGAGTTAACACAAGCAGTCACGCTGCATTTGGCTGGAGGTTTTGAGGGTTTCCCCAGAAGGCAATTCACCCAGCAAGCCCCAAGGGTTCTCTAGATATAAAGTGAACATCTAAAATGTACTTAGAAATGAAATGATTTTCTGTTTGTCGTAGGAGGTTTGTGATTGCCTTTCAAAGAGCATTGCTTTTCTTGCCTTTATGACCAAGTTCAATTTCTTATTTAGTGGTGTAATAAAGTTGCAATTTAGGACTTGGCAGCCAGGGCTTTCTGATCAATGAGCAAAACTATCCCTCATCTACCGTGGAAGGGGCACTGAGCCTCATCCCTGATCAACTCCATTCAGCACCAAGATATCAGCCATGGGTCCCCCCCACAACCCAAACCACCCTGTTTCCCCACCTGCCCATCCAGTTAGCTCCCTCCTTGTCTTTGCAAAAGACAACACAAGCCCTAGTCTGGTCCTTCTCTATCTCCCTATAGGCCTTTCTTTCTGTGACTGGCAGGACTCTAACAATATCAGGTTGAAATTAAATGCATCTGACATTTGTTTGGCAGGTTGCACTGGGGGCTGGGATGGGGCAAAGTTGGAGAAAGAACATCTTACCTGGTTTTTAGGATATTCAGAAACTGCAAAATTTCTGAAAACTGTATCAGTCTGAGCGCTCGTAAAAATCTCAAACCTGAAAAGAGAAATGAGACAGAGCTGCATTATTTGCGATGTGTGGTTTTCATGTCCACGGTCTGCCATTCGGGTGGGAGGGGTAAGGAGTCCGTGCAGAAGACAAACAGCCTGGTACCTGGGACACATTCCTTCATGCTGGTCCTTGACTGCTTTAATTTTGGCAAGTAAACTGGCTTTCTCATCAAAGGGAGTCTGTTTGGAGGCACTTACAGGAGAAAGGCCCGAGGAGGGCTCAGGTTAATGGCTTCCTTCTCCTTTGGTGAGCTGTGATTTGAGCACTGTTTCTGAGTCACCTGGAGGTCTGACAGGATATTATCTCTGAAGAATACTGGGAATTGTGACTGCTCAATGTAACCCTTGTGCTAAAAGCAGATTACGACTAAATCGGATCACCCACGTCTTTGCTTGGAATTTTTTCATCTTTATTTTCAGCCCTCTAAAATGAGGAATAAGGACCATAACATTACCTAGTTTTTCTGTAAGTTTGTATTTTCCTCCAAAAGAAAAGAGAGAGAGAGAGGTAAGATCCCACAACTTAAATAATAACATTTTTACTAATGTAAGGATGAAGATTTGTACTTTTAAATCCATTTAATCCTCTCTTGCATGAAAGCATTTGTAGCTTTAGGTGGGAAAGAGAGAAAGACAAAGAGACAGAGAGAGACAGACAGACAGACAAACAGACAGATACAGAGTCAGAAAAGGCAAGCACAATTAGGGAACTTTGTAAAGTACAAAGTATTATTGTTTGCATAGCCAAGAGTAAACAATTTTTATTGCAGTCAAAGTCATGACTCCAAAACCTTTGAGGTCCACTGTGGGCCTAACACCTTGCATATCACATGGGAGAATGTGTATGTCCAAATTGCTGACTACTTAGCATCAAGGCACATTGAATATTACACCCACCCCCAAGGCAATTTTGATGTTTCCAGAAGCATTTCATAAAATGTTCCCCCTCCTCAGGTGCCAGATATGGAACTAGGTTGCTAGACAGACAGCTTCACCCCATGCAGTGCATGATGGGGAATGTAATGCATGATGGGAAGAAGCACTAAGAGTTCACAGGGACCGTAGGATGAAATTCCTTCCCTTCTGCTTGAACAAGGAGTCTTCTAATTGGTCCACAGTGGAACTATTTTGGAAATAAAGAAGACCCAACTTGAAGCTTGGGGATAACGAGAGAGGGAGAAAATGTAAGTGACTTAAAAGTATGATTTCTCATCTGAAAAAGAGTATGTTTTCTTGGGCACAAGATGATTCCAGAAAACATTTGCCTTCTATGCTAAATAGTATGTAACTTTAATTAAACCAGAAAATACACAGATGAGAGTGGATACTGATGAAACAAAGGAGCCATAGGCTAAAATAATAGTCACAGAAAAAGAAAAACAGATGAAAAACCAATTTAACACTGCCCAAGCCCAGCTTGAACAGGGTACAAAACTGAGTTGAGGAAATCTCATAAAACAGAGAAAGTAAGGAAAAGGAGGGGAAAAAGTGAGGTAACTTTAAAGAAAAAAAAAGACAGAAATGGAACAGAGATCCAACCTTTGAATAAAATGCATTTCAAAGGGAAGTACAGACAATGCCTACATCATAAGCAGTGACCAGACAGAATAGCAAAGAATATTCCAGATATGAAAAAATGACTCTAGATTAAAAGATAAAATGAAATATGGTCTTAGAGACTAAGGCTAAGATAGTGCTAGTTTTGGTCAACTTTCAACTAGTAAAGAGTAAAGTTAAAGAATGATGGGAAGAAGTACTAGGAATTCACCAGGAACTCCAGGATAAAGTTCCTTTCCTTCTACTTGAACAAGTCTTTTAAGTGGTCCACAGTGGAACTATTTTGGAAATAAGGCAGACTCAACTTGAAACTTAAGGATGAGGAGCTGATAAATAAAGGAAGAGGGAGAAAAATGTCAACGACTTCAAAGGATAATTTCTCATCTGAAAAGAATATGCCTTCCTGAACACAAGATTATTCCAGAAAACATTATAGTACAATATTTACCAGTAAGGCAGTTCATGTAGCTTAAATGTTAAATAATGTTATGATCTAGATCTTAAATATTCCCCAAGATTCATGTGGTGAAGTGTATAGTCTCTAACCTGTGAAAGGTGCTGGAAACTTTAAGAGGTGGGGCCTAGTGGGAGAAAGTTAGATCATTGGGGGTGTGTCCTTACAGGGGTGCTGAGATCTCCTCCCCACTTTTCTCTTTTCTAGTCCTAGGCTTGAACTCTGGGCCTGGACACTATCCCTGAGCTTCTTTTGCTCAAGGCAAGTGCTCTATTACTTGAGGAACAATGTCACTTCCAGCTTTTTTTTTTTTTTTAGTAGTTTATTGGATAGAAGAGTCTCACAGAGTTTCCTGCTTAGGCTAGCTTTGAACTGCAATCCTTAGATCTCAGCTTCTTGAGTGACTAATATTAAAGGCATGAGCCCCTGGCACCCATCTCCCATGCTTTCTTTTGTGCTTCCCTACCACCATGGTGAACAGCTTTGCTGGACTACACATTGCCCACCATGCTACTCAGTCCTGCCACAGGCCCAAGTAACCGTAAACCAAATGTTCTGAAACTTGAGCCCAAATACAAACTTCCTCCATGTACATCATGTATCCCAGGTCACATAGGTATTTATTTACCACTTGTTTATTTTGTCACAGCATTGGGAACCTGATTGACACAAAGAATAATTGGGACGATATTTAATTTTCAGTCTGTCCCGAGACTTCTGTATCTAGTCAAGTGGTCATTCAGGATAAAACAACAACAATAATTTTTATTTTTGAAAGTTCCAACTTCTAACAAATGTAGTGTTTCTCAGTTTGTGCAAAAGAATTTTTTTTACAAGGAGTTTGAAAAGATTCACTGAATCAGAATGGGGATCTAGGGATCATGGGCCGGGAAGAGTATTTTTGACAGTTTCTACTGAAGCCTCCAGTCCACCAGGTTATCTCCTACCAAGAAGGTGGTTGCTTGTTTCTGTGAGATAAATTAAAGAGTTTAAAATGAATTTAAAGGTTGGAAGTTAAGACATGAGCCATTAATGAGCATTGCAGATTTGCACTATAGCATAGCTGTGCTGTATGAACACCATCCAACCCTGGGGCTTGGATTCAGGGCCTGGGCACTGTCCCCAAACTTTTTGGCTCAAGGCTAGTGCTCTACCACTTGAGCTATAGCTCCACTTCTAGATTTTTGGAAGTCAGTTGGAGATAAGAGTCTCACTGACTTTCCTGCCTGGGCTAGCTTTGAAACACAAACCTCAAATCTCAGCCTCTTGAGTAGCTAGGATAACAGGTGTGAACCTCTGGCATTTGGCCTTAGCACAACATTCTTAAGGTTTATGATGCATCTTGTCAAAATGTCTGAGCAATCTGCCTTTTTAATTAGCATGTAAGTTGAATTGCTGGGGGGGGGCACACACATTCCTCACTTCACTGAGTACTGTGACAAAGGGGCAGAGGAAGGGAGGAGAATAGAAGAAAGGGAGGGAGGAAGGGAGGATGAGAAGGAACAGAAGGAAGGAGGCTGAGAGTGAGAGAAGGAGGGAGGGAGACAGAAAGGGAAGAAGAGAGGAAAGGAAGAAATATGAGAGGAGGCAGGAAGGGAGGGAAGGAGGGAAAGCTGAGGGGGAAAAGGAGTTAAGCAAAAGCCCAAACATAATACCCCCACCCAAGAAAAACTCATTGTTTTTTATTTTTGTTTTTATTTCTTTATGTTAACAAATGAAGTTAGGTATTTTTTCATATAATCATGACTCACTTTACTTTCTTTAAAGAGCTTTATAATAGCACTAACCAATTTGCCTGCAAGTTCATTTTATTCTTAGTAGTATATTCAAGTGCTTTTATAAGAGTATTATATAGTATATATTATTCCCCAAAGTTTATCATTCATCTTTCAATATTACTTACGGGTTTATTTTTCCCTTCTTTGTAAGTCTACAATTTTGCTTAAGTTCCTCCCCCCCAATTCTAAAAGTTATCACATATTCAAATGTATCAGTCATTTCACCATTGTTTTTCATTCTTACTTGTGCTGGTATTGGGGCTTGAACTTAGGGCCTTGTGCTCTCACTTGGCTTTTTCACACTCACGGCCAGTGCTCTAACAACTTGAGCCACAGCTCTACTTTTGGTTTTCTTTTGGTTAACTGGAGATATGAAGACCCCTGCTGGCTGTAAATCCAATCCTCAGATCTCAGCCTCCTAAGTAGTTAGCATACAGGTGTGAGCCACTGGATCGTGGCTTATTTCTTCTTCTTTATTTTTAATAACTCAAAAGACTATTCCCACCATTCTGATTTCTTTTATTGCATCTGCATTTTTCCTTCCTAGTCATAGGGCAGTGTTGCTAAACTGCCACTGTATATTAGGTACATTTAAGCCTTCTGTGAACCTTCCAGAACTGTTGACATGTGGGTCTCAACCCCTATCCCATCCACTGACTTATGGATCTGGCATCCAGCCAGGAAGAGAGAGCCTCAAAACTCGGTGGACACCAAAGTGGAGGAGCATTGCAAACTATTTTTCCAAGTGGACGGATCGTAAATATTTTAGGTTCTATTGCAAGGACTCAGTTTGCTTAAAGGGCATGCAAACAAACAGGTGTGCCTAATTCCAGTGAAAGTTTCTTTGTATTAACAGGCCAAGGGAAACTAATGGTCTACATCTGCCTTGGCAGCTACTAGCCCAGTGTACACAGAATTCCTGAGCTCTGTAAGCATCCGGGTTCTGTCTGAGAGGGTCTCAGATAGGGTGGGCCACTCTGCACCTGGAACAAGCAGTAAGTTGTAACTGGGGCCACCAACTGCACTTGGAGAAAGCAAGGCTGCAGGTCTGTGATTTCCAGACATGACTACTACAGCGGCAGCCAGCTGGGTATTTTTTAACTGCATGGATACCGCCTCCTAGCCCTAGGTATCCTGCTTTAATTACTCAGGGGATAACTTGTGCACTGGAATCATTAAAAAAAATCCCAATCTTCCCAGGTACAATTGAAATAAGGATAGTGGGTCTAACTGGCGTCATCTTGGCCGTGGTGGATGATAGGGAACTGGCGCCATCTTGTCATCATGATAGAGGCAGGGACGTTTCACCCCCCAGGTAATGGGTATACCTAAATTCCTAGATGCAGGGGTAGGGACTTGGACAATAGGTTACTGGACCTGTCATTCCTGTGCCTTCAGCTTCCAAGACTCAATTTTCCTAAGACCCTATCTCCTGAACCTGACATGCCATGCCTTGATTCTCCTGACTCATGTCTCCTGGCTCTCCTCCACTCTGTCCCACTGCAGCTCTCCATTGGAGTTGATCTGGTTTATTGGCATTGATTTTCTGCTCTTTCTTTGTTTGATTACTGTTATGGCTCAGTTTTCTAATAGTGTTAAATGTATTTGAGGGGCTTCAGGTCTTTGTGACAGAAATCCACCTACCACCATCTGCTCTCCAATAAAGACTCCCAATTCTACCTCTCAACATGTGGCTTCTTTTGTTCCTCTGACTGAGTTCCCCTACAATACATTGACCCAAGCTTGTAATCCTAAAAACTTGGGAGGTAGAGATTAGGGGATCCTTGTTCAAGGATAGCCCAAGCATAAAAGTTAGCAAGACTCCATCTCTATCAACAGTTGGGCCTGGTGGTACTTATCTCTTATCCCACAGAAGGGTGAAGCAGCAGGTCTATGTCATGTCTATGTCTATGTCATTCTGAGTGATGCAGGAAATCTGAGGAGGAGGATGGAAGTCCAGCCCAGCCTGAGAATAAAGTAAGTCCCTACCTTGAAAATAACCAACACCAAAAGGGATTGGAGGGTGTGACTCAGATGATATAGCACCTGCCTTGAAAGCTGAAGTACATAGTACTTCAAAAAACTGGTTTAACAAATATGGTTGCTGGATAGCCATATTTTGGGAACTCTGATTTGGACTATTTTCTGTTCTCTTAACTTTTAATTTAAAATTCTTTATTTATTTATTACTAATAGCATATCAAAAGATTAAGCTTTATTTTTTTCCTTTCAAAGTGATTCTCGTTGTTCATGAGTAACTGAATAACTTAAAACCAATAACTGAGCCTCTTAGCACACTGCCATAGTTAATTTTAAAGAACATACCACCTAGCTGATAAATTAAAAGGAATCAATAGTATAATAAGAAGTTTCTTATAATGCATTCAGTGGAAAATTTGGAGGGGAAAGTAGTGTTTACATCTGGATGATCCAATAAAAAGTAGGTTACATGTAATTATTTGTTAATAAAACTGTAAACCTGAGTAAGAGCAATGACTCTTACTGTCATATAAATTTTGAAACTTGATACATACAAAAGCAGAAAACCACAAATTGAAACATAAGCAGAAACATGAATTGAAAACTGTAGTCATAGCTTTCCTTGAAGCCTGTTCACATTTATTGAAATTTAAAAACATTTATATTTTATTATGATTCCAATTTCTTTAAGAGAGATAGATCGAACTGATCTTACTTTGTAAAAAAACAAAAATCCATTAGCCAGATGACCATGTCTCATACCTATAATCCTAGCTACTTAGAAGGCTGAAATCTGAGGATCATGGTGCAAAGCCAGGCTATGCAGAAAAGTCTGTGAGACTCTTTTCACCAATTAACCACCGAAACACCATACGTAGAATTGAGGATCAACTTGTAGAGCACTAACTTTGAACAAAAAAGTTCAGGGACATCACCCTAGATTTGAAACAAAAATGAACATAAATTTGGTGCCAAAAGCTGACCCTCAGCACACCTAAATAAAACATTATCATACCGCTAAAATCAGAGATAGTTTTAGACTATTTTCTAGTTCTATTTTCTAGTTTTGGACTACTTTTTATTCTCTTAACTATTACTTTATTACTCTAAATTGATATATTTGTTTATTTTGGTTAATAACATGTCAAAAGATTCAAGCTTTATTTTGCCCTTTCATTGCAATTTTTCCTGTTCATGAGTACTCACTGAGTAACTTAAAACCAATAATTGATCCACATGTCACACTGCTAGCTACCTAATTTTGAAGAACATACCACTTATACAATTCATTAAAATATGGAAGATTGGGTAAACATGGAAGATTGAACACAGTGGTTTATCTCTAGATGTCATTAATATAACCCTAAAGTGGTAGAGGGGTAGTAAATTCTCACAAAGAAGAATGGAAGACTATTCCACATAAAGAATGTAAGAACATATCATAGGTGAAAAGTTTGTATTATAGGTAGGCATCATAGTTCACACCTGTAACTCCAGCTAGTCAAGAGGTAGAGGTAAGAAAAATTGTGGCTCACAGTCAGCCTGGGAAAGAAAGTTAGCAAGACCCATCCTCAACCAATAAGCTAGTTATGGTGCTGTGTGTCTGTCATCCCAGCTATAAGAGAGGTATAAATAGGAGGACAGATGTCCAGGTCAGACTGTGGGGGTAAACAAACAAACAAACACAAGACCCAATCTGAAGAATAAGGGCTGAGAGTTGCTGCCCAAGTGGTAGAGTACCTGCCTAACAAGGATGAGGCCCTGAGTTCAACGTCAACCATAAAACTGACAACGAAACTATATATTGTGCTGAAAATTAATTTAACAAAACTGAAAACACGATCTTTATATGAGTATACAATAGGAAAATATACTACATCCACAGAATACCTATCCTCAAAGTCAACTACCCTGGGATTGAGAACACCCAGAAAAAAAAAACAAACAGTAACTGTATTTATACTGAACTGGATACTATCTTTTTTGCATTCTTTTTCTTTCTTTTTTTTTTTTTTGTCAGTCGTAGGGTTTGAACTCTGGGCCTGGGTGCTGTCTCTCAGCTCTTTAGCTCAAGGCTAGTGCTCTACCACTTGAGCCACAGCACCACTTCTGGTTTTCTGAATGGTTTATTAGAGATAAGAGTCTCACAGTCTTTCCTGCTCAGGCTGGCTTTGAACCGTGATCCTCAGATCTCAGCCTCCTGAGTAGCTAGGATTGTAGGCGTGAGCCACCAGTGCCCGGCCTGCATTATTTTTCTAAACAACATAGTCCTACAGCTAATTACATAGCATTTAGATTATACTAGTTATGAGTTAAAGTATCTAAGAGAATGTATGTAGGGGATATGAAGATACTGTACCATTTGATAGGCGACCTAGAATCTATGCCTTGTAGATACTATAGGACAACTGTACATAAGTGTTTTCATTACAGGAGAATATAACCAATGATTCTGTCAGCAAATATGGAAGAAGAATTCCACAGAAGGAGGTTGAGGAGGTGAAGCAGAGAGACCACAGTGAAGAAGGAAATAGCCCGAAACAGGAAGAAAAGGGCTGATTTGGGATGTGAGTGCCAAGAGTGCAGAATGGGAACAACCAGTAGAGCAGAGGTGTAAAGAGAAGGCTGGGGCAAGCAGAGAGGGCGATGTAGGTAGTAGAACAGTGCAAACTCGAGAGTGCCCTAGCAAATGTGGAAATGAGCACATCGTCTCTACAGACATGGACCCAGCTTTGGACAAGACATGAGCTCCCCAGACAAGCAGCCATAAACAGAGACATTCTCATATACAGGCCAACAAAAAAATCCTCAGCTCCCTGGTGAGCACAAAACCAAATCTGCTAGTATTGCAAGAAAGGCAAGCTTTACTTGCAGAAAGGCTTATCTTCTAGCAAACTCACAATTAAGGATTAGTTTAGCTATAACAAAGCAAGTTAGGAAAATGGTTTTAAAGAAAAAGTTGAATTGAAAAACATAAAATGATGTGAGAAGATATGACAACTCAAAACGTAGAAAGAGACACGACATCTTATAAGTTAAAACGTTCCATTTTAAAACTTCGAAAGGCCAGCAGAATAGACAGAGCTAGCAAGGACAGACATTGCCAGTAACCTCCAAGGCTGGATTCAAACAGGGTGGAAAGTTGGAAAGGCAAGTTGAAAGTCATGGAAGACAGAGGATGTTCAAAATCCATGCTACTGAATTGTCAGGAGAAACAGGAAATCAAGAGCAGGAAACAGCCAAGTAATATTAGAATGTCATTTCCTAGACAAAATAAATGGACTTCTGTCCTCAGATTTCAAAGGCCCATAGAATGTCCAGCAGATTGTATCTCCAAGATATTACATTTCAAAAAATACAAGCATATAATAGTGAAATTTCATAACCTACAGGAGGAGAAAAAAGATCCCTTTGTAGCAATGTGAAACAAAATCTTGTCACAAATATCTAGGTTACAATGCATGCAGGAAAACTAAAGACAGATCTCCTCATTGTTCTCATGAGAATTAATTGGAATGGAGTATGTACATATGCACAGTTATCTGGAAAGAAAACAGCCAAAAAAGTATGACACAGAAAAAAAAATAAAGCTGGAGCACTGGTGGCTAGCATATTTAATCCTAGCTACTTAAAAGTCTGAGATCAGAGAATCATGGTTCAAAGCTAGCCCAAGCAGGAAAGTCTGTGAGACACTTTTCTCCAATTAACCAGCAAAAGGCCAGAAGTGGAGCTGTGGATCAAGTAGTAGAACACCAGCCTTGAGCAAAAGAGCTCAAAGACAGCATTAAGGCCCTGAGTTCAAGCTCCAGGACCAGCACAAAATAAATAAATAAATAAAAAGATACTGGAAAAGACGAAGTATCTGAATGGCTTATTTGTTAAATGATTGTTTTATAAATGACAAACAATAGCAATAATCTAAAATTATAATCTCAAGGTCCACCTGGGAGATGGAAGCATGGAGAGGCAGCAGAAGAAAGAAAGATGTGCTAAAATTCTCATCTTGTTTCAAGGGAGAATGCTATTCCTTACCTGTTATAACATAAACTTAGTTTTAAGTGTGTGTATGGAAAATCTGAGCATAATGTTTGTAGCTGGGAGAATTTCTACAAGTCTGTCATACTTGATATTTGAGAGACAGAGATCAAGGTATCATATTTCAAAGCTAGCCTGATCATAAAAAGTTTTCAGACTCCATCTCACTTAGTGGCTGGGTACAGTGGTATATACCATCCTTCCTAGTTAGAAGAGGAAACATAATCCCTGGATATAGTGGTGTGTGCTTATCAGCCCCACTGACCCAGGAAACCTCAAATAAGAAGATCATATCCCAGGCTGGCCTAGGCATAAAGTGAGTCCCTCACTTAAAAAACAACAAATAAGCCGGGCGCTGGTGGCTCACGCCTGTAATCCTAGCTACTCAGGAAGCTGAGATCTGAGGATCGCGGTTCAAAGCCAGCCCGGGCAGGAGAGACTGAGACTCCTATCTCCAATAAACCACCAGAAAAACCGGAAGTGGCGCTGTAGCTCAAGTGGTAGAGTGCTCGCCTTGAGCTGAAGAGCTGAGGGACAGCGCCCAGGCCCAGAGTTCAAGCCCCACGACCGACAAAAAAAATAAATAAATAAAAATAAAAAAAGGAGCTAGAGGTGTGGCTCAAGTGGTAGAATCTGCCAAACAAGCAGGAGGCCCTGAGTTCAAATCCCAGTGTTTTCACCTAAAGAAGAGTGCTTGTTTAAGAAGTTCATATGCCTAGAACTTAAGAATATATTTTGAAACTAATAATTCCAAATCTTAGGAGGAGGGGACAAAAAGAATGTTTGATCAAGATGAAATAAAAGAACATAGGAAATGAATCAATCTAACTAAAAGGAAAAGTCCCTCAGAGCATATTAATTATAAATAAATCAAAAGAAGGACAAAAGCTCAAATATATTCATAAACACAATAAAATTAAATGGGTTAAATTCATTCTATGAAAAGACAGAGACCTGTAAAGTATGAAAAAGCAACAATAACAAATTCTAGCTCTGGGCTGCTTATTAAAGTCACCTTGAAAATCCAGGGAAGTTAAAAATATAAAGTTGGAAATTTCATATCAGACAAACACTAACAGAAATGTAAAAAGACAGAGTGATGATATAAAATGGAGGAGCACTAACTATGAAAAATTATAAAATAAAATCACAATGAGAAAGCCAGGCCTGGAGGTATCTACCTGTTATCCCAGCACTCTGGAAGCAGAGGCAAGAAGATGTAAAGTTGGAGGCTAGCCTGAGTGACACAGTGGGACTTTACCTCAGAATAAAATTTAGAAAGTTTAAAAACCACACAGAGATATCACCTTTTACCAGTTAGAATGGCCATATCAAAAGATCAAACAAAAAAAAAACAGGGATAAGGATGCAGAATAAAGGAAACCTTTGTGTGTAAATGAATATAATAAAAACAGTAGTGGCGTTCCTCCAAAAGTGAAAGATCAATGTACCACCCAAACCAGCAATCCTATTACTGCATCTGTAGCCATGAAGAACTAAAACTTGTATGTGAAAGAGACAACTTGCACCCATACTTACTGAAGTATCATTCAATCTAATGGAATCAATCCGTGTATCTATCCGTGGATGAGTGGGCTTCTGAACATGTGGTATATATATATACATATATACATATGTGTATACATACATCCACACATAATGGTATGCCAATATATAAAAAAAGGAGAAAATCCTGCCATTTGGAAAAACATAGATGAACCTGAGGCTATCATTCAGTGAGATAAGCCACACTGCATTCTCACTCACATGGAATCTGAAAGGGTTAATCTTGTATTTCTAGAGTTAGAACAGCTGCTGGGGAGGTAGCTAGTGTAAGGAAGGTCCAAGGATGCAAATTTTCCACTCCACAGAAGAAATATAAATCCAATAGAAATATTAAACCAGAGTATAGCGTGAAAATGTCTTGAAAGTTAAAAAATAAAATACTTGTAAATTCAGTATAACACAGTGAGCATTTTATTTATTACACATAATTAGCAATATATTTGAGTTTTGCCTTAGGACTGTGTAATGAGAAGCCTTATAATTTGACAGTGGAATTATAAATTGATTTAAATTTTTTTCAAAAAGTAATTCAGCATTATGAATCAAACGAATCCCATTTCGTGTAGCCTAAGAAAATAGATCAAAATACAGGAACATGCTACAGGAACCAAGACCTTCACTGCAAAAGAAAGAAAGTAACAGCTTTAAAACCTAAAAGCAGATTTCCTTAACTATAGGTCAACTTCTTTATGTTGAAGAATTGAATCAAGAAAATGCTTATGATAAAATTTTAAATAGGAGAAAAAAAATGCAATAGTGGCCAGGTACCAGTAGCTCACACCTGTAATTCCCAACTGCTTGGAAATAGAGAGTAGAAGTATCGTGGTTCAAGACCAGCGTGGGCAGAAAAGTTCTCAAGATCCTAGCTCAAGAAAATTCAACAAATCTCAGGAATTGAAGTGTTTCTCAAGTGGTAGAGAACCAGCATAGCAAGCATATTGCCTTGCATTCAAACCCCAGTACCATCAAAAAAAGAAATTATAATGAGGATTACCAGGAACTGGGGGAAGGTAAAAACAGGAATTGTTTATCTGAGGATAAAAGTCCAGGTTTGAAAGTTGGATACATTCTTGAAATGATGTAAACATACTAGTCTTGATGAATTGTACATTTAAAATGATTAAGATAGTAAATTTTATGTTGTATGTCCTTTATATCCACCCCTGCTCCCAGATTGAAATAGAAAGCTGGAAACCTTTAGCCAGGCACAGTGACTCACACCTGTAATCCTATTTACTTTAGAGGTGCAGATTGGAAGTTTAAGAGCAGCTTAACTGAAAAGTTATGGAGAACCCTGTCTCAACAACAAAACTGGCACAGTGGTTCAAACTTGTCATCCTAGCTATGAGAGAGGCATGAGAAGAAGATCATAATTGAGGTTTTCCCAAGATAAAATAAAAAATGATCCTGAATTAGGAAGGGGGGGGAATTATGGTTCAAGTAGTAGAGAATCGGCATAACAAATTCAAAATCCTGAGTTCACACCCTGGGTACTGAAAGTAAAGGGAGGAAGAAAGGCAGGGAGAGGAAGTGGGGAGGGAGGGAGGGATGAAAGAAAGGGGAAACAAAAAAAATAAAAGGTAAATATAAAGTACATGCTACCAAGGATAAAACCATAAAACCTACAGGTATATGAAAAATTAAAACTTACAAAAAGTGACAACAGTGGTAGCTTTCTTCCTGCGGGAATATTTTTTATTTTTAAAACTCCATTCTGCTTTGTAAAATTTTCTGTAAGGTTTGCATTAACATTTTTACTTAACGATTCTGTGTGGTTCTAAAGTCAGTGGCAAGTCGGGAATCTGAGTCCTGTGCTTGCATTCTGGAGTCAGTCACCTGAGGCCACTGGGTCCAGGTGACAACCCCAGCCTGTGCCCTCCTCCAGGAAGTCAGTCTTGGTACCTAGGGCCTGAATACCAGGTGAACCTTGTCTAAAAGCTAGAGCAAGGGAATTTCAATAATAACCAACTGGACAGGTTAAGGCTCCTGTTTATAGATCTACAGGGAATTGCCTCACTGCCTAACATAAAGGGATATGCAGATAAACGATAAATCATTCACTCTTCAGGTTCCTCATTCCCCCAACATAAAAGACTCCAAAGAGAAGAGAGGAAGAGCAAGTGTGAACACGTCCTGGCCCATGCTGGAAAGCCTGTCTGGGCTTTCCAATCTGCTGTTTTCCTTTCCCTTTCACTCTTAATCTTTAAATCCCAAAAGCTGAAAGGCTCAATTATCCTCTGTCCTTTCTGATCCCTGCAGGACCTCAACCCAACCACCCCCCAACAAATCCTGAAGAGTAATTATTTTTGTGGTGTCTGACAAGGTCACTGTCATCTGGTCTTGCAGCCTGAGGATTAAAGCAAGGACCCCATTATCAGGGTGGAGGCTCCCTTGGGATGATCTGCACATCTTTCTAGACCTACCTTACAGCCTAGCGGGGGTTTGTTTCTGAGCCCAGCACCTGGCAACTCTGACCCTCTCCTTTCTGCTGGAGCAGAGACACCTATCTTTCCCACTCTCCAAAGCCCATGGGCTTACATTCTTCCACTCACAGCCTGTTCTATTAACAGATCTGCCTCACCTGGCCTTTTTGCTGTCTTTTCCATGGATAATTGTTCAGGCTACTGTGTATCCTGATTACTCCCAGTCCTGGTCCCTGTTCTGATGGATACCAAGCATCAGTTAATGTTTAGACTGAGCCTGTTACCTGTTCACTGAGGTGCTGGTTGATCTATTCATTGACTGGTCCCACAAATGGGTACTGAGTTCCTGCTCTATGCTAGCCACTTGGCTCTAGATAGCAAAGACTCAAGGATGAAGCTCCTGATCCCAGGGTCTTCTGTATAAACAGAGGATCCCGAAAGTAGGGAAATATGTTTGTTTTATTTTTTAAAGGAAACAGTCTTGTTAACTTTACTCTTCACTGCAGGCAAGGCAGCTTACTGTTTCCTCTCCATGGCTAGAATCACGGTCCAAATTGCCCTTACCCATTAGCCCCAGGCTTAGTTTCCAGCTTGCTTGCCACCCTGCAGCCCAGTGGACCCCACTACAGCTTTTCAGAAAGCAGCCGGAACCTGGCGCCAGTAGTTCAAACCTCGCTCACACCTATAATCCTAGCTACTCAGGAGGCTAAGGTCTAAGGATAGAGGTCCAAAGCCAGCACCAGCAGAAAAGATGGAGTTTCTTATCTCCAATTAACTACCAAAAAAAAAGCCATAAGTAGAACTGTGGCTTGAGTGGTAAAGTGCCAGCCTTTAGTGAAAAACAGTCAAGCAAGAGCTCAAGGTCCTGTGGTCAAGACATGGTTCTTGTACAAAAAGGGAAGAGGAGAAGAGAGAAAAGTGGAAAGGAGAGAAGGGGAAGGGAGGGGAGGAGAGGAGAGGAGAAGAGAGGAGAAGAGAGAAGAAAGGAGAAGAGAGGAGAGGAGAGGAGAGGAGAGGAGAGGAGAAAGTAGAAGGCTATTGGACACTAGGTTAGGCTCATAACTTTACTAACTTTGTTTGGAAAATAGTCTCATTAGTCCTAGTCTAGGTCCCCAGCCTTCACACTTCCCTCACTAGCTGCTTTAATACTGCCACAGCATTTCATGGCAACAGTAGAAAGGGAATGAGGCTTATTAGGGCCACATTAATATTTAGATTCCAGATATTCTATTTTTGCAAAGGAAGCTTTTTGCCAGTACTTATATTGTATATATATGTAATATATATATATATATATATATATATATATATATATATATGGATTGACTAGATTTGCCTATCACTTGCTTGCTAATTGGAAATTTGCTATGCCTAACGATATCCCATAGAGGCATTTGAACAGGGCTTGCTCCCCACTAGAATCTTAAACTGAGTTTCAAAGGGACCATATTTCATTTTAAAGAAGCTTCCAGTACCACTAGCTCTTCCGGAAATAAAGCCGCTCCTCATCTAAGACTGGGATTTTTAGGTCTGGAAATGTAAATTTAAGCCATTTATTTGAAACTCTTATGCATAATGTATACCCAAATAAAACCGAATCCCTATTATTGGAAGGTAATTGGGAAAAGAAAATCTACCTAGAGAACTTAGGCTTTCTGCTTGAAACGAAGACGGCAGCAGCCCCCATGACAGGCCAGAGCAGAATCCCACGGCCCAGTTCTAGCATGAAAGGAAGGAAACTGCAATTTCTAGTGTTGTCCTCCAAAAGACCATATCAATAGTTCAAAAACACCTCCCTGGAAAAGCTGACTCACTGAAAGTTATTGCTACTTAGCAACAGGAAGAAGCACACTGCAGTCACTTGCCAAACGTTCCTCAGTGCTTCTAGAAAGGAAGACAAATGTTTTGCCTCTGTCTCTGTCTCTGTCTATCTCTGTCTGTCTGTCTCTCTTTCTCTGTCTGTCTGTCTGTCTGTCACACACACACACACACACACACACACACCTCTGAGTCCCATGGCTAGTCCCATGAATCAGCAAAGAATGGTGCTGGACACCTCCCTAATTCCAACCTTGGGTGACAAGATTTCTTCACCGGCAGCCTCTGGGTATACAGGGTCCTTGGAGGAGAATAGCTGTGGTTGGAGGGACCTTACCCCAAGTGGCACAAACCCTGCAGCAAGACACCACGGACTGCCAGAAGTTCTCGGGTTCCTCCTTCTCTGCAGCGGGTGGCCCAGACCTCACCCGGTAGCCTTTGTGGAACAAATCCCCCAGGGACTTCTTGCGGCGTCTGCTGGGGGTATACGCCTCGGTGGTGCTGAGGTGGCTGGGTGGGTGATGGTACACCAGAATCTTACTGGGGATCATGGCAGAGATGAGAGACTGTGGGCTGTAGGCGCCCCTCGGCTCACTTCCTGCACAAGCTGATGTTCTAGAAAGTTCGAGGACCCTGTGCTCTTCCTGCCCTACACAGAGACTCAACAACAACTATCACTTGGTGGAGCAGACAGCCCTTCCTCCCGCACCCACCACCCCACTGGCAAGAACCCATCACGCTGTGGGCATCAGATGTGCCACGCACGTCAGAGAGGCCGTGGGGAGGAGGGGGTGGCACTCTGATCTGCTATGTCCGACAAGCTGATCCTTCCGCTTCATTCTGGAAATTACCGTGTAAGCTCCTTTGGACATGGTTTAGGGGGTTGGAAGGAGAAATAATCTCTCAAACCGGGTGGTACAGGGTAGGATGTGAGAGAGGCTACAGTCTGTGTCCACTGAGTCCATTCTATTTTAGTGATCCTGCTTTGCCTTTCACAGGGAGAATCAACGTCCAACTACAAGGAAAATCCTCGTAGTAATATAACCCAATGAACCCTCCAATACAGCCTAAGAAGACAAACCTCCTGCTGATCCTTGAAGTAGTACTCAGCCTTCCTGGAGGAAGCTAGGTGAACCCTCTACCACCAGAGCTAGCCTTCCACACCTCTTCATCCTCTCCCTCCTAGCATCTCTGCTGATTACACCTCTAGGTCCATCTTTAGGCTTGGTGAACACTGAATTGGCCTCACACCTTAAATTCCTCTGCTCAGTCTCTAACACACTGGGATGATATCCGCAGGTGAGACCTCTAGAAATAGTTGAGTGCATATAGGTCATAAAGCTCGTGAGACCATCAGGATGAGACTAACACCCTTCTAGAAAGAGAAACCATGCCAGAGGAGATTGTTCTTTCCTTCCTTCTGCCACATGCAGACCAAACATGGCCACCTGCAGTCTGGAAAGAGATTCTTGACCATACAGCCACCTGATCATCTGAACGTACAGCCTCCAGAACTGGCAGAAAAGAAATCTGTGCTGTTTGTGTTGACCAAGCTATTCTATTCTGTCATGGCACTCAGAGAGATCACGGGGCTCCATCTCACTCCACTGATAAAAACCAAAACATAGTATGGACAGAAAGAGAGGAAAGGGTGGCAGGGTAAACAAAGAAAGATCTGAATGCTGTAAGAACTCCCCCGTAGTTTGGTCCCCATCTCTGTTTCCAGCCCTCTTGCAAAGCTATGAGTTTTAGGCAGAATTTTTGGAAGATCACTTACTTCACCCCAGCATAGATGAATTTATTTACCTGGTCATGATATGCAGAGCACATAATTTTCGTGATTTTCGTGTTGAGCACCATGCTCAGTGTTGGGTAACAGTAATTTGTAGAAATAGTGCAGATCCCAGTCATGGTAGACTTTTTAGTACATGGGATAATGGAGCAATATAAAGGCTCTATCATTCCATAATTGATTAGTAATTTGAGTAAAGTGCTGCAAAGGAAAAGCATAGGTAACTATGCATGCTATACTGTCTGCATAGTCAAATATGCATGGCGGTGTGTTCTACATAAACGTACATGTGTGTGAACCAATGTACTAGCAGAAAGGCCTGCACATGAGAAACTAATACTTGAGGCCAGATAGGTAGTTAAGAAGAGGAGGATTGTGGTGATGGCAATTTTTTCAGGTTGAAGGACTGGTATGACAAATACTTTGGAGGAAAGTCACCTGACCCTGATATGGAAAAATCTCAATGTGTTATCACGGAAAATAATGTGGGAGGCTGACTTGTCAATACCAATATTGAAATGATGGACATTACTGCTGATCCCATGTGGGTAAGAGGAGAGAAATAAAACTTTATGAATAGTATTATATCCACAAATTTGATAAGCAAATGAAATGGAAAGCCAAGGGCTAGTGGCTCACACCTGTAATCTTAGCTACTCAGGAGGCTGAGATCTGAGGACCACTGTTAGAAGCCAGCCTAGGCAGGAAAATTCATAGGACTCTTATCTCCAAGTAACCACCAGAAAAACTGGAAGTGGCACTGCGGCTTACAGTAATAGAGCACTACACTGAATGAAAAGTCTCAGGGATAGCGCCCAGATTCTGAATTCAAGTCCCATGACCAATGGAAAAAAAAATGGAAAAAAATCTCTTAAAAGTACAACTTTTTCAAACTGACCAAAGAAGAAATAGAAAATCTAAACCATTATATACATGTTATAAATTGAATTTTCAATTGAAAGCATTCCCACAAACAAATGATGAGGGTCAGCTGCTTTCTCCTAGAGAATTAATTCTACCACACATTTATGGAGGAATAATACTAATTTTCCATAAATTCTTGCAGAGAAAAGAGGAACAGCAAACGCTTCCTGATCTATTTTATGGGACCAGTACAGCCACAATACCAAAATCTGATAAAGACATTATTTTTAAAAATGTACACATCAGCATAGACACAACATCCTAAAATTCTTATTAGTGAAATGGCCCAAAAATATGTTTTAAAAAGTACATATACTATGATCAAGCAGATATACTGTATTCCTTCCTCTGTATTTGCCCCTTCGCAGTAAGAAAGGCTTGTGCTTCAGAGTCAGACAGGTGTGTTTGAATCCTGGCTTTGCTTCTTTCCCCACTGTGAGGTTGTAGTTGTTGACATGATACCTGCAAGCCTGTTTGCCTCTAAGGATAAGTTGGTGATATCAAATCAGTCTTGTGCGTGTTAGTAAATGCCTATCATACGGAATGTGCAACACAGACACCATTTCTTGGTCTACTTTTAATTCTCCTGCTTGCACCCTTCATTCCTTGGGTCTAATGGACTAAGTGATATCAACTAAAACAAACATCTAGCCGGGCTCCAGTGGCTCACGCCTGTAATCCTAGCTACTCAGGAGGCTGAGATCTGAGGATTGCAGTTCAAAGCCAGCCTGGGCAGGAAAATCCATGAGACACTTATCTCCAATAAACCACTAAAAAGCCGGAAGTGGCACTGTGGCTCAAACGGTAGAGCGCTCGCCTTGAGCTGAAGAGCTGAGGGATAGTGTCCAAGCCTAGAGTTCAAGCCCCATGACCAACAAAAACAAAAACAAAAGAACAAAGAACAAAAACAAACATCTCCCTGGGAGTCATTTAACCCTTGATGAGAAATGTGGATGGGAAATAAAACTACCAAAGTCCTCCCTGGCCATGCGGAGGTGGCACATACAGAGGAAGGGGGCAGGAAGGGGCTCAGTGGGAGGCCAATGTGACCAAATATCTATTTGTTAGCAAGTGTTAGTCCTATTCTTAGCAGCCGATGTCTGTAATTTGGAACAAAGGCCACAGTGTTAAAACTGAATCTATGAACAGGCATATCTTGATTATATTATAGCTCATTCCTAGAATCCCAGGCTGTTTGTGTGAATTGCTTTTGGGCCACTTCCCCACCATGTTCTTACTCTTACTACGACTGGAAAGCAGATGTCTGTAGTATGTGCACAGGCCTCAAAGAACAGGGGAAAAGATGCTTTATTTTGATCTCTGATTGGACTATTCAAGAACCTCTTTTCTAATCTCTAGTTCCCTCTGCTTCCTCTACCCGAGCAGCCTCCCCCGCCTCCTGGTCCCCTTCCTCCTAAGAACTAACCATCAGAAGAGTGGGCAGTCTCTAATTTGGCTCATTCCTCCCACCGCCTCCTCCTCCTCTCACCACCAGCTGGCGTTAAACATCACCAACTTCTTGTCCCTATAGTTTCCTCCATTCCCAAGGAAACTGCTCCTGAGGTACGGTCTGTCCTGGCACAGCATGTGTGATGTTGGGTACAAATGAATCCACTGTCATCCAATCTCCCCTCTTCTTCCCCAAGAACTGGAGCTTCAAGAACAGAAATGGAATCATGCTCTCTAATCCTACTTCCTATGGGGAGCCCCATCTGGGAAGCTGACACATGGCCCCAAGCTTCCATCCTGCCTGACATTTGGATCCATAGGTGACAGATGGTCATCCCAGGTCACTCCAAGTCCTTATGGGGTTGATCTGTAAGAGCTGCATCCCCACCCACCACAGGGAAGACCCAAATCCATTTACATGGTTAATAAGAGGAGCCTATGTAAGGAGAGTCATCACCTTCCAAAAGTGGCAGGCGGAGGTGCCCAGGTCCCTGCCAACACCAGGATGAGAGCAAGAGATATACTTCAGGTACAAAATGTTAAAAAGATAATCCTTACAAGGGCTGTTTCTGCCTCTGCAGAGTCCTGAGACTGCAGGCTTCCTTAAAATGTGCACACAGCCCTCTGTTTTGCTCGGCCTAGTCTCAGCTCTGCTGCCTGCAAAGATTTGACTGTGAAGCTGGTCTCTGAAATTGTCTCTCTTTTATGTTACCTATGGTAGGAGGGAAACACACCAAGCTATGCTGACGGTGAGCTGGGAAGTCCCATAAAGTCAATTCAAAGATCAACTTTATCTGCAAATTAAACTCAAGCAGAATTTCTGTGCCAGCGGCTTATGAATAAAGACTGAAAAACACAGTGAATTATGTCTTCAATTACAGTTTACAAAGAACGGAGGACTCTTTCCAAATGGAGACTCTTGATTTAGTTCTCTATAAAGGCAGAAAGCATAATACTGAATCTTGGGCTGGGGAAAAAGATCATGATCGGCCGCAGGCATCATGGATTTGCTTCAGTTTAGTTTTGATGCTCAAAATTAATTTAAGGACAACTTGGAACATGGAAATGGGAGTGCCTGTTTGGGAAGGGGGACTGATTTCCCCCTAGGTACACCCCAGCTGTTTTGTGGTGATGTTCTGCATTAACACCAGGATCAACACAGATCATCAAAACTAGGAGATAGAAAAGGTTTTTAGGTCAAGGACCAGATAGCAAATATTTCAGGCTTTGCAAGCCCCAAGATCTCTACAGAACTACTCAGCTTGGCCACTGTCCGACAGGAACTTTCCCCAGATGATATGTAAAGGCATGAACAGTGATCAAGTTACAATAAAGATTGATTTCCAAAAGTAGATGGTCATCCTGGCCTAGCATGTAGGCTATTCAACCCCAGATCTCAGTGTCACTTTGGAGAAACTTAAGAGGCTCCTTTGTCAACAAGAAGTATTCCTAGGCTGTTCAATGTAGATGTCTGCAAGGAACAACGTACAGGGGAGGCTTCTATTCTCTGCAGCACATACTCGAGCACCTAATAGTCCACCATCTTTATTTTCCTGGTTTAATTCAGGTGCATAGAAATGATGGCCTCATTGAAATGAGGGGCATGTGTAGAGTTTGTGCCAAGTCTACAGCAACTAGCATAGCCAGGAACGCCACCCTTGTTTAAAGTGAGTTTTCCCCTTGCTGAATTAGGGTAATTCTCTAATTTTGACAGGTAAGGATTTCCTAGGAGATTTAATGGGAGAATAAATCCCCTCCAAAGGATGACTTGTTCCTCCACCCTTCCTATAAGTGCCTTGTTTCTAATTGGTCCAAAACAAGTTAGAAATCCTATTTTCTTGAAGGGGAGGGGAATTCCAGTACTGAGGTTTGAACTAAGGCCTGGGTTATCCCTTAGTTTTTTCACTCAAGGCTCACACCCTACCACTAGAATCACACTTCCACTTTGGGCTTTTTGGTGGTTAACTGGAGGTAATAGTTTCATGGACTTTACTGAACAGGCTGGCTTTAAAACCAGATCCTCAGACCTCAGCCTTCTGAGAAGCTAGGATTACAGGTGAGAGCCACCAGCACCTGACCTAGAAGTTCCATTTTCTAAAGGTAAAGTGGCCAAAGTGCTTGTTTCAGCAGATGTTCTGCTGTAGACCAAGGCCTGCATAATTCTTTTTATTTCTGCTCCTATCACCAATGGCCAGCTTATATTACATTCAATAAATATATGTTGAAACTGAGCATGCTGGTTCACACCTGTAATTCCAGCACTCATGAGGCTTAGGCAAGAAGACCTCAAATTCAAGGCTGGACTGGATATATTGTAAGTTCCAAGACATCCGGGGCTACAGAGCAAGACAAACAATGTTGAATGAATGAGGAAATGAATACAAACTTGTCTCAGTACATGAACTCCTTGTTATCTTGAAGTCTTTACCATCTGGTTCAGTACTTAGATGACTGTGTTAGGCAAGATGGCATACTGGGTTCAAAACCACATTTAGCCCTGGCTTACAAGATAACCCAGTGCTGCCTCTCAAAGCCCAATTTGCTCCCAAGGAGAGTAAATCACTGGTCTGAATTTGAAGGACAGGCTTCATTGACCTACCAATACTATCTCATCCATCTCCGTGAGGGATTCAGAGGATGAAAACTCCACCCTCTCACATTACCAATGTGAGAGGCCTGCGAGCAACAGATAATGTCTTGGAAGTCCGCACAGCATATGACTTCACTGATGAAGATGGATCACACTTAAGCAGAGATTCTTGATCCTCACAAAACAATTCACACACAATAGGAATAATCACTTAGATAAGAAAAGCTCCAGTAAGTTGGGCTCCGACTAGGAAAATGCTTAGCAAGACATGATTTATGGGAAAATAAATAAGATAGGTCTACTACTTAATCATTAGCAATAAGTGGATTCCTCCTTCCTGCCAGGGTGGAAATGCACACCACCTTCACTTCCTGCCTCCCGGTGTTCTTCTTTGCCAATTGCCTGAGGTGTAGGTTTGCAAACTGCCTGCGGTCTAGGCTTGCAAATCAAATCAAACCACCATTATTCTGGACTGATTATCCAATTAGAGAGTGAAACAGGCCAGCCCTCTCTTCCTCTGCCTCCTCCCAGATACAACAATGGACAGCAAAGGATATAAATGAGCAGGTATTTCCAATCGCAAAGGAGAAGACCCTGGATATAAGAAATGAATTAATCAGTAACAGGATGCTGCTTCTTTTTGTTAACTTCTTTTGTGGATTATTAGAGCCAGACACCTTATAAGACTAGTCTCTACCCCACTAAACACATAAATATAAACAATGACAAAAATGATTAAAAATAAAAACATTAAATAGTAATGACAATAATTTATTGGGATGGATTAGGTATATTTTAAAAGTGATATAGGACACAGTGGTTCACGTTTATGATCTCAGCTTCTCTGGAGGCAGAGATTAGGAGGACCTCAGTTTGAAGCCAATGCAGACAAAACGTTCGCAAGATTTCATCTCAGCAAGAAAAAGTGAATGTCGTGGCCCACACCTATCATCTCTGCTATGGGAAAAGTGTAAGTTGAAGGAAGAGTAGCTCAGGTGGCCGTAGGCAAAAAACATGAAAACATATTTCAGAAATACAGCAAAAAGGGCTGAATGGGTAGTTCATCCAGTAGAGCATCTACTTAGCTAGCATGAGGCTAGTACCACCTAAGAAAAACGTTTTGTGGGTTTGGTTTTTTTTTTTGAGGGGGCGGGGCTATGGAGAGAAGTGTATACCACTTGAAAAACAAAATAGGTTTTACTTTCAGGATCATCTCAACTCTTTGTCAACTGATACAAGTCATAGTCACTCTTTGAGATCATGTTCGTAATAAGGAACTAAATAAGGGAGGGAGGGAAGGAGTAGTTGATAGCTGATAATCTCAAATGTCCCTTTCAGATCTGCTACAAGGTGGGTCTAGAATGTCTCCTAAAAGCTCACAAGAACCTTAGCAAAACTGGTTGGCACACAGCAGGAGGAACTTGGATCATTGGGATTGTGCCTTTGAAGAGGAGATTGAAACCCTAGTCGAAACTTTCCTGTCTCTTTGGCTACAATGAGGGGCTCAGCTTTGCTCTTCTGTGTGCTCCGGCCAACATGTCCTGCCTCATTGTAGGCCCAAAGGCAACAGGGCCAAATGAACATGCATTAAAACTTCTGAAACTGTGAGCTAAAAATAAAGCACCACGCCTATACGTTGTGTAGGTATTTTACCATTGCAGCAGAGAGCTGACTAACACAATATCCAATGTCTATAACTATGTGGCTCCCTGGTTCTGAAGGTCACCTGCCAACAAAGAAATATTACTTGTTTAAAATAGCCAGGGAAAAGAAAATAAAAATCATTCTCAGAATCTGCAATTTCTATTGTTCCTTTGAAGGTATGCACAAATGTTACCCTATACCGGGAACACTAAATTGCTCCTGTAAATCACCTCATGACTGACACAGACTCTGCCCTCCCAGCTGGACCAGATGCATTTGAATATGGAGCAGTAAGTCTATCAGGATGCTGAATTTTCGAATGATCCCACTCAACATCAGGAGAATAGCATATGGAACAAGATGTTACACCTCACTGGGCTCTCCATGTGGAATGATTTCTTTTTGTTAATGCTAATTGCACTCACTAATTAAGAGAGCTTTCATTATACTGGGCAACAAAATCATTGAATCAGCAGATCTTGCAATTGTCTCAAGCATGTATCATGAACCAAAAGCTGTGAGGACGCATTGTTTTCTTGTGACCTCAAGGCTGAACGGGAACTGAAATCTCACAAGCTTCTCATTCACAGGTCATAACGAACAAAAAGGAGCTCCTACTGAAAGAGGGGGCCCAATCACCATTTTAACAGAAAATTGTGATTAAGAGCAGAGACTTTGAAGGTTTTTAAACTAATTTTGTCTCTGTCAACTGTTCAAGACAGAGGGTGAGCTTAAGATTTTTCTTTTTCCAGGTGACTCTGATTGAGATGCATTGTACTGATAACCTGATTTCTGGAACTGAAACCCCTTTGTACAGGTACTTAATAAAAAAGCTTTTTGGGTTTTTTTTTAAAAAAGAAAAACATATAAACAACAAAAAAGAAGATGCTCAATTCTATAGGACTCTAGACAGTCACACACAGTGAGACCAAAGGATACTCTCAGGGAAGAAACATGAAGTTGCACTGCTTTTATGCCTCTGATCATACAAAATAATAATTATGGAAGTCAACTTCAGGAAATGGAAACAAGAGGTTTATTTCTTGATTGTTTTTGTCTTCTGGTAAGGCTACTACATGCTGTCTTTCATCAAGAGGAAGGGAGAAGGAGGCAGTTTTCCTCGGGAAACCTAACAGTCCCCGGGTTGTTGTAACTATTGAGTGAAACAGAATTTAGCTCATTATATCCACAGACTGACATTGGCCTTTCAAATGTTTTCTTCTATGCCCTGTCCCCCGCCCCCATTCCTGGTTCAAGTTCTTAATGAAGTAGATCATTGCCATGTGAAGAGAAAAACAAGGATGAAAGGGTTAGAATGTTGCCTGGACAATGCAAGCCATTTAGGGAATATAATATCCATATGCCTACAGATAGCTTTATAATACCTGCATACAGGAAGATACATCCATTTATACATACATGGAGAGATAGGGACATACATGGAGATATATGGAGTACCTCACTGGATAAATATTTACAGTGTTGTCCTACTTTAGAACACAAGCCACTGGGGAATACAGACAGGCCTCCAAGCTTTCAAGGAGGTTTATAGTCCAGTGGGTAGGGAAGAGTGACTACACTCACACACACAAAATCAACCAACCAACCAATTAACCAAATAACTTGGAATTTCTACAAGTGTTTACAAATCAAACAAACAACCTGCAATGGGAGATGATTAGTTTTCCCACTGAGTCAGTAGTTAGATCTGCCGTTCTAGTGAAATAAGAGATCGGCTGAGAATCAAAGGATGAGGGAAGGCCATTCCTGGAAGAAGCAGCATGATACGATGGGGAGGAGGCTATCCAACCAGGAGAGAAACTTCATGGGTGCAAGGCAACAATTTTTTCTGTGAAGTTCCAAGTCCAGTAGAGAGGGTGAAGTCCTCCATTACAAAGGTGAGGGGATTTTGACAGATCTTCTAGACTGGGTTTAAGAATAAGAACAAGGAAAGCCACAAAGGACTCTAAAGAAGTGAACAGAACAGAGCTGGCAAAGGAAGGGGTGACACTGTCCACAAGGAAGAATTCATCCCCTGACTTATGAAATGGTAACCTCTTGTATATCACCTTTATAAAAACATCTACAAATATTTAATTTAAAAAAAACAGAGATGAGCAGCACAACCAGATTTATTTAAAAATGAGTTGGTATTTTAAAAGGTCCCTGAAAAGGACTAGAAAAGAGAGATAAGTGTGAGATGTGTCAGAACACTCCCTTCTGCCTGCAACTGATCTTTAGGAAGTGTGACTCTATAATAAGAACTAACACTTACAGTGGATTGAATACTTTTCCAATCTTTTTTTTTTTTCAGGAGTTCATTTAATCCCCACAACATCTTATAAGAAGTGGCTATGGGTGCCTCACTTTACAGATATGGCAATTGAGGTATGGAGAGGACAGAAAGCTTGTCCACAGTTAGTCTGCAATCAGAGGATGGGCAGGGGTTCAGGACTACACAATCAGGTTCTAGTTGGTCCACCGCTGCTTTGTTCCAAGCATGCTCAGTTACTACTCAGGCTGCTTCTCCCACAATGCGTCACGGACATCATCCATCAAGACTCAACCCAACATTCTCTTCCCACTCTCAAGGAGACAGATTCTCCACCAACAGGACCTGAACTGAAACAGTAAAAGCCACTATGAAAAAAAACATGTGGGATAAGGGCTGGACACTGAAAAACACTTACGTACGAGCAAGTAAAAATAGGAGTGGTAGCCCCAAGAAAGCATGTTGAAAGAACCTGACAAAGTGAAGAGGTAACATAACTAAGAATGAGGGGAAAGGGGAGGAAAGGTGGGCGTGGTCATGTTCTCCTCTCACTACACAAAGCTTCTTAACACAAAGCACAATACAAACTGAAAAGGAAGAAAGCATGAGTCTACCTTCAGTGTGTGTGTGTGTGTGTGTGTGTGTGTGTGTGTGTGTGTGTGTGTGCGCGCGCGCGCACGCGCCAATACTAAGGCTTGAGCTCAGAGCCTGGTACTGTCCTTTAGCTTTTCACTGAAGGCTAGCACTCTACCACTTGAGCCACCTCCACTTCTAGCTTTTTGATGGTTAATGGTAGATAAGAGTCTCACAGACTGGGCTCTCACTGGGCTGGCTTCTAACCATGATCCTCAGTTCTTAGCCTCTTGAGAAGCTAGGATTACAGGTGTGAACCATCAGCACCTGGCCATTTTTTTTCTTAATTGTTTTCTTGTGATCATACTAGCAATGTCTTAAGAACTATAAGTTCAGCATTTCTTATTTCTTAAATTAAATTTATAGTTTGAGGAGGCAGCAGTGCTTGATAAGAAATGTACTCATGATCTTGTCCATGTAATTGTAACCCCTCTGTATGGTATTTTCACAATAATAATAAAAATAAATAAATAAATAAATATAGTCTAGCTGAGGGCCGGTGGCTCACACCTGCAATCCTAGCTACTCAGGAGGCTGAGATCTGAGGATGAAAGCCAGTGGTTCAAAGCCAGCCTGGGCAGGAACATCCATGAAACTCTTATCTCTAATAAACCACCAGAAAACCAGAAGTGGCACTGTAGCTCAAGTGGTAGAGTGCTAGCCTTGAGCTGAAGAGTTGAGGGACAGTGCTCAGGCCCAGAGTTCAAGCCCCATGACCGACAAAAAATAAATATACATAAATAAATAAATATAGTCGAAGCCCATTTTATATAACTTCATCTTTGTAGAGCTTCTTTATTTAGTAGATGGAAAGATATTTAGAATGATATTCACCTAATGCAATCAAATTATTTTGCATTATTTGTGCATTCTGCTTTGAATTTTCTGAGTACTTCTATCTCTAAATAGAATTACCTTAAAAATACACAATGAAGATGTCTACACTTTAATTTTCATCTTTTTAAAAATTCTATCCTATAAGACAATCTTTCTCATTTTAGAACACAAAAAGGGCTCCTTTAACTGTGGAGTAGGGGAGATGATTGTTGAATTTTTATGGTTCCTGGGATGTAATGTATCAAGCAAAACATCCTTGTCTTTTCTCTGAGTGAGGAAAAATTCCACAGCTTGTGACTCTGAGAATGAGGCTGCAGTGTCTCCAAGCTCCACTGCCTTTCATGGGAACAGCATCCTGGCACCTGCGCCAGGACCACGAGGGCAGGTTCCAGTCCCTGTTACCTGCTTTACCACCTTCCCAGCATGTTCCTCTGTCCATGCTGCGCTTCCTTCCTTCCCACTTCTGGTGCACAGGGGGTCAGGGGCAGGGGGAGAGTGACTGAAAAAAAGTTAAGATTCAAATCTAGAAAACTATGATTGTGTCACAGAGTATAAGCAGGGACAGGGTCAAATTTCTAACAGGCTCAGAAAAAAATATTCAGGAAAAATTCTAAAGACAAAAAGGAGCCCAAACAAAAGAAAACCAAAAAGGGGTGACAGAGAGAGGGGGAGGGAGGGAGGGAGGGAAGGAGAGAGAGAGAGAGAGAGAAAGTTGAATCAGCCCATTGTCCTGAAGACTCTTCTTTAAGGGAACAGGGCTGCAGGCCATGTAAGAAAACTAGAACAGGGAGAGCAAAAGAATAATGTTCCCTGGTCTTTGGCTCAGGATGAAAAGATCTGCTACTTCCTTTGATGTTCCCAATAATTCTCTTAGATAGTGAAAGTCGGAATGCCTCTCTTTATTCTAGGTGGCAGGATCCAGAGAATATATTTTGCTGTTCAAGGTCAACAAGGTGGGAAATGCTTCTGCCTGGACCTCAGTGGTTTCTCAGGCCTCAGGCTTAGGCTTTTTCTCACTTGACCACTGAAGGTCCTTTTCTCTTACCCCTTCCACCTCCTCATGGAAGCTCCCCTTCCCTGAGCCCCGGCTTACTCCCAGCTCCCTTCCTTTCCTACTCCATAGCTAGGGTCAATCCCTTGTTGAAGTTTCCTAGAAATCCCAATCATGGCTTTCCAACAAGCTGTCCTGCTAAGCCTTTGGTTTCCTGGGGAGGATATTTTCTCTGAGGAGGAGAAGGCTCTTGCCTGGATTGAAAGTTTGACTCAAGGTCAAGCTGAGGTAGATGCCCAGGTTTTGTGTCAAGAGAAGAGAGGGCTTAAGAGGACAGCTCTTCGCAGGGGAAAGAGAAGGAAGTAGAGTGGACTGTGTACTCTTGGTATGGTAGGTAGCACAGGATGACCTGAACAGAGATGGGTTAAGCAATTCTCATACCACATCCTGGGCATCCAGTCCTAAAAAATTATGGTGATGATCTTGACCAAAAGACCCTCTGCTCATCACTTACTAATACAGGTTTACACTTAACACATATATGAACAATACAACACTTCATAAGCTTTGTGTCATGTGAGATTTTCTCCTATTCTTTTCCAATGCAGCTAACTGCCTGGGTACATAATTTACACTGTGGTCTAGAAAATATATGACATAGCTGTGAATTACAAGGTCATAATTTCAGCAGCAATTTCAGATGCTGTCATAAACCATCCAAGGTCTGGGAGTACATTAATATAGTTTGATATTTTCCCCCCACTAAACCCTAGTATGGTCAGCTATTAAAAGATACTTCAATTGTTGCTTTTATATTAGGAAAATAATTGTCTAGGAACACCATCTGCTCATTTCTATCTTTTCTTTTGTATGGAACCACTGCTTTGTCACTTTCTTCTTAAATTACTAGTCTTGGAGAGATGTGCCATCTCCATGGGAAAGATGGACTTCGTCTTGGGCTTTGAGTTGGAAAACTTCCCAGTGCTGCACCATTTCTGCCCAGGGCTTGCTTTAGGGGAGGTAGCAATCACCTTGGGCCAGATGGTCTTGTTCCATCTGACCTGGAAATATTTATCCTGCATCTTCTGCCCTTACCTTCCTCCTCCCTTCAACCCAGCACCTAATTTCTTGCCTTTAACATGAATTTTGGGCCTTGGCTAGTAGGCAAATACTAACCCCCGGGTCAATCTACATATTTCTCCTCTTCTCTAGTTAGTCAAGTTCTCCTTCAGAATCCATGAACTCAGCAAAATCCTACCATTATTTGTTAGTTTGGTAGAGATTTTCTTGGGGACCTGGACTGTCTTTTTCCTGCCTGCTCTCCCAACACTGCCCTGCATACTCTGCCATCACATTGGAATTATTTTTTCTTCTCTCCTAAGAATTTGAACCTCTTCTTTTGCTCTTTCATTCCTATATAAAGTCACCAAATATCAATTAAGCTATCCTGTGAGTAACTTTGCTGAAACTTAACACAATGCCTGGAACTTTCAAATGCCTTTTGAATGAATGTAAATGACGTGAAAAGAAGGGCTTAAGAGGTGGAGAGGTGGACAAATTCCATCTGCCATGCATCTGCAAGAAGACATCTGAGAGAAAATTACAATAGGGTCATCTCCAGCTACCCCCAACCTTCCCCAAGGGTTCCCATGGACCACCCTGCCCAGAATAATCTACTCCACTTAGTGTAAGTACCCACTGCTGAGGGTCAGCCACTCATGCCATCTCAAGGTGAGAGCCCTCTGAGCTATTTATTGGTTCCATAAAGCAGCACACAAATTCCTCTCTTTCCCATTGCCCTTGCCACCTCCTTCCCTTTCAGCCACACCCCACCTGAGCTTGAAGGCCCCACTCAGTTCACCTCTCCTACAAAACCCCATAGCCACAGGCTCATCCACCTGCTCTCCACTTATAGCACATAACACATATGGCTCCACCTCAAAACTTGCCCCATCTGGATATTAACTAAGCTAATTGGTCCACAACAAGAAGACCGATCAGGGACACAGGGTAACTCTTACATCATATTGGGAGTGTCATCTGTTAATGGGTCCTAATTCCAAGCCTGGCTATACTGTTTACTAGTTGTTCAATATTAGATGCATGACAGACCTTTTAGCTCATTCTTGTCCATCCCTATCAACCCTGAATAACAATAACTCTCACTCCAGAAAGCTAGTAAAACGCACAAGTCTTTGCTAAATATTTTCTGATGGTTCAACCATTGTATTGCCTAAGCCAACTCAAGAAACCCTGATAGACCCCACCTACTAGCTGAAGAAGGTATTCTTTCGCTACGCTATGTTCTGCTGGTACCAAGCGTCCCTTCAAACAAAGAATCGAAGAGATCCAAGCCAGATACTCAAAAACCCATAATTTAGGTTCACTAGCACTCTCACCAAGAAATACACAGGTTGCTGCCACCCTGATCTTTACTTACAAGCCTATTTTTCTACAAGGACTTGTCTCCCTACACAAGCTCTTTTCATCTACATAATATGGTGAGCCCCAGGTTTGGTTAGTACTTCCCATTGATGGAAACACTGTCCACTCCATAGCCCTTGCCCAAGTTATGGCCTTTAAGAACTGATATAGACTAAGGAAATAATGGCTGTTTTACTGATGTCTGACTGGTTTTAATATTAGTTATAGAATCATGCCAGCCAGAGAGCTGTTCTGAGAAAAGTTAGACATAAGAGATTCCATCATTTTATCTCTGTCTTCCTTATGTGCCTGCATTGACATGTATTTTATATGTATTGAGGTATGTCTATATCACATAATCAGCACATGGAATATATCCAAAGCTAAAGTGCATTTGCATGCATTGATATGTATATCTTACCTTTCCTCTTCTGTGTATTATTTAACTGTTTATTCATTCCTCTGTTATATTTACTCACTGAAGACTTTAAATTCCTACTTTAGAGAAAGTATCTTGAAGTCCCACATTATAACTAGATTAAGCTTCTCTAGGCTAACTGGTGTCTTGCATCTCACAGTACCATGCGTAATAAGTACAACTGTACTTATTACACATCAATACGTTTGTGAACAAGTTATTTATCAGTCCTACATGACAGTTGCAAATTCTGCTCTTTCCTCCTTCTGCCATTGTCAGACCTCCAGAGGCACATTGATTCTAATTAGTTGTTAGTGCTTTGCACCCAGTTAAAGGTACCCAAAATTGGCACTCTAGGTCACCCCACATCAAGTATCCTTTTCTGTAAGAACTGTAATCCTGTGACCAAGAGGCTATAAAACTCTCTGCAGCTAAGGGAATTATTCCACCATGCAGATAATGCTGTAGACCAAACCACTCTCATAAGCAAATAAAAATTTCTTAGACAATTAAGTTCCTATTTAAGGCCATTTGCCCTGGAATTTCCCCCAAAGGATTCAGAACAATTACAAAATTGGTGGAGATGGAGAAAGAATATTGAATTAAGACAGAGTAGAAGCAAGCAAACAGGGGAAGTATGAAAAACTTTTTCAAGGTTCTAAGCTTCACTTTGCTTCTACTGTAATGAATATTTTTGTCAACTACAGAAAGTCAACTAGACAAGGAGTGGGATTGCTTTGTGGGTACAATCCAGAGGTGCTGTAATTGCTGTTTCTAATTTTGAAAGAGATTAGGATGGAGAAGACACAAGCTAAATGAGAGAAGATTTTTTTCCCCTAAATCTTTCTCCTTGATCTCATAGTAAATTATCTGAAAATCCTGGAACTCTCACAATGGGCAAGAAGAAGACAGAGCTAGCAGGAAGTTGCTGGACAGAAAAACCTTACTTGGAGTTGATGGGGTAATCACTCATAGCCACTGATTTTTCCATTCTGCAAAATGATGCAGTGGCAGGTGTAAAGTGTGATATTGAAATCCCCAATTACTTTGAGGGCACTCAATAGGCATTAATTAAGCAGACTGTGGGATTCTTACTTACTACACAGCTGTGACTCATCCTTCAAAAGATAATCATCATAGTTTTATACCAGTGACTAATAATTCTGTTTGTACATCCAGTGCCTAGTACAGATTGTGACACACAGAAAGTACACAATAAATGCTTGAGTGGATGAATGGAAGAATCAATTAAATGCATCATAAAACCTCTACCTTAACCCTGCTACAGTGGAGTTGGTAAAGCATGGTCTGTTACCAGCTTTTACACATGGGGCATACATTAAGACTGTGGTTTTATTCCATATTTTTAAGTAGTGAAAAACATTGTAACTATATATAAGATAAATATGTAGGATATATATTAAAATATTTGAACTACAGGTAAGATATGTAGATCTGAAGTAGGTATATGTATTTAAATGTATGTGTGCATGTATGTACATATCGACACATGTATATGTATATGTGTATATATATATATATATATATATATACACACAATGTATATATACTTATACATACATATAAGTATGGAGTTTGAATTCTAGGCCTCATACTGGCTAGGCAAGTACTCTACCACTGAACCATGCCTACAATCTCCCGCTCCTTTTTTGCACTGTTTACTTTTATGACAGGGCCTTACTTCCTGCCTAGACCTGAATCTGGACTGTAATCCACCTATTTCAGACATCTTTTTGTAGCTACAATGACAAGCACAAGCTACCATTGCCCAGATTCTTCCACTGAGATGAAATGTTACAAACTTTCCTGCCTAAGCTAGCCTGGAACTGTGATCCTCCCTTTGCCAGCTTCCTAAGTAGTTTGGAACTTAGGCATGAGCCAATAGCACTCAGCTTAGAATAAATATTTTAAGAAGCACAAAAGCTGTATGAAATCCAAAATTCAGTGTCCATGTATAAAGTGTTATTGGCACACAGTTGTATCCATTCTTCTACACATTACTTGTAGCAGATTTCATCTACAGTCAGAGGTGAACAGCAACAAAGTGATTGGATGGCCTCCAGTGCTGAAAATGTTTCCTGTCTGGCAAGTCACTGAAGAATTTTGTTTATTGATATCCTATCGAATAAAATTCAGGTACCTTGACTGTTTTGCCATTGATTTTATTGCTCATTTAGTGACATCACATGGTTTCCTCCCTATGTCTAGTGCTCAGGTGGCCACCATGATAACCCTACAATCTTGGTCTAGAGGAACAAAAAAATATCCTAAGTCCCTCTGCAAGCCTTCCACTCATGCTATGAAGGGCAGTCTTCCATTTTATACCAAAAGCCATTATCATTACCAGCCAGTGTGAAGTCAAACTGAAGGACTAAGGTGGGTTGGTTTGTTTGTTGTCCCTTCTTTGACTGCCCTAAGACCTTTTGCATTCTTTCAGGTTTCTCTGTTAGATGACCTCATGACAGCTCTGCCTTCCTCTTTATAATCCCAACTCCTAGAGCAAAGCCTGATGCATGGGAGACCCGAAGAGCATTATTGTTGAATAAATGAAAGAAATGTTTCATTAGTGAATAAATCCCTTGGCATGCTGGTATCCCCATTTTCTCATAAGTAAAGTAAAAGAGGGACATGATGTTTCCGAGCCCTCTGCAATTATCCCACTGTGCGTCCTCATGCCCCCAGAGTTGGCCCCCATCTGGCTTTCTGATTCATTCATCTCTCTGGACCTGAGGCAGCCTCCCGCTGACTTCCCAGTGCATCTCTTCTTGAATGACACATGAACCCTGCCCAAGGCAAAGCAGCCCACACCAGTCTATTGCACAGATCAGAGCTGACAGTAGACAGGGAGTAGACCTTGGGGTTTTAGCCAAGGTCTCTTCAAGGTTTCTGTCATAAATGGTGGCCAGGCTGAACACACAGTACTAGGGAACAGAGAGGACATTGACTTCATGAAGTGGCCCATCAGAGCTAAGAATCATGAAGATTTTCTCTCTACCCATATTTCTAAAGTTGTTATTTCAAGACGGATGGCTATTTTAAAACATACATATGCATAACTCTCTCTCTCTCCCTCTCTCTCTCTTAGTATGTGTGTCTGTCTCTTACTCCACAACAGGCTATTGATGCTTTTTAAAGAATGTAGCACATGGGAGCCCTGAAATCCTGATTCCAGGATTACTTTGTAGAGCCTGCCTGCTCTAGACACAGTTGTTTTCCTTTCTACATAGACTTCATGAGCATGGTTCTGATAAAGATCTACTTGTACCCATGGGTCATTTTCTTTGCTTTCCCTACAAACTGCCTGGTTCTACAGCAGCTCTAACCTCCTCACCAATGTACTTTCTCATCCCCCTATAGCCAGGAACCCTATTAGTCCCAGATTAACAAATCCAACTGCCTACATAGGATTTCTTCTCTGATAATCATAAACTTCCCATATAACAATAAGGAATCCAGAATTCAAATTCTTTTTGTGTCATAGTTTGTGTCATAGTCAATCGGTTTCTTCCCCTCTTTTTTTCTCTCTCAAATATACTTGGCAATAGCCAGAGAGTCAGAGAAAATGACAGAAATGTCATGATAAGAGAAAGGAAGGGAAGGAGGGAGGGAGGGAGGGAGGAAGGAA